>NW_005871053.1:13792333-14075073 GCF_000147115.1 Myotis lucifugus
GGTACCTTGGTTGCGGGCATATCCCCAGTAGGGGGTGTGCAGGAGGCAGCTGGTCGGTGTTTTCTCTCTCATCGATGTTTCTAACTCTCTATCCCTCTCCCTTCCTCTCTGCAAAAAAAATCAATAAAATATATTTTAAAAAAACAAAACTGAAATGTTGGACCAATAGAAGGTATACCTGAGGCTTCTCTTGGAATTCTTAAATTTGTGAAATGTTATTCCCTAATAATGGGCTTTTTTTTTTTTGGTGGAGATCGTATCAGGAAAATGTTTCAATTTTATTAATTCATAAACTCTTCTAGGTAAAAATGTTGCCATTTGCATCAATTTATAAAATTAATGTATATTTTGTTAACCCAATCCAGGTCAACTACACATGTTCATGATCTATTCTTTTAATATGACTTCTCTAAAAAGTCATTGTTGGTGACTTTCCATATCTTGGTAGAGAGTTAATTTTGTTCATAATGTTCAGTGCACAGGCTTTGGAATTCAGACAAAATTGGGTAAAACCCTCATCCTGGCACTAGCTACATGTTTGATCTTAGGCAAACTACTTAAGTTTTCCAAACCTCGGTTACAAAATGAGGGTGATAAAGGTAGCCAACTCATAATGTTGCTGTGAATTTTAAATGAGATATTATCTGGACAAATACTTAAAACAGTGATGCCAGCATAAGAAACTTTAAAGAAGCAGTAGTTGTTGTTATTGTACATTGCCATTTATTTATGATTTTTTTCTTTCTAATTTAATTTAACAAAACTTGTTCTTTAAAGGAAAACACCAAAATCATGGTATGGATAAGATCAAACCAACCAACCAAACAAACAAACAAACAAACAAAAAACTCTTTCTGTGAACCAGTTTGCTCCAACTGAAATCTTTTTTTTAAATTGATTTTAGGGAGAAGAAGGAAAGGAGAGAGAGAGAGAGAGAGAGAGAGAGAGAGAGAGAGAGAGAGAGAGAGAGAAACATCAATGGGTTGCCTCCCATACATTCCCCCAGGGGATTGAACAGGAAACCTGGGTATGTTCCCTGACCAGAATTGAACCTGCTACCATTTTGGAGTATGGGACAACATTTTAACCAGCTGAACCACACAGGCCAGGGCTGTTACATTTTTAAAAGCCTTAATGTCAGAGTTTCCACCAGGAAATACATTGCTTGTCCCTATAATAAAAATTCATAAAAGGAATGAATAGTTAATGATGATAAGAAAGGCTATTTTATTGACTGGTAATATATAGCCATTTAGGGGTCCTATGAACATTTTAAAGAATGATGTATTTAAATTTAAATTCCAAAGTATATTCATTCAGTCATTAAATTTGAAATATGTCAAAGATACAGATTTTGATTTGACTAGACTGTTTAGTTACTTAAATTCATTTAGACATTGCATTTTCTGTTTCTTTAGTGGCCAACCTAAAGGTCAGTGAGCTCAAAATTTGATGTTCTCACCAGGAATAAAACCCCAAAACCCTAGCTAATAAAAGTCTTTTCTGGCCTGGCCAGAGGGGCTCAGTAGATTGAGCATTATCCCATGCACCAAGAGGTCATTGATTTGATTTCCAGCCAGGGCTCATGCCCAGGTTCCAGGAGGGGGCTTGCAGGAGGCAGCTGATCGATGTTTCTATCTCTCTCTCCCTCTCCCTTCCTTTCTCTCTAAAATCAATAAAAACATATTAAAAAGTATTTTGAAAGCCTTTTCTGGAACTAAACTTTCATAGATTAGGAGTCATAGAAAGAAAGGGCAAAGGTGTCATAGCACTAAATAAAAGCTAGTTAATTAAGATCATCAAATATTTATTGGGTTCTGCTATGAGACATCAGGGAATCCCCAAATAAGCAATACTCGGTTCAAGGAGGTTATAGAATATTTGGAGCATTCAGCAAGTTAGGACCGACTCACTAATGCACACTCAGGACTGTAGCTGAAATATTAGAATATGGGTGATTTCAGAAAGCCTCTGGAAAGTAGAGTGGAAATGTTGGAATTCTGACAAGACAGGGATTAAAATGTAAGACACAAAAGAGGGGGGATCTGCAGATCACACCATGTTCTTAATTTAAAATGCTGGAGGGCCATGGTTATAGCAGAGATAGATAGAACATTATCACACTTCCACGCAGCTTCAACTCTGCACAATTTCTACTTTTATTAAGGAGATCAACCAGCCTCTATCTGCCAACCAGAAGGAGGGGTAAATCCTCTGTAACAGAAGATAAGACTCTCTAGAGCAAGGCAACAAAAGAATATTTTACAACAGTATTCAACACTAAAATGTTTTACCAACAATAGCTAAATAGTAATCACAACAACTTCTACAAGAGAAAGGTAAATTTTTTTTCTATAAATATATTCAAGATTAGCTTAAAAATATCTATTTAAGCTGTCACAGATGGTGGTTCAAGAACCATGGTTGATAAGTAGATTATTTGCTCTGTTGAAGTGACAGCTGTGTACTACATGAATGTGTAGTTATGGACTTTAAAATTGTTATTACTTGCTTACTGTTATATAATGACTCTGAATAGTCAGCTATGTAAGTATGCATTTAGTCATTTCAAAAAATGAATACCGTCATGTAGTTGACTTTGTATCAACGCATGGCGAAAGAGGTGTTGCTTTCTCAGTATTATTCTGGAGCCCTTCTGCACATTCACAAGTGAGTCTCAAACATATTACTTATTAGTATGAGATGTGAAAAATGTGTTTACAAAATATGCTTTGCTGCCCCAGTATAAACTCCATAGAAGTTTTTCAGATATATTTATTTAGGTAATAAAAAAAATCTAATTCTTAATTTGATCAACCCTACCTTTAACCTTGCCCTAGACCAGTGATGGCGAACCTATGACTCACGTGTCAGAGGTAACATGTGAACTCACTTTTTTGGTTGATATTTGTTTGTTAAATGACATTTAAATATATAAAATAAATATCAAAAATATAAGTCTTTGTTTTACTATGGTTTCAAATATCAAAAAATTTCTATATGTAACACGGCACCAGAGTTAAGTTAGGGTTTTTCAAAATGCTGACATGCCGAGCTCAAAAGGTTCGCCATCGCTGCCCTATACCATGGTCGGCAAACTGCGGCTCGCGAGCCACATGCGGCTCTTTGGCCCCTTGAATGTGGCTCTTCCTAAGCCTTAGGAGTATCCTAATTAAGTTAATAATGTAGTTACCTATATAGTTTAAGTTTAAAAAAATTGGCTCCCAAAAGAAATTTCAATCGTTGTACTGTTGATATTTGGCTCTGTTGACTAATGAGTTTGCCGACCACTGCCCTAGACCCATGGTCAGCAAACCGCGGCTCGAGAGCCACATGTGGCTCTTTGGCCCCTTCAGTGTGGCTCTTCCACAAAATATCACGTGTGGGCGCGCATGTACAGTGCGATTGAAACTTCGTGGCCCATGCGCAGAAGTCGGTATTTTGTGGAAGAGCCACACTGAAGGGGCCAAAGAGCCGCATGTGGCTTGTGAGCCCTGGTTTGCCGAGCCGCAGTTTGCCAACCACTGCCCTAGACTATCTTCTTGAAAAAAAACCCTTTATATTCGACAACAGTTGATTACTTAATTGCCACCTCATTTCCTGCCTCCACTTTAACTCTGTTTTTAGAAAGGTATCTACATCTGAGAACATCCCATTTCAGCCTGTTTCCCCAGTTCACAGTTAGCTTCCATCTCCTAAGTCCAGTCTTTCAATATTTCACAGTACTGAAGTAATTACTGATATAGTACCAATCACCTTGGGCTCGGCAAACTATGGACACTGAGACAAATTTGCTGTAGCCTTTTTTTTTATAGCTTACAAACTAAAATGTTTTTCACTATAAAGGGATGTTACCAAAAAGAAAAAGAAGAGCCCCACCAGCATGGCTCAGTGGTTAAGCATCAACCTATGTACCAGGAGGTCACGGTTAGATTCCTGGTCAGGGCACATGCCCAGGTTACAGGCTCAATCCCCAATGTGGGGCATGCTGGAGGGAGCCTACCAATAATTCTTTCTCATCATGATATTTCTATCTCTCTTCCTCTCCCTTCATCTCTGAAATCAATACAGATATATTTTTTTAAAATTTAGTGGTTAATAAATCAAGTATCTATTTATTAAAAAATCAGCAATTTGAGTACAATTTGGTGGGAACGGATTGTCTTAACTTCTTGTGACATCAGATGAGACTCCTCGTGTATGTATATTCTGCTGGCAGCTGAGCTGGCCTGGAAATGTCCCAGATGTCCACTCTTTCTTCGAGTCTTTTCTACATGTCTTCTCTTATCATTTGCTACTTAGTGTCCCAGTTTTTATAAGGCAGCAGGGGGCTAACAGAAGTTTCCAATGTGGATACACTTCATTAGGTAAGCTGTTGTAAAGCCGCTGGGAATATCATGCTTGCTGATGTCTCACTGACAAAAGAAACTCACAAAGCCAAGGCCAGGGCTATTGTTACTTCATTTCAAATGTCTTTTCCATTTTTCTCTGGGATTTATGGTTGAAAGTCAAGTTGACACATAGACTCTGTCGATCATAAGGTTCTGTGGTGATGAGATAAATGACTCCAGTTGGTTCTGCCTTTGACTCCTTCCTATTAGAACTGCCATCATCCCCCATGCACAATACACCTACAAGTCATACCCCCCAGTACTCACATTGACTCCACTGGGTATTAGCAACCATGATTCAAACAGAGTCATATAGGTTTTTTTCACATTGGGAGTTATCCTATTGAAATACTCCTTCATGGAAGCCCGCATCCTATTAAGTAATCCAGGCAATTCTACTGGAGAGAGGCAACACGAAGCCCTGGTGGATGAGACTCCATGTACTGGGAGAAAGGACACGTCGAGGGGAATGGAGGCACTGCAGCCGGACTATCCTGTCGATACAGCCATGTGAGTGACCCCAGCCAAGACCATGGATATGAAGATCTGACCAGTCAACCCCAGAAGCACAAAAAATAACAAATATCTGTTTTAAGCCACTAAGTTTTGGAGAGTTTTGTTTTACAGCAATAAATACCTGAACTATGCAAAAAGTGAAGCCCTGCTCCCAGACACATTGGACCACTAGCATTTTCCAATAATTCTCTCTCATTGTGCTTTCCCTGTGGCTTTCTAATGTTTCCACTTCCTTCTAGAATATGTATGACTCTCTGCCTATTGTAATCCTACACATCCTTCAAGATGTTGAGATATTAAGTATTGAGCAAAGTGATAAAGGTATCCTGTACATCTAACATGTTTTGGCTTATATTTCTTTACTTCTCAGCAAGCATAAAACCCCCAGGATTTATGGCTGTCTTTATTTTCATTAACCAGCTGGAACTATAATACTGTAACATTATTTTAAACCCAAGTGATCATAGACTGTCAACATGACAAGAAAAATGCTACTGTAGATGATTAAAGCTGTTTCGGGAGTTCATTTTCTTCCTCAGCTCTCTGGCTCTTGCAATAAGTGGAAAATGGATCCAAATGATCATAATTACAGCAGTTGTGTTTTGAATGCTTGCTGCACGGTGTTAAGGCCTTTGCATATACCATCTAGGGGTGCCAGACCGCAGCATTCTGTGCTTACCAAAGAAGGTCATCATCTAGAAGCTACTATGCTATCCTTCTCCTGGTCTGGCTCCACTTATGTCTCTGCTCAAAAATTCACTTGCTAAAATCTCATAGTTGTGATTTCCCATCATGAAAATGTCAATCCACACTAAGAATATCATCTCCCTGTTTCCAAAAGTTGGGGCTCCTGGGATGTAAGAGCATGGCTTGGAAAAATGGCCTCCTACCAAATTATTTTCCAATTTTGTTATTTGGGTCTTGAAACAAGTCAGCTTGTACAGCATCTGATAGATAATAATAATAAATAAGTCATTGATCAAGCACTTTATTTTTTGTCCACAATTTTATTTGATACACCAGCACCTCTATGAAAAAGTACTGTTATCATCACCATTTCACAAATAGGAATGCCGACAGAGAGGTTAAACTGCACAAAGTTAAGCAAGTTTCCAAGAAATTACATCAATTTTTATCATTCATCCCTCTAATTATAGGAGGACAAATCCACTTCAAGGAGCTTGGTTGGTGTCATATCCCATTTCATTTGTTCACCCAGGTGTAATTGCCATAAGTACTATCAACCCATCCCAAATCCCACTTTCTCAATTTTGCAACCAAAGCTTTTCCCTAGTAAGAGAATGTAAACAGACCTGGAGGAAAGAAGGATATGAAGGAACTGTCTGCATTAACCAGTGTATCTAGTTCAATTAGCCAACAAGGGCCCTTTACACCTACATTATTTTGCTGTACTAAAGAAATAAAATAAATATGAAGGTTAGCCTTGTTCCTATTTTATAGCTGAGGAAACAAACACTAAGCAAAGGTAAGTCATTTTCCCAAGCTCACAAAGGTATCATGTGATTATGAGCAGAGTGATTAGGACTGGAGTCTACGTTAATAATCAGTCCATCATACCTGCTGGTGAAGGCCTAAAGGATATGAAAATATAAAGAAAACAGAGCTTACATAAACTGGGAATTTCTAATATTTATTTAGAAGGAAACTGCACATTTCTTGCTATCAATTTGAACAGAGGGACTTTCAATAACTAGAGGAATGTGTCGAGACTTTCAATACATAGAGATAGCATGCAGAAATAAACAAATAACCACTTAAATCAATCAGCAGAAATGTATCCATAAAAATATAATTCCACATTTATGTGCTGAAATTGATTTTATAACTTCAGACTTCTAGCAGGAGAGGAGAGGAATACCCAACTTTATTTTTCCCCAAAGACTTAGAAGTTCATGCCCAGCAAAAATCCTGTATGTACTCAATTTCCTCAGTAAATGCTACCTTAGCTGTTGTTTACTTTTCATATTAAAATGCTCTAATCCAGGTAAAGTTTGTGCTCTCTCTAAGGAGAACTGGCTTAATTTTCATTATATACTTATCAAAGAACATATTAACTTTTCAAAATGAAAATTAGTAAGGAAGGAAATAAATTAAGATGAAATAGAAGGTATTCAATGAACGTGGTGTACTTAGGATGAAAGGCTTGTGATACAGCACACACTTATGAAATTGGTTCTTATTTAACTTTGCAAATTTTAATATATTAATGAACTTCATATAAAATTGAGTGCTAGAGCTTATAGTCTAAGATGCCAGATAAAACTTTATTCTATCACCCTAAAAATAGATACATGAAGAAAATAATCTACTCGGAGGTCAGGTTGTAAATTTTATATTATATCAATTAATCACTTTTTTGTTTATTTATTTATTTTAACACATTTTTATTGATTTCAGAGAGGAAGGGAGAGGAAGAGAGAGATAGAAACATCAATGATGAGAGAGAATCATTGATGAGAGAGAATCACTGATCGGCTGCCTCTTGCATGCCTCCTGCAACCCAGGCATGTGACCTTGACCTAATTGAACCAGAGACCCTCCAGTCTGTAAGCTGATGTTCTATCCACTGAGCAAAACTGGCTGGGACTGTTTATTTTTTTGAAAATATTCCTTCTTCTCCCAATATATTTTTTTTACCATATTAGGCTAGTATTATAAATCTGTTCTTTAATCTGGATTTTTGGATATTAGGTTAAATAGCATATTGCAACAGCATGGGTAGACCTGGAGAGTATTATACTAAGTGAAATAAGCCAGTCGGAGAAAGATAAATATCACATGATCTCACTCATATGTGGGATATAATGAACAACATAAACTGATGAACAAAAATAGATCCAGAGATTAAGAAACACTGAACCGACAGTCCAACCTTAGAAAGAAGGCAGGCAGGGAAGGTGGGGGGGGGGTAAGAGATCAATCAAAGGACTTGTATGCATGCATATTAGCATAACCAATGGACACAGACACTGGGGTGGTGGGGGCTTGTCCCTGGGGGGAGGAAGTGGTGGGTGTGGGATCAATCGGGGGAAAAAGGAGACATATATAATACTTTAAACAATAAAAAATAAGCATATTCAGAGATGATGCTATGTTGTCATTCCTTATTTTTAGTTAGGAGGGGTGCAATAGACTGAACTAATTAGTAGAAATCCTATCCTCCAATGTGATGGTGTTAGGTGGTGGTTAGGATGTGGTTTGCTCAGGAATGCTGAGCCCTATTGATTGGGACTAGTGCTTTTATAAAAGGGAGCCCAAAGAGCTCTCTTGCCCTATTTCTGCCATGTGAGGATACAAGGAAATGTTGGCAATTTGAAACCTGAAGAGGACTCTCATCAGAACTTGACTGTGCTGACACCCTGATCTGGGACTTTCAGCCTCCAATCAATTTCGGTTGCTTGTAAGACACCTGGTTGATACATTGTTAAAGCAGCCCCGACTGGTTAAGACAAGGCATATATTTATAGTACCTCTAGTACTATGTCAAACAGGAGTGGTGAGAGTGGGCATCCCTGTCTTGTTCCTGTTCTTAGGGGAAATGGTTTTAGTTTTTGCCCATTGAGTATGATGTTGGCTGTGGGTTTGTCATATATGGCTTTTATTATGTTGAGATATGATCCTTCTATTCCCACCTTGCTGAGAGTTTTTATCAAGAAAGGGTGCTGGATTTTGTCAAATGCTTTTTCTGCATCAATTGATATAACTATGTGATTTTTGTCTCTCTATTTGTTTATGTGATGTATCATGTTTATTGATTTGCAGATATTGTACCATCCTTGTATCCCCAGTATAAAACCTACTTCACCATGGTGTATGATCTTTCCGATTTACTGCTGGATCTGATTTGCTAGAATTTTGTTGAAGATTTTGGCATCTATGTTCATGAGGGATATTGGCCTGTAATTCTCTTTCATTGTGTTGTCTTTATCTGGTTTTGGCATTAGCGTAATGCTGGCTTCATAAAATGAGCTTGGAAGTGTTCCTTCCTTTTGAATTTTTTGTAAAAGTCTTAGGAGGATAGGTTTTAGTTCTTCCTTGAATGTTTGGTAAAACACCCCTGTGAAGCTGTCTGGCCCCAGACTTTTGTTTGCTGGAAGCTTTTTTATTACTGCTTCAATTTCTTCCATAGGTATCGGCCAATTCAGGTTTTTAGTTTCTTCCTGATTGAGTTTTGGAAGGTTATATTTTTCTAGGAATATGTCCATTTCCTCCAGGTTGTCTAGTTTGTTGGAATAGAGTTGTTCATACAATTTTTTAACAATCCTTTGTATTTCTGTGGGGTCTATTTTTATTTCACCTCTTTTGTTTCTGATTTTGTTTATTTGGGTCCTCTTTCTTTGCTTCTTGGTGAGCCTGGCTAGAGGTTCATCAATCATGTTTATCCTTTCAAAGAACCAGCTCTTGGTTTCATTGATCTTATTGGGGTTTTTTTTTGTCTCTATGTATTTATTTCTGCTCTGATCTTTATTATTTCCTTCCTTCTGGATTCTGTGGGCTTTTCTTGTTGCTCTCTTTCTAATTCTTTAACTTGCAAGGTTAGATAATTTATTACCAGTTTTTCTTGTTTTTTGATGTAGGCCTGTAGAGCTATGAACTTCCCTCTCAGGACTGCTTTCATTGTGTCCCATAGATTTTGGATTGTTGTGTTTTCATTGTCATTTATTTCTAGGATGCTTTTCATTTTTTCTTTGATCTCTTTAGTAACCCAATCATTGTTTAATGGCATGCTATTTAGCCTCCAAGTGTTTGATTTTTTTTTTTAGTTTTTATTGTAGTTGATTTCTAGTTTTATGCCATTGTGATCTGAGAAGATGCTTGTTATGATTTCTATCCTCTTGAATTTGAAGAGACTTTGCCTGTGTCCTAATATGTGGTCTATCTTTGAAAATGTCCCATGTGCACTGGAGAAGAATGTATATTCTGTAGTTTTGGGGTGAGATATTCTGAAGATGTCAAGTAAGTCCATCTGATCTAGTGAGTCTTTTAGGATTGCTGTTTCTTTGCTGATTTTTTGTTTAGAGGATTTATCCAGTGGTGTCAGTGGAGTATTAAAGTCCCCTACTATGACTATATTGCTATTGATCTCTCCCTTGATATCTTCCAGAAGTTGTTTTATGTATTTGGGTGTTCTTGTATTGGGTGCATATATGTTTACCAAAGTTATATCTTCTTGTTGAATTGCTTCCTTTAGTATTATGTAGTGGACTTTCTTATCTCTTGTTATGGCCTTTACTTTGAGTTCTATTTTGTCAGATGTAAGTATTGCAACCCCAGCTTTTTTCTCCTTTCCATTGTTCTGAAAATATTTTACATTTTTTTAGTTAAAATTGTGATAAAGATATACTAGTAACATTTTTAAGGCAGTCAATGCTTGCTATCAGATCAAATATTAAGAGGTCATATGATTAATAAATTTTAATTTGTTAACTTTAATTATGAAAACTACTGCAATTATATTCTCAATATGTACAGGGAAATTTCAAGGGCAAAAACAAGGCAACTTTTAAGCCGTAATATAGATAATTTCCCTAAAATATTATTTCAGTAAACTATTAAAAAAGTAACAACTTTAAGCGTCTCTTTGCTCAGTCCACTCCCTACCAAGAACATTTGACTTTCTCAAATTGTTATTATAATGAACATGTCAAGCAATGTACTTTTTTTGTTTGATATATTGAGAACAAAGAGGAATGTAAGATGTCAAAGGTCAGTAATTGGAAGTTTCAAATTAAATATTTAATGATCCTATTACCATACAGAATTACTTAGATAAATTATCAAAACTGGTATGAACTACCACTATATAATGAAGGAAGAAAGTGTTTGGGCACAGAATGAGTTTCTTTTCTTCCCATTGCATATAATAGTCAGATTTATATCTAAGAACAGAATTTAGGACTTGGTTTTCTGACACATCATCTCACTCTATTTTATCCTCACCAGCGGATATGTTTATTGATTTTAGAGAGAGAGGGAAGGAGAGAAACACTGATGTGAGAAAGAAACATCAAACTTATGCTTCCCATATGCACCCTGACCTGGGATTGAACCTGCAGCCTTTTTGGTATAGGGGACAATGCTCCAACCAACTGAGTCACCCGGCCAGAACATCATGCCACTTTTTATTAGATAGTTAGCTCTGTGTAAGATGCTTATATAGAGAGATTAATAAAACAGTCTATTTGGTCCTGTCCACTTACGGGCTGGCTATTTTAAATCATACCAATAAGACTCAAATGTTAAATGATATTAAAACACAATTGAACATCATAGTGTGTCAAATAAAGAAAAATGAGTTATATTAAATATACAACATTGTACACATGTACATGACCACACATGTAAACATACTCATAAAAGTAAATAACCACCAGTGTTTCTAATCTTTCCATGTGCCCTGTATCACATTGTAGACATGGATTCTCTCAGTTATATCTACAGAGTAGGGGGCAAGATTTGGAAAAAATTAGAAAATGAAAGAGAGACTTCATGCATTTGCATGAAAAAATTCTGAAAATATAAAGACAATAATGATTGATGAAGACAGGAGGTAGAGGAACAGGTGAGGGAGTATGCCATTAGAGTAGAAACATCATGAGCAGTATCTTTCTGAACCACTCATTAACTACCCTGCTTGGTCTGGAAGTTCTAAACAGGATCTCAGTGTTTAAATATAAGGACCAATGTAGTACCAAAAGAAAGCTTGGTCTTATTTTGGGACACTTAGATGTAATTTAATAAACTGGGATTAAAATAAAAAAATAAAAATTTAGTTCAGGTCTTTTAAGAAGACTATCTCTACATAATATTTTACCTCTGGTAGTCAGGTTATTTGGGTGTCAGAGTAGAAATAATGATTTTGACATCCAGACCTCACAAAACAGTGCTCAGTGTTTCACTATCAATTATTTAAGAATGGCTTTTTTTTTATCAGAGTGTTTATTTTATTCTGTAATGGTATATATGACTCATTTGCATCTGTCCCAATCTCTTACATGAAAGGCCCGTGGCCATCACGCCATAATGCCATCATGACTAAATAAGCAGTGGCTC
The DNA here is from genome assembly GCF_000147115.1 of Myotis lucifugus. NCBI lineage: Eukaryota > Metazoa > Chordata > Mammalia > Chiroptera > Vespertilionidae > Myotis > Myotis lucifugus. Next base: position 13,804,315 of record NW_005871053.1, read on the forward strand.
TCACTGCAGGCAGGGCGGGGCAGGAGTTACTAGCTGTGGAGAGCTCTGAGCGGAGATGGGCAGGGCGGCCAGCTGAGGCAAGCAGAAGTGAGCTACTCCTACATGATTTCGTGCGCGCTGGGCCTCTAGTACATTATAATTTCCTGTCTGGTCCTACAAGCCATAAATAAATGAATCATCTTTCTATGAATTAAAAAAAAGTATTATTATGTAGCTTCATAGAAGAAAACCATAGATATTTTATACCTAATGTGATCTTTTCTTGTATTTTTGGATAGGATCAGATGTAGAGTACACCACTATATAACACAGTAAATCAATGGTATAAAAGCTATATTCATTTCTACTCCATCATGTGTACCATGCTTTTAAGGCAAGGGCAATACATTAAATAAAATGAAACATCAGAAACTAGTAGATTTTAATAGGATTAGACAGATTTTATAGTTACTAGCCCTGCTGTGTTTAAAAATTGCCCATATAAATTTCTATATAGTAAGTATAATTTAGTAATATAAAAAAACTCTAAATATTAGTAATTTTGTTGTAGAGTATAAATAGCAGTCCCTTAGGCTTTAATTAGGCTTTAATGTTCTCATTAATATGAAAGAAGAACTAGAGCATTTACTCTCCAAGTCTATTTTGAGATGAACTTTATACAATGTGATGCAATTTATTTTTTCTTCCCCTACTAGAAAGTAATATCCTTGATAGTGGAGTGTATGTCTTAGTTACCTTTTTTTCTGAAGTGCTTTTATAATCTTAGCTTACAGTAGTCATTCTAGTTTTCATTTCTAAGTAGTAAAATAACAACCTCAAAGTTTTTATCTCAAAAAGAAGAGAAATTGATAAGTCCCTTCATAGTGATGTTACAATGGCAACTTTTCAAGAAATAAATTGTAACTGAATAGTTCTGTTTCATATTTAATGTCACTATTTGCTTACTAAAGGTAAGTTTATAGTTAGATAAGGACTATATAATTTACTCTATGATTCAGATGGCCATCACTAAAAATTTCTTCAAGGGTGCTTGCCAAAGTTTCTTAAGTAGACCAACTATGTGTATTTAAAAATATTTCATCATGAAGTATTTTGACCAAACAGGTAAATATAAATCATAATATAACATACTAAATACCACCATAATTTATTTGGATTAACATTTTGCTATATTGACTTTTTTTTTACTTTTTTAAAATATATTTTTAGTAATTTCAGAGAGGAAGGGAGAGGGAGAGAGAGATAGAAACATCAATGATGAGAGAGAATCATTGATTGGCTGCTTCCTGCATGTCCCTCACTGGGGATCGAGTCTGCAACTCAGGCATGTGCCCTTGACTGGAATTGAACCTGGGACCCGTCAGTTTGCAGGCCCATGCTCTATCCACTGAGCCAAACAGGTTAGGGCTGTTTTCTTTCTTTCTTTTTTTAAAATTTAATTTCGTTTTTTATTATAGATTACATTCAATATTACTTTGTACTAGAGGCCTGGTGCATGAAATTTGTGCACTAATGGGGGGAGTCCCTCAGCCAGGATTGCAAGAGGGTGCAGGCCAAGCCAAGGGACTCCACCAGTGCACAATCAGGGCTGGGGAGAGACGCGGGTGGTGGCCAGCCAGAGAGGGACGTCAGGAGGGCTCAGGGCATGTCCAGCTCGTCTCTCTCAGTCCTGATCAGCCGGACCCCAGCAGCAAGCTACCTACAGGTCGGAACATCTGTCTCCTGGTGGTCACTGCAAGTCATAGTGAGCGGTTGAGCAGCCTTAGCATATCATTAGCATATTACGCTTTGATTGGTTGAATGGCTGACTGGAAGACCTGACACTTAGCATATTAGCCTTTTATTATATAGGATTAGTTTAAGGTATACAACATAGTGATTAGACAATCATATGCTTTACCAACTATTCCTCCAACATTTCTAGTACCCACCTGGCAACATACATAGTTATTATAACACTATTGACTATATTCCCTATGTGGTACTTTATATCCCTATGACTATTTTGTGACTATCAATTTGTATTTCTTAATCCCTTCACTTTTTTCACCTAGTCCCCCAAATGCTCCTCCCATTTGGCAACCATTAGTTGATTCTCTGTATCTATGGGTCTGTTTCTGTTTTGTTTGTTATATTATTCTTTAGATTTCACATGTAAGTAAAATCATATGGTATTTTTGATGTAAGCTTTCTTTTAAAAATGGATACATTTAAAAAATGTTATGTGAAAGAAGAAAATTGTAGGCGTGAATGTAAAGCATGATATATATATACTTTTAAAACCCATAATAAAATATTTTATCATTTTTACTTGGTTTAACTTTCCATTTATTCATTTGTTGAAAATTGATTTTTTTAGAGTCTACTATATTCACATTATTTTTATAAGTACTGTGCACACTGCAAAATGTATAATCCACAGTGTCTGTTATCAAAGAACTTACAATGAGTTAAGGGAAGTAACATACTATTAATGGTAAGGCAATTTAGAAAAGAACAAGTGTGCAAAAACACAAGTGTCTTATAAGTACTAGGACCTAATGGATTGTTTCTGGCTAGTGTGAGATACAGAAGGCTTCATGAAGTTCTCATACTAGCTGGTAGAAGAGATGCAGGATTGGGATTTAAAGGAGGTCTGGGTCCTGCACATGTGAGGATGAAGGGGCTCTAAGAGAAGACACTGGGTGTTTTTCCTGAACACAGTGGTGCAGTTTAGTTGATGTTTAGATTGCCTGAGGAGGAACTGTGAGAATTTAGAAAAACAAGAGCTTTGTGTATTGTCAGAGCCAGCAGGAGCACTGCTCAGCATTGCTGCTCTGAGCTGCTCCGAGTCCATATATTCTTCTAAATTCTTCCCAATTATGTCAGGGCAGGTCCTTCTCAAACCCTGCCCACTGTACTAACTGTTGGGAACTTAGTCCAAGTTTCTCCTTTATCCTCTGCTCACTACTTAGAAGTGTTGGATCCTAGACCCTCTGCCTAGGGCTGGGTCTCCTTGGATGCCGGGTCTTAGAGAAGCCAGGAGAGGGTATAGAAGAATGAGTCTTTATTGCAGAAGCCCATGGCCATATTGCCATCAGACGAAACAGTTCTTTAAAGCAAAGTCCATACAGTCAGGCAGCCGTACACTGGCTGGTAAATACATGTCTTTCCTACACAGTAGTAGAAGTCTCTACACAATAGTAGAAGCTATTATCTGAGCCACCACACACTGTCCCCTGAATTACCACCTCACATCTTAGCAGTACCTAAGCTCTCTGCTTCAGCAACTTCTCTAGCCTCTTTGGCTCAGATGCTTCTCCTGTCTCCCCTGCCTAGCACACTGGCTGATCTTTGTAGCCTCACATAGCAACTACCTCCTAACTTCTCTCTCAGCAGCCTGGCTGGTTAACCTGGTAGCTGTATCTGAGCTCTCTATGAGCTCTTAGCCTTATATCATAGCAGTATCAGCTCTCAGCTCCGTCTGAGCTCTTCTCCCTCCTGCACACATATGAGCTACATTCTCTGTGCCTACTGCCTCTCCTTCTTCACACTAGCGGGTCAGTAACCTGTATATTACCCCAGAGACAAGGAAGGCTAGTTGCCAACAGTGACAATCACATTGGCTACAGCAAGGCACAGCGTACTGTGTATGGTATCTTAGCCTAGGTGCAGAGTGGCCTTGGACAGTCTGGCTTATTGACAACAAGGCATCTGTGCTTGAATTGGCCTTGACTATCAGGCGCCTCTGGCATGGTTCCCACATGTATACACTGGGGTTGTTTGGATTCCAGGATAGAATGTTTGAACTCATTATGGTAGACAACAGAGTGTCATTTCAATGGCCCTGTGCATCTCCTTCAAGCATCTTCCCCTCTGTCCAGCAATAAGCCAAACAATTACAGTATCAGTTGGCCCATTCTGCTTTTTCCTCTTACATCTGTTTGTTGCTATTTCCTTCTTTTTCTCTTTCATCCTTTGCATAATCCTCTGGTTCTACTAATAACTTGCCTTTACCAGATTCTTATCTGTGGTTCAATTCTCTCAGTTTCCCAATATGTTCTCATTCTCTCAGTTTCCCAATATGTTCTCATTGGTAATATGATCAATCTGTAGAAGGCAATCCTAAGACTCCTCTCAGATCCTGTGTGGAGCCTCATTTCAGTAATTCTACCCCAAAATATCATTTGATTTACATTTTTATCTTATAGTGGTTTCTCAGGTATACAATCCATGTTGTATACTCTAAATTTATCACTTTGGCTTCTCTTAGATAACAAAATAGATAAGCAATGGATCTAACTGTGTTGATATTGCTTAAATTTTTCAACTGTGTATTAATCAGAGCCCCTGTGTTCACAGATTTCATATGAGCACATGTAAATCTGTGATAACCATGCAGTCTGGAGACACTTGCAGTTTTAGATCGAATCACGGCTGAAATCCCATTTATGTCATTGATGTAAGCTTTGCCATATGTAAAAGCTAAAAGGCAGCTTCTACCTCAAAACAACAGTCTAGATTTGTGGCTATTACTCCATCACTAGTCACATTAGGAAGTAAATGAAAGCAAAAAAAAAATCAAGTAAATTGGCAACTGGCTTTCAAAGTGAATAGTACTAGAGAAGACAGATGCTGTTAAAATTTCAAGTATTGAAGTTGAAGAAATGTTACATATAACCATGATGTATGTGGCAACTCAGCCAGCATCCAAACTTCACTTCTGAGTTAGTTTCCTCCAAATCAAAGCCTGAGGGAATGTGAAATCTTAAATCCTTCATCTTGTAAATAACAGCTGTAGCTGAAGCAAAACGAAGACTACTATGTTCATTAGGGGATTCCAGCAGGGAGCTTTCTAGCATAAAATTTCCACTGCTACTTTTACTTTATATCACACTATCTTTTTCCATTTGTCTTTTTAATTCTCATTCTCTCTTCTTTAAAAATGAATTGGTCTATTAAAAAGAATGTTTCCAAAAAAAAAGAAAGAAAGAATGAAAGAAAATGTCCAGCAGAAATGCCAGATAAAAAAGGAAAAACCAATTTAAACATCCTAATTTTCTTTACTATGGATGTGAAAAGATAATTCCTGTGTGAAGTATTTTCAATAGATGAACAGAGGTAATACATTTAGGTTTCATGAAAGCATTTTAATAGATTGTGAACTAAGGAAAGAGTAAAGTAAGTTATATTAATTATGTGCATTTGGGAGAAACAAGAGAAAAAATAAACAAATGGGACTAAATCAAACTAAAGAGTTTTGCACAGTGAAGAAAACTATAAACACAATGAAAAGACAATCTACTAAATGGGAAAAGATAGTCACTAATGATACATCTGATAAGGGTGTAATATATAAAATATATAAAGAAGCCATAGGTCATTACACCAAAAAACAATCCAATTTAAAAATGAGCAAAATATCACATGATTTCACTCATATGTAGAATCTAATGAACAAAATAAACTGATGAACAAAATAGATCCAGAGACTGAGAAGCAAGGAACAGATTACTGAATCTCAGAGGGAAGGTGGGGGTGGGTGGGTAGAAAGATAACAACCAAAGAACTTGTATCCATATGTGTATAACCCATGGACACAGACAATAGGGGTGAAGGCCTGGGGGTGGGGGTGGGCTAGAAGGGATCAATGGGAGAAAAATGGGATATATGTAACACCTTCAATAATAAATATTTTTAAAAAATGGGCAGAAGACATGAACAGACATTTCTCCAAAGACGACATATAGATGGCAACAGACATCTGAAAAGATGATCAACACCACTATTCATCAGGGAAATGCAAATTAGAACAAAATGAGATATCACCTCAAATATGCCAGAATAGCTGGAATCAATAAATCAACAAATTAGTGTTGGTGAGAATATGTCAAAAAGGATTATAAATTGGTGCACCCACTATGGAATACAGTATGCAAGTTCCTCAAAACATTAAAAATAGAACTACCATATGACACGGCAGTCCCACTTTTGGGTATCTATCTGAAGATATCCAAAACACTAATTTGAAAAGACATATGTACCCCTATGCTCATTGCAGCATTATTTACAATAACTAAGATTTAGAAACAATCTAAATAGATAAGAAAAACCTCAAAGACAGAGAGAAAAAAAGAATAACTCACTGAGGTAAGCTCAAAACTTTGCATATTACTTTTTTTTCCAGGCATTGGCCTACTCTTAGTTCAGGACAGGAAGCCAAGAAGCTGGACAGATGGAAACAGCTAAGAAGATGAGAGACCAATAGGCCTTTTAGCAATCTCACAATTCTAGCAGGGATAAAAAAAAAAAAAGGAATTCAGGGATATGAAAGCAGCCAGAATTTCATGTCAAAATCATGGGGAAAAAGAGAAGAGAGGCACACAGAAATAAGACTCTTTTCTAGTTTTTGCATCAATATAGAGAAATCCTATATAATAAAAGGCTAATATGTAAATTGTCCCCTCAACCGGGAGTTCCACTATGAGTTCAACCAGTGGGCAGGGCCAGCCAGCTAACATCCCACATCCCGTCCCCCAGGACGGCCCTATCGGGCAGGCCCGCTGGACCCTACCTGTGCACGAATTCGTACACCGGGCCTCTAGTAGAATATAATGTGAATGGAGTACATAAATTAAAATAACCAAAGTATAGGAAAAGTCATGAGACATATTGATCACAATAAATATCTGTTTATGGCTTATGCTTATTTTTGGAAGATTATCTGTGATATCTGAGTGGTGGGGTTGTGGTGTGTTTAAGAACCTGTAAACTGAAATCAATACATGTTGGTTCAAACTCTAGCTCCATCACTTATTAGCTGCATGATTCTGTTTTTTCATTTATTATTATTTTTTAACATTTTCAGAACTCAGTTTTCTTACCTGTAAGAATCTATACTAATAAAAGGGTAATATGCTAATTATACTGAATAGACCAGACATCTTCCAGTCATCCAGTCCTCCTTCCAGACAAAGCCATGGTGGTGAGGACCAAGGCAGAGGTGGTTAGGGGCAACCAGGCCGGCAGGGGAGCAGTTAGGGGGAATCAGGCAGGCAGGGGAGGGCAGTTAGGAGTGATCAGGCTGGCAGGGAAGGGAAGTTAGGGGTGATCAGGCTGGCAGGCAGAGGCGTTTAGGGGCAATCAGGCCAGCAGGCAGTGAAGGTTAGGGGCAGTCAGGCAGGCAAGCAAGCGGTTAGGAGCCAGTGGTCCCGGATTGTGAGAGGGATGTCCGACTGCCGGTTTAGGACATACCCCTAGAGGTCCTGGATTGGAGAGGGTGCAGGCCGGGCTGAGGGACCCCCCTCCTGTGCATGAATTTCATGCATCGGGCCTCTAGTTGATACATAATATTATGTAATCAAGATTTTGTAGTGAGCCTTAACCAGTTTGGCTTAGTGGATAGAGCATTGGCCTGCGGACTGAAAGGTCCCAGGTTGGATTCCGATCAAGGGCATGTACCTTGGTTGTGGGCACATCCCCAGGAGGAGGTGTGCAGGAGGCAGCTGATCGATGTTTCTCTCTCATCGATGTTTCTAACTCTCTATCCCTCTCCCTTCCTCTCTGTAAAAAATCAATAAAATATATTTACAAAAAAAGATGTTGTAGGGAAATTAAATGAATTACTAATCAGGAAAATACCCAGAAACATGCACTCAATAAATACATGGTAGTATTGGTTAAATAATTTATATATATTATAAGAATTATTATCAGGTTATTTTATTTGCTTGTAAATTTTTATGGTGTTGATTAATCATTCTAATTGAAAAGTTTTGATGTCTCAGGAACTCAAAATACTGCTATCTTTACAGTTTCATATATTACTATTCTATTATGTATAAGTATATTCTATCAATATTTCTATGTGTGCATGTTTCTCTAGAATAAAAATTTAAAGGGTTATATTAAAATATTGGCTATAGAATTTTAAAGCTGCTTTGGAAAGTTCTTCAAGTATTGAAAACTACTACAGTGGTCATTAATATATTATATGTGAAAAAGTTATTAACATTTCATTTTAATCCTATATTTTGGATCTTTACTTCTATAGTACAGCTTTCAAAATTAAAAGCATTAATATGAGTAAATATATAAACTAAATCTAAAACTAATTAAGAAAGTTGATAATAATTTTACAGATTTATTCATTAATTAACTAATCACTTTTTATTGAATTTATTGGGGTGGCATTGGTTCACAAAACCATACAAGTTTCAGGTGTACACAACTCAATAACACATCATCTTCACATATAATGCCAACTTTTTAAAAATTTCTAACAAACTTGAGAAACTATCCATTTATAAAAAAGGGAAATAGAGCTTCGAAGTAGTATTTCAAAAGTAAGATGTTTAAGAAAGTTCAATATTACTACTAATACATTTTTTCAGTACAATAATATAATTAAAATAGTATACTGCAGGGCCAGAGATATCGGAATATAATTAATAGTTACATTACCATAAAACTCTTCCTTAAAAATTATTGGAGTTATTGACAAAATGACTACATTGCAAATAGAGCAATAAAGGAGAATCTTCAATATATTCAAACAAAATTTTACAAGCAATCACACTATGAGACACATCTGAAAGCATAACTTCTCTAGAACAATAGGTGCCAAAATGATTTTTATGAGTTCATTTAGAAATTTTTAAAAGCATGAAAATTAATCTGCCTCACAATCTTATATAATAAAAGCCCAGCGACCAAAGGGCAGAACGACCAGAATGACAGGTCGACCAGTCGCTATGACGCGCACTGACCACCAGTGGGCAGACACTCAACGCAGGAGCTGCCCCCCGGTGGTCAGTGTGCTCCCACAGTGGGAGCGCCACTCAGCTGACTGGGATGAGCAGCTGCAGGCTGGCTGATCCCCGCAGGCCACGCCCTCCACCAGTGCACGAATCCCATGCACCAGGCCTCTAGTTAAAAATAATAATCCTCCCAGGTAATTCTAACAGGCAGGCAGGGGTGAGGACCAGGGCGTCCAGAAGATTAGAGAGTGACCTGAGGACCCATTTACTCGGGTTACTCCTGTCAATGTAAGAATTTAATAAATAGATTTTGAAGGCCACTGGAAAGGCTGTTCTAATTGACAATTAATTAATTAATTATATTTTAAAATGAGATTTTTATAAGAGTAAGCTCAACAATAAAAATAATAAATGCTACTTAGTCCTTTGAGCAGAAGAAGGTGTGTTGACATTAAAGAGAACAAACAGGAATAAAAAAATAATTATGAAATAGAAAAGAAAGCCACCTGATATTGAGAAAAATTCCTTCATTTGAGTCCTTTAGAAAGGGATAAAAATAAAGCATCAGCCAATGAACTAACAATATGTATTGGCCAATATGAGACATTGGGAGCTAAAAATTTCCGAATAGGCTTGATTCCTACTCTCAAGAAATCACAATTAAAAAGAACTTTCCAGTTAGAATACACATACACAATTTATGTAACACATTGTGTTATATATTATATATAATGTATTATGTATATAGTAGCATATATAATTCAGTCAACACTCATACGTATACACACACATAAGTTCATTATTAAAAGATTAACTAATGAACCTGACCCACATGGCTCAGTGATTGAGCACTGACCTATGAACCAGGAGGTCACGGTCAGTAAGAACGGGCCCCTTCCTGTTTTAATGTATTAATAAAAATGTGATATTTTTCCCAAATGGAGAAGTGTAATAACTTTAAAAATTCACCATCCCTGGAGTATATAACTCATTTCCTGATATTTTTGTTAAATGTCTTAATAAAACTTCAAGGTTTTAAAAATATGTTAAAAATTTTCAGCCTCGATAGACTCATCACTCTATTCCTGTAGAAGCCATGCTTCTCTTGGCCTGCTCTGAGCCAAAGTCAGAGAGCTGTGGGGTACATGTTCGGGCCCCTTCCTGTGGGATGTAGTTGCTTCTAATGGATGTAGATTTAGAACTTTTAAATCTATTGTTTGGTTATTATTTATGTTTCCTCATATTTGAATATCATGTTTAAATATTATATAAACATATTTTAGCTAATATTTAAGTAACTAAAAAAACCCATTAATAAACTTTTCCCTGAAAAACCCAGAGATATGAGATAAAAAGGAAGGTTTTAGTATTAATTGTTAGGATCACCTCATATTCCTTCACACTGGGTTTCTCTTTTCTATTTCAATTTTGGTTGTATACAGTCTACATGAAAATTGAAACAAATGCTCTAACATAGATGGAAACAAGTTGATCAGTGCACATTTTTATTATGGTTTTGATTATGCCTAAAAGAATGAGTAATATTAACATCCATCCCCTAAAAGCTAAGTTTATTGCAAACTACAAAATAAAAATACAAGCTTTTTAAAAGTCATCTTGGTACAAATAGAAGCACTTAGACAAATGACTGCTATAAAATGTATCCAAGTTTTAATGTATTAATAAAAATGTGATATTTTTCCCAAATGGAGAAGTGTAATAACTTTAAAAATTCACCATCCCTGGAGTATATAACTCATTTCCTGATATTTTTGTTAAATGTCTTAATAAAACTTCAAGGTTATAAAAATATGTTAAAAGTTAAATTTGCTTTAATCAATGGGAAAATCTTCTGACCACATTGCCACTCTGAGTAAAAAAATGAAGACAAACCCTGCAAATCTGAGTTTAAATTCAAGGCTGAAAGTTGACATTTGCTTTATTGCCTTGTTCTTTTTCACTTTGAATTTTTTCTTTAATGAATACAAAAGTTCTTGACAAACATACTGCCCCAGAGATTTGCTTTGTAGCAAAGAGGTCAAGTCCCTTTATATTTATATTTCTCCTACATTCTCATCCTTTTAATAAATAACATTATCCATTCCTCACCCTCTCTGTGGTAACATATTTCATCTGCTAACCTTTTTATTCATGGCGTTATTATGAGGGGGTCACTATTTTTTTTTTCGTAGTCAGAGTATACATTTTGTTATTAGATTAAAATACAACTGCTTTTTAAAATAAGTTGATTCTCAGATTTTGATGGGAGCATGGACTGAATGCCACTCTGAGGAGTAATTTACTTCTTAAGTCACTTCAAAGTTTTAATTCTCCAAACCATCCAGGAAGTTGAAGGTATTTCACTCTTTACTGAGAGATGGAGTTCTCTTAGCACTTGTTTTCACTGCTGTGGTACACAGGCATTTTAATGTCTAACCCAAGCAGGCCTTTGGTCCCTTGTGCATGCATCTATTCGTTCAGCAAACACTTGTCCAGCATTTACCACATCCTAGGAACTGTGCTAGGCAGTAAGAACTCAAAAACTAAAAAAAGAAGAAAATAAAAATCCCCACCTTTCAGGTGCTCAACATCAAAGACCAAAGCCGGCAGACATTTGGTGTACACTGGGAACCTGGGGGATGGATTACAGTTCTGCATGTTACAAGGACACAGAGAAAGTAAAGGAACGTGGACAGGGAAGTTTTTGTAGCGAAAATAAACACTAAGCTAAAGTTTGAGTTATGGGTAAATGTCAGCAAGTGTGAGGAATGAGGCTTCAGTTTTCTGCCAGACAAGATCGTCAGGTCTTCTGCCACAGGGATCATAGTTCACTGACAGCCTCGCTAGACTCATCACTCTATTCCTGTAGAAGCCATGCTTCTCTTGGCCTGCTCTGAGCCAAAGTCAGAGAGCTGTGGGGTACATGTTCGGGCCCCTTCCTGTGGGATGTAGTTGCTTCTAATGGATGACTTTGGCTCCGCTATTCTTGACTTAAAGCTTTCTTAGGATTGTCCTCCAGTCTGAGAATCTTTCTTCCAAACCTTCCTTCCCTTTCCCTCTCTTTCATTAGGTTTCAGACCGCTTATCATGGGCTAAATAATTTCTCACTATTCCTTTTTCCTCTCCTTTATCATTCATATTTGGTTCAACAAAACATCTCTTTCATGACTAAACCTGTTTTGGAGGCTGCTTCTTGAAAAACCTGAATTAACACAGGTAGTACCATGAGTGGTCCAAGGAAAATGGGGTTTAGGGACAGGTTCACTTATGCCCAGTAAGTAAAAAGGACACCATCTGGGAAGGTTTGTGGGTATGGCTAGTGTCTGGCAAAGGTGGTGGTCAAATTGCTGAAGAATTCACTGGAGGTAACTTGGGAAAATGTCCTGGTATAGGGGAAGCCCACGCAGGTGCAAAGATTCAGGCATTTTAAAAATATGGAGGCAACAATTCCTACAAAGATGTCAGAAATGGCTTGTTATTGCGATACTGAATCAACTTTTTGCAAGGGATGATGAGAAACTAAGGGATGTTAGCAAGCAGTGAAGGGCTACGTGTGAGAGCCAGAGACTCTCCTTGGTAGTTTACAGAATGCTTTGTCTCCAACAGTGAAACTGTGAACCCAGCTTAGGACTTGATATTCATATTCGTAGACCTCCAGAGATGTCAAATTTTAGTCAAGGCAGGTCCTTTAAGCTGAGTTCAAGGCTCTGGTTGGGAAACCTCAGGCCTCTGAAGTACGGGGTGGAGACATCTGGGTAAGTGCCTCTGAGGCTGCTGGTGCTGAAGAACCACCTGAACCATCAGAACTTGCAGAGGAGGCTCTGCTCTTCCCAGTAAGAGGTAAGATAGCTGCTGTGCTAGGAGATGCTGTAGAGGTTTCTTCCCTTCAAGGCAACAAGTGCATAATGTAAGGAATTGTGCCAATATCCTCCCCTGGCTGCCAGTTTGTAACTAGCATTAAATTCCAACATCCTCCAGGTGAGGACATGCTTAAGGGAGGAAAGATAGAATACACCAAAGGAGATGTGAGCATTAGTTAGTAAAAGAAGCAGAAGGAGTAAATCTGGGATTGAATTTTGAACATGTCTAATCAATGGATTGAGATGTAAAATAGGTGATCAAGAATTCACTCACTTGGGGCACTTTGGGGGGGGGGCACAGGATTTAAAACCCTGGTCTTACCCTAGGTATGAGGCAAATTTGCTGCAAGGGTGGTTCTTATAGACCTAAAGATCCTATGCCCTATGCCAGTGATGGCGAACCTTTTGAGCTCGGCGTGTCAGCATTTTGAAAAACCCTAACTTAACTCTGGTGCCGTGTTGCATATAGAAATTTTTTGATATTTGAAACCATAGTAAAACAAAGATTTATATTTTTTATATTTATTTTATATATTTAAATGCCATTTAACAAAGAAAAATCAACCAAAAAAAGAGTTTGCGTGTCACCTCTGACACGCATGGCATAGGTTCGCCATCACTGCCCTATGCTGAGCAAAGTGGAAATACCGAAGTTTTATTGGCAGATGGGAGAGAAGTAAATAAAGAGCTGAAGGAATAGATACATTATGCGATGCCAGGAGACCTAACAGGGGATTAAGTTCCATAGTACACAGTGTTCATCAAAACCACTGGGAATTTACTCGGGAGAGAGACACCAGCATGACCAAGTAGTTTAGTGGTAACTGTCTTCGGCATGTTGGGGATAGTGCTAGGAGAGGCAGTCAGAGCTGTGTTCATTAATATCCACGAGGATAACTCTTCTCTCCCAGTGTTAGGGGCAAGGTGGCCATGCTTAGCTGCCAGAACCCAAGAGACTGCAATTAATGCAATAACTGAAAAAGTCAAACAGACAACCAGGAAGGCTTGACTCAAAGGCAGTCATGGAGGTGTTTAAAGAGCAAGTGGTCTTTGGGGCAACTAAAAGGGCAGGTAAAAGGGATGCTGAGCACATGCAGTAAGAAAAAGGCAACACAAGGTTAAGAGTGGACACTCCCAAGGAAATAACACAGTACCTTGCTTGCTCAGTTCAAGAATCAATGGGACTTATAAACCACATAATAGCCTTTTAAACAGACAGGTGAAGCAACAGCTTAGAGATATTGCTCTGACAAAATGGGATGCTATCTTTAAATGATGATTTGGGATGTGACTCATGAATTAAATCAGAGGTCTCTATGCATTTCATGCCCAAGACAACTTGTACTTGGCAGACAAATTTGTCTTTACCAAATATAAAAAACAATAATGTTGTAGTTAGTATATCCATATATTCACATGTGTAATCTTTATATTAATTTATCACTCCTTGTATAATCAATGTATGTAATATATACTTTTTTATATAAGGAAGAGCTTTGCTATACAAAACTAACCAGAATTAATCATTATCATCTGGGAGCTTGTTAGAGATTTGGAATCTCAGTTCCTCCCAGACCTTCTGAGTCAGAACCTGCATTTTAACAAGGCTCCCAGCTGATTCTTATGCTTATTAAAGTCTAGCAAAGAACAAATTGAGAGTCATTATTCTTTATTCTAGAACTGGTTTTACCTTATGTTTTTTGTTGAAAATCATACTTCAAACTCCTGGAGGCTTTGGTATAATATATTCAGAAGAAAAACAAAAGTTTAGAGAAGAACAATGATTAGTATTTCATGTCACATATATGCACAAAACTCCATGTACTTGGGAACAGAAATGCACCGAAAAATTCTGGTGAAAACAAAGGCAAACAGAAAATAACTGGCATGATCATATTAGAAATAACAAAACTGAATCTGAGGTAAGACATAGTAATGGTGGACATTTGAACTTGGTAGACAGTGTCTGGATGATTCAGTGAAAAAGCAGGATGGCTAATATATCTTTTACTTTAATTGATGACTTAATGTTGATTTTACCACTGAGAAGGAAGAATAACTGACAAGAAGTTTTACTACTATTGTCCTATTCTACCATCATGGAAAAACCAGTTGATGAATTGGAAATAATAGGACATTGGAGAATTATGGTTAGCTGTTTCAGTGTCTGTGATAATGAGGGAAATCTAGGCATAATTAGACTGACAGGCTAGATTATGGGAAGTAAATTTCAAAAAAAATGAAATAATGTGGGATATGACCCCTTAGCCTGAGACTCTAAAAGAACAGTGGTCAAAGAAGAGGCATTAAAAAATTGTCAGTTATAATTACAATGAAGAAAGAAGAGAGCTGTAGTAGCCATTGGAACCATTGGCACTGACCAGTAAGCTTTACAAGGATGTAAAAAGACAGAGATGAGGAGACATAAAGACTAAACATATGGCTTAATTATGTCAAAATAATAACAACGAAGTTCAAATAAACATAGACCACACATGTAGATTATTATGTGAAGATTGTAGTGTAATCTTAATAGGCATGAGTAAAAAAAAAGCTGAATTACTCAACTCCTACTTTGCTTCTTTCTTTTTATTTGTATTATAATTATTTGGCACATCTTAGTTAGTCTTCCTTACTAACTCCAGGAGAGAATTTTAGTCTGATTCATTTTGATATTACCAGAGTATAGTGTAAACTCATTAAATTAAAGTAGAAATTTCTGAAATTAAAGTAGAAAATCATTCAACTGTTGAATGAATAAAGAGAAGAATCAATATTAGCAATAGAGAATTGCAGCAACTGCTATTATAAAAGGACAGTTATCTCTTAAAACTATAATATATATTTAAAAGTATTATTATAATGACTAAATAATATTTTTACAACTTTATAACATTCAAAATTAGGTGAAAAGGACATCTACTGAGCACAGAGAAGAGAGACAGTAAGTACAGAACCCTGGATTTGATTAAATGGATACAAGTGATTAAAAACATGAATAAAACTCCAGTTTTCCATTTTTCTATACATTTTGCTTACATTTGAATAGATAGTACTTAAACACAGTTAAAATATTAGGATTTACAAAGGTGCATAACTAAGTCTGTTCTTATGAAATTCCATGTTAATGATTATGTTTAGTTTTGAGTTTTCACAATTGTATATGTTAACAATATATTGTTTACTTTTTGCTTATTAGTGTGATGCAAGTAAAATTCCTACCCTACTCTCTTCAATGGCTAACTATTTCTATTTGTTCCTTATGTAACCTTCTATCACTTCTCTATTTCTACACAAATACAAATCTACCTTTCTATTCCTCTTCTCCTTCTCCCCCGCATTTTTTATACAAATGGAAACATAGTATACACAATCTCTTCCAACTTCACTGTGTTTTGGTAATCTTTCCACATGCAGACATACATACATAAAGAGACTTCTTGTTCTTTTTTGTTTTCATTTTTTATTATGGAAACTTTCAAAACATATAAAAGTAGAAAGAATCGTATAATTAAATTCAGAAATAATTATTAATATTCTGCCACTCCTGCTTCATCTGTTCCTTATTTCTATTTTTTTCTTAGAGTTTTTTTAAACTCATATTTTATTTCATCAATGAATACTTTGGTATATATCTCTAATAGATAAGTGTTTATTTGTATAACCACAATGCCACCATCACACCCAGCTAAATTAATAACTCACTTATATAATCTAAAATTCAGATCATGTTCAAGTCCTCCCATCTTTGCTCAAAATTAATTTTTATAATTGGTTTATTTGAATTCCTATTTAAACAAGCCTACACGTTGCATTTGGTTGATATGTCTCTTAAGTCTCCTTTAATCTATAACATTTCTCCTTCTTTTTCCCTGGACTTTTTTTTTTTAATCTAAGAATCATTTTATCTTACAGAATTTCCCACATTCACATTTAGCTGTTTCCAAATTAAGATTTGATTGAATGTGTCCTCCTGGTATTTAACATGGTCCTCTTCCCACTCTGCTTCCTATAAAGGGGTAGTTAGAACTAGAGGCTTCATTAGAGTTAGGTGCCTTATTAGATTCAGGTGTAATTATTTATAAGCATCCTTCATAAGTGATTCCATCTTCTTCCTGATGCATCTCAGCAGGATGCGCACATCATGAGGTAGTTACACTTGGAGTGATTAATCAGTGGATTCAGGTAGTAGCAGCCTGGTTCATTCAGTAAATTCCCCTTCTACACGCCCCTGATGCTTTAGGAAGCCATAGGTGATTATTGCCTAGATCCATTATTTCATAAGGAGTTGCAAAGTGATGATTTTCATAATCCTATAATCCCTCTAGCTTTAATTTGCTATAATTCTTTGATAAAGAGTGTTTCCTCACCAACTTTTCATTGTGAAATACATACAGAAAACACAGGATATTTATCATTTTTTTAAAATAATGAATTGGTGTTCCAGCATCCTGCAAGAGTGACTGATGGGATTTTTTTTGTCATTTTGAATTCATGAATTTTTATATATTTAAATTTGATGTAATGATATCTGAATCGAAGTTTTAATTGCCCTGTATGTCATCATTCAACTACATTCCCTTTTTTAAAAACAGATGCAAATCATTCTATTGTATGGATGCACCATAATTTATTTAAGTAGTCCTGTACTGATGGGTTCTAGGTTATTTCTGACCTAGATGTAGACAGAGAGCTTCCTGAGTATACTACCTTTTGGGGGGTATCTCTACCTTCTCAAAACCAAACTTGGTTCACAGAGACTTCTGTCACCATACTAGCTCATCCCCACATTCCTGCACTAGTTTAAAAATAAATAAATAAAATGTATAACTTATACTAACTGTGTCTCACAGTTCCTTTCAGGAGGAGTATCTCAGACACACTGCTGCTGGCTCCCTCCCCACTCTCCATGACTTCATTTCTCCCCTCGGGACTCCTGCTCAGGCTTGGCTGAGTTGGACAGTTTTTACATGTATTTTAGAAGCTGCAATTATGCGTTTTTCCCACTTTTATCAAAAGTGAAAATTAAAAGCTTTATTTTTTTTCATGTTGCATTTGGATGATTTCCAAGAAAAACAGAAAGTATTGGCTAATAGCCATTTTATTCCAGAAGCCTATCAATTGCCATTATTAACCTCTTTGAGAAATTGAGAAAGGAGGATAAAGAGAAAAAGAACATAAAGAAGCACAGGGGTGGGCAAAAGTGGGTTAAATTAGCAACCATCATTATCTAAAAGCCATCATCATCTAAATCATAAGTAAGGATACACAATAATAACCATGATATAAGAAGACAAATAATTCAAATATATAACACAATAATTAATAAATAAATAATACAAGAATAAACTATGTGTTTTGCATACTCACAACTGTAAACCTATTTTTGCCCACCCATGGATGTCTGTCACAAATTCAAAAGAGCCTGCGATTCGGCCTATTTAGAAACTGTTAACTTAACCTGTCATAGTGTCATGCATGGTCCCAGCACACAAGAGTTGCCTAAGTCAGAGACAAAAGATTTTCTTACTCACAGTGGAAAGCTTATCCAGATGTGTGTTTGTGTCAGTTTCCCAAACTGCATTTCCAACAGGGGTGATGCCGATGGGCCTTGAATATCAGTGCACTCAGCATGTAATGTTACATGAGAAGAACACTGAGTGTAAGAAATGCACCAATTTATAACATCAGCAAGCAAGCCAGCTCTTTGTCTGATAATTATTTACTTTATCCTAAAAGTTGCTTGCTGTAAATACAATCTTATGAAGTAACTTGAGTAAGGAGAAGTTAGGACCTTACATTCTTATATATTCACCCTCAGCAAGATGTGTAGGAGCAGGAAAGATCCAAGAAGTATATCCCCAAAATGTCATTTTGATATTCAAAATATGGAGGAAGAAAATTCTACTAAATGTCCAAAAATTCATGAAAAATGTCATTCCTAGATAGAATTACATATTGTATTATTAAACTATTAGAGGCCCAGTGCACGAAATTCATGCATGGGTAGGGTCCCTATCAGCTGCCGGCTGCTGACCAGGGACTCCCTTCGTTCTGCACTGCCCCTGGTGGTCAGCACACGTCATAGTGAGCGATCGAACTCCCGGTCTGTCGAACTCCCGAGGGGACACTTTGCATGTGAGGCATATATGTATATGTTTTGTAAGCACCTGAAAAAAGATTACTGAAAATAAAAATGAGTTCACTAAGATAAGCCGTATGGAGCTAAGAGTTTTCCTCTTAGAGTTTTATTATTTGCAGGAAGGACGAAAAAGTATGAAAGATTTAGGGAATAGGACATAATTCAGGATGGTTGGGGTATCTATTACAATGAATATTTTGGAGTAGCTGGGGGAGTTCACTCCTAAAGAAAGTGACTTAGAATGGCATAGAAAAGCAAGACTTTAAAAGAGTTTCTAAATGTAAGTCTTTATTCTCGAGGCAATGGAAAGTTTTGGAGGTTTTAAGGTGATAAATAACAATTAAATTTGTATTTAAACTAATAACACCAATTGATGCTACAGTTAAAAGTTTATAGAGCATTACAAGGAAAACAAAAATTCTTGTTATCTACTGCTATGAGCGTAGTCAACAACATAAGGCAGAGCCCATCATCATTTAGTATGTCCTATTCCTTTAATATTTCATACTTCTTCATCCTTCCATAAATCTGCACTTCTGCTATCTGTATCTGGAATACTTCTCACCACCTCTCTCCACAAAATACTCAATGGATGAAATGTATTGTGTACTTTGTCAGCTCAAATGCCACCCCTGCTTTGAAGTTTCATGACCACCCCCAAATGATTTCAGTAGCCTCCGTCCTTCTAAGTATCCCCTTTGCACATTTTAGTCATCTTTTTACAGAACTTATTTAATTCATCCTATTGTATGTAGGGTTTTTAATTTCTACCTTCTAGCGTACTGCTGAGAATTCTTTAAAAGAAGTATTCTCTTTCTCATGCTAAGTGAAATAAGCCAGTCAGAGAAAGACAAGTACCATAGATTTCACTCATATGTGGAATTTAATGAGCAAACTGAACTACCAAGCAAAATAGAGACAGACTCACAGAGAGAGAGCAGGCTGACAGCTCTGGTGGTGGCGATGGGTTTTGGTGGGGGGGGGGGGGGGGGCGGGAATTGAGCAAAAAAGAAAAAAAAAGAACTCATGAACATGGACAACAGTATGGTAATTGCAGGGAGGAGGAGACTGGAAGAAGGTAAAAGAGGGCATAAAGGGGATAAATGGTGATAAAAAATGAAATTAATAAAAGTAAAAAATATATATAAAAGAAAAAAGGTGTTCTCTTTTTTCCCCTCATTTCTTTCTATCTATGCCAGTCCTACACAAGTGTTTATTGACTGAATAAATGAGACTCTTTTGTATGCAATGTTCACCTGAAACTAATGAATATTACGTTTTTTTAAGTTGTCAAATTATATCTGTATTTTCTTTTCTTTCTAATACAGACATATTTTATTTTTCTCTTGGTATCTATACTTAAAACTATTGTTTATTTTATGAATTACTCAATAGGAGAAACATAAGAAATAATGGTTTTGAAAAATATACCAATAGACTAGTGACTTTTGTTTTTCAAGTTTTGTAAGCCATGAGCATCTGACAATCCAAGCATCAAATGGGATGCACCATATGTATTGAAATACATTAATGCCACACTGACTGCATTTGACTAAAGAGCTGTTTACCAGACAAAGATAACATCATGTTTTGTTTTACTGATAAAATTCCATTAATTAATTTTTCATTCATTCAACAAATATTTAGTGAAAATTTATGTGCAAGAAACTAGACCTGATGCTCTGGGAAATATTTCTTACTCTCAAAGAATTTAAATTCTAGGAGGTGAGATAAGGCATGAATATGAATAAACCAAATATTGACAAACGTCCTGAGGTAATATTGAAATACAATCAGAGTTTAAAGTAAGGAAAGATAATTCCCTTTTAGAAATAGAGGAGAAACTTCTAATTATACCTTAAGACAGTGATTTTCAACCATTGTGCAGCAAGTATTTTTAAAACATGCAATACCTATTTCATCATGAGCACTGACCTCTTTTTCCTTAGATTGTTAAAAAAAAAAATGACAACAGCCAGCACAACAATAGCCATCTGGTGTGAATGAATCAAAATCATTCCAATTTTTTTTTTCAGATTGGCAAAATCAACAACCCATAATATATTTTTGCTGTGCTATAGGATTTAGTAATTAGTTTATGTGTGCCATAAGATAAAAAAGGTTGAAAATCACTGCCTTAAGACATTAATAATCTCTTGATATGTGATAATAAAAAAATTACAAACCTTTTAACATTTCAATATTTGTTCTTTTTTTATTCTTGGAGAAGAAAAGTGCAAACATCTTAAAAACCTATCATAATACATTTAGGCATTCTTAAATTACAGTAAAAACAACATTATGACTCACATCATGATGACAATAACTGTATACTAAATGTTGAGTTGGAGTCTAATTGATTTGTCGAATGATGGAGTATAAAAACTATATTTTTATCAGATTTTTTTCAGGCTTATGACTGACCCTCTCTCTAATTGGGACTATTCAGTTATTTTTATTTTGATGTTTTAGATAACTGATATCTAATAAAAATCCCATATAAATACTATTGTCATATAGTCATCCAACTATATTTGGACTACATTCAACCTGAAACAAGCCATGTAAACTAGGAAATCCTTTGATAATTATTTGTATTGCTCTCTAAGAGATCATGTCATTTTGAAGAGAATTAGAATATTACTTTAGTGTGCAAGTTAAGTAATAATTTTTCAAATAATATTTTATTCTAAGTAAAAATACAATATTTCAAACAAATAGTTGGAATTAAATAATAATTTTTACTATGGCTGACATAAAATGTAAAATGAATAAAATTAGAACATCAACTTAAGTGTTGCATAACATTTTAGAACTATCAAAAAGAATGGACACATTCTCCATTGATCTCTCATTTATGATTCTTTTAGCTATTATTACATTTGAGAAATTATGAAGTTTCCAGGAGAAGATAATTATCACAAATAATAAATCAAAGCTGAGTAAGCACATAGATATCTGAAAGACAAAAGATATGTTCCCATACTAGGGGTACTTAGAAAATCCTAGGTTTGGAAGGATGCATATAAACAGTTTAATAACAGGCTATATATTTTTTAAATAATTTTTAAACATTTAAAAAATTTTCAATTAAACTTGACATACTATGTTATATTAGTTTCAGGCATACAACATAATGATGAGACATCTATATAATTTATAAAGTGATCACCTAAAAATCATAGTACACCATACATAGTTATGACAATATTATTGACCATATTTTCTATGCTAGTCACAGACTACTTTGAAAAAGAAAAGTTTATATTAATAAAGATTTCATTGATAGTAATAACTAGGTAATCACTGGGTGATGGTGTTATTTCCAATAGCATATTTTTTCTAGTTTTATAATTTATTTTATACAAATGATAATTTTATGTTCAGAGCTTAAGATTTACTGTGAATACAAACTTGATAAGAAAAGATATATTGAGAATATTATTTATTATAGACATCACTGAGTCAAATAACATAACTAGTTATTAAACATAATCCCTAAACCTTAGCCCAGGGTTTTTATTCTAGCTATTAACTTCCTTTTTTTCCTCAAGAAATACCTTTATATATAGATCTATGTTATATATTCAATAAGATATTTTTCTATATTCTTCTTCAAAAATAACCACATTCCATTTCTTATCTGATAATAAATTAATATACATTTATACTAATTAGTATACATCTTCCTTCTTGCTTTCCAAATTTTATTTTTTTTATAATATGATATATTTAAAATCATTTTTATCATTTTACATTATGTTATCTTTACATAACTATCAGTTTAACTATGTTCTGAAGTTATATTTATATTTAGGAAGGTAAGTCCATGCTTAATATAAGTTTCAATACTGGCACCAGTTCATTATGTCAATCTCCTGCTAGGCTAGAGTATTTCCTTAAGTGGTTTCTCCATGAAGGATGCAGAGTTATGTAGTTTTTAGATGGGTTTGTACTTTAAAAAATGTATTTTTGCTGTCTTCCAGGAGTGATAACTTGGCAGAGTAACAAAATTTTGGATCTCAAGCTTTTCACCCCAAAGCTTTATAATTTTCCATCTTCATATTTGGCCAATTTGATTTAACCACCCCACCCCCACCCCCCCCCCCCCCCAGTATCCCTGTTTTTTATCCCTGTGTGGATGCTATTGAGACCTTGTGGTTTGGGAGCTCTGTAACTTCCAACATTCTTCCTAATTGGGAAAAATGCACCTTTGATGGGTCTTAGTAGGAGGTAAGCCTCCATCTCTCCATCCGGGATGCACATCCAGATCTCTCTCGCTTCTCTTTGTAAGGGAGAACCGCTGCTTATTTTTCAAGACTAATTCTGCAGCATTTTTACAAGCGTATAAACTACATGAGAGCCTCCAAAATCCCGACCCTTTTTCTTCTCTCAGTCAGAGAGTTTGTTCCATAAAATTAGGAGACACACACCAATACTTTGTTCCTTTTCCTTTTTATTTTATTATTTTAATCCTCACTCAATAATATTTTTCCATTGATTTTTTTAGAGAGAGTGGAAGAGAGAGGGAAAGACAGAGAAATATCGATATGAGAGAAACACATTGATTGGTTGCCTCCTGCACGCGCCTGGGCTGGGGAGGAGCCTGGAACTGAGGTAAGTGCCCTTGGAGGGAATCGAACCCAGGACCCTTGATACTCAGGCTGACACTCTATCCACTGAGCCAAACCGGCTAGGGCCCTTTTCCTTTTTATATATGGGGTGGCAAAAGTAGTGTTACGGTTGTATGTATGGAAAAGAATACAATAATCAATAAAAATACAAGACTAAACTCTATTTTGTGCACTCACAAGTGTAAATCTATTTTTGCCTTACCCTGCATATTTCTGTGTTGAATATATATGTATATATAAATTTCCTTTTTATATATATTTCTGTGTTAGATTATCTATCCACCATCTATTTATTTTTGTTTTTTGATACCTTATCCTATGAGGAGATTTGTAAAAGTACAGCTATAATACAGAAATCGGCCATCCCCACTCCTCTTTTGTTTAAACTGGTTCTTTTAGTATTTAAGACTCATGGACACTTGATAATTTTGAGATCAGGTTTTCAAAGTGTAGTATGCACTAGGCAGGTCATGAGTAATCCTTAGGAGTACATTTATCTTTGCAGTTTCTTCTTTAGGTGAAGCCATGTCCAAAGTGCCACATTTTTCATGTTTGGAAAATAAGTTTTCCATATTTTGTCCAATATAGCCAGAGTCAAAGCAACAAATAACTTCAGTGCTTCAGGATGCTCACCGAGAGAGCACCTGCTTGGTCTTGACCTACACAAAGTCCGGGGCCCACGGGCAGATGTGACAGGGAGACAATAAAATGTAGGCTGCCCAGGAGTCCTATTTCTGCCCACTATCCTTGTCGAAGTTAACAGCACCCACTTTTACTCTCAACAGTTCCCAGCTTTAGACGATCCAATAGGTACAGGGCCTGCACACACAGTGTCCAAGTCCAGTTTCGAAGACAGACATTAACAGTATTGCCAAAGGTGAGCAATTCATTGCAGCAGCGTTCCTCTGGAGCTTCTGCCATCATGGCAGCCAGCAAAACCCCCATTGCCACAGATTCTGTCCTCAGTATATAGTTCTGCAATCAGTATTACTTTCTGGACAACTGGAACTTTTTAATTAATCACTACATTGAATTTTCAAAAATTATCACCTTTCAGGGATAAAATCCATCAAAAACCACTATAATGGCCTCTAGATTTTTGTTCATGGTGTATTCTGGTTCCTGACTCTGCTGTTGTCCCGTGACTCAAAAGATTTACTGTTAAGAAAATGATTTAAATTGAGATTTTTTTCCAGCTGACCTCATCAACCACCTCCCACCACAACTCTAGCTATTGATACTTCAAGTTCAGTGTTGTTCAAGGAGTGCATGACTTTACTGATTTTTTTTTCTGATGTAACAGTGGTCTAATGGGTGATTTATAAATTGACCATGACTTTCTATAATCTAGTGTAATTTACAGTGTGTCAAAAAGAAATCCCAGAAACTTGTGGATAATTTTATGGCCATCTTCTCTAATTTAAGGAGAAGATTGAAATTTTCCCCTATATATACCTATTTTGCATTAGTTCTATTGTAATTGTGGAGGTGGGGGAGATAGGAGAAACTTGTGTTTTGAAAGCAATGTGTTTGCATACCACATTAACTTTAAGGTATTTTAAATTTTTAAAATTTATAATCAAACTAGAGGCCCAGTGCACAAAAATTTATGTACTCAGGGGGATCTCTCAACCTGGCCCTCTTGAAGTCCAGGAGCCCTCGGGGGATGTCCACCTGTCAACTTAGGCCCACTCCCCGGGGGATCAGGCCTAAGCTTGCAGTCAAACATCCTTCTGGCAGCCAAGGAGCCCTCGGAGGATGTCCAACTAAAGGCTTAGGCCCCCAAGGGATCAGGTCTAAACCGTTAGTTGGACATTCTTAGTGCTGCCACGGAGGTGGGAGAGGCTCCTGCCACCACCACTGCGCTGGCCAGCCATGAGCCAGCTTCTGGCTGAGTGGCACTCCCCATATGGAAGTGCACTGACCACCAGGGGGCAGCTCCTGCATTGAGCGTCTGCCCCCTGGTGGCCAGTGCACATCATAGCAACCGGTCATTCTGCCATTCAGTCAATGTGCATATTAGCCTTTTATTATTATTATATAGGATGTCCCTATTTCCCCCCTTTTGCCCCCTCTACCCAGCTCTTGCCCCCCACTTCTCTCTGGCCATCATCATACTGTTGTCTGTGTCCATGAGTTGTGCATATATTTTCTTTAGCTAATCCCTTCTTTAAATTCACTTCTTTAAATTTTTATTTTCAGATTAGTGCTTATAACTGCACTATTATATATTTTCTATTATATCATTTAGAATTAAGATATTTTTTAATTGAACCCTTGTAAATTTTAGCACAATTTAATAAATTATGCTAGAAGCAATTAGGAGATTTTTCATGTAATGCATACACATTTCAATTAATATTTTATTAATTTTTAATTTTTTAATATTTTAATTTGAAATAATCTCATACATGTAAAAAAAACTATAAAATACTACAGCATATTATATGTACCCTTCACCCAATTTCTTAGGTGTTAATAATTTAAACATAACCATTATACAACTAACAAAATTTGGAATATATTTTTCTTATAATCTCTTTAATGTTTACTTAATCCATTTACTTTGTTTTTGTTAATCTTCATCAAAGGATATTTTTCCATTTAATTTTAGAGAGAGTGAAGGGAAAGGGAGAGACACATTGATTGGTTGCCTCCTGCACATGCTCTGATAGGGACTGGGGATCAAGCCAGCAACTGAGGTACATGCCCTTGACTGGAATCAAACCTGGGACCCTTCAGTCCAAGGGCTAATGCTCGATCCACTGAGCAAAACAGGCTGCAGCTTAATTCATTTACTTTTAATCTATATATGTCTTTATATTTAAAGTGGGTTTTGTTTCCCAGGGCGGCAAGGCACAGCCAGCTGCTGGGGGCTTCTGGGGCAGCAAGGCGGGGCCGGCTCCTGGGGGCCTCTGGGGCGGGGCTGCCTGGGTCTGCCCTGGATGGCAGCCAGCTGGCGGCTTGCGCTGTCCCGCCCTGCCTGCAGTATGCAAATTAGCCGCCATCTTTGTTGGCAGTTAATTTGCATATCATGCTAATTAGCCAATGGGAGGCGTAGCAAAGGTATGGTCAATTACCATGTTTGTCTATTATTAGATAGGATATTTTAAACACTTTTCTGTGTCTTCTTCCAATTCTAAAGAGCATATAACTTTGCCTGAGCAAGCAAACATTGCACTTAGGTGGATTCAAATATATTTAGAGTAGGTATTATAAATCTGCTATGTCCAGAGTTGAGTTAAATAATCCATAGGTATATACTTTGAGTTTATAATAAAAAATAACCATGCTTTAATATTTTTGGTGTGTATGTATACATTTAATTATACCATGACATCAGTTAAAAATTAATATTTCACTTAACATCTGCAAAAGATGCCCATTTTCTCAAAAATTTATTGAAAGGTAAAAAAAAATTAAAAATTATCAAATTTAAATAAAAAATAGATACTTTTAAGTTTTTTTGAAATTAGCTCTGAAGATAATTTAAGTTTGAGTTAATTCTAGAAGATAGAGTTCAAAGTAGCACGCATTTGATGTATTTGACAAAGAAATTTTAAGGAAAGCATGAAGGCACTTATGAACTTCATAATGAAATACATTTTATCTCTTCCTATTTCTCAAGTTGAAACTCTTTTATGTGACCTACAGAAATCAACATCCAACCAAAGTGTCTCCCAATAATCTTCAGTCAATGAACTACATACAGAAATTTATTTTGTGCAAAGTCAGAGGATACATTTTCTGCAAAAGTGACCTCAAAATGTCATTTTTGAGTAATTTATATTTATGGAGCAACAAATACTGGAAAAGAATTAAGTAGTTAAATGGAACCCATTCCCTATGTAAATAACACATTGAACCAGATTTTCTTAGCAACTAACCTACTTCCTGATTTAAACTTCTTTGTGTGTGTAGCTTTTTAAAGCTGTATGAGTTATTAATTTACTCTCAAGAAACAAGTTGGGACCTGAAAAATTTCACATAATTATAAGCTGAGGATCTTTAAGTAAAACAAACAAACAATGCCTATAAGATGCAAGGCTCAGTTCAAAGAATTATGATGGCATAAGGTTAAGAATGTGGTAAAGAATAAAGGGCATTTGGGAAAACCAGAAATTATTCAAAAGTTATGTAAAAATAGCTTTTCATGTTCTTGAAATATATCAGGATTAAATGTGTTCGGATTATCCCCAAAGATGTAGAGATGACTCTATATTTAGGTTAAGTGGACATCCTCCTTCCTAGCATAAGCAAGGGAAAGCAAACAAACTTACCTTCATTCATTTTTCTCTGTCATATCTAGGTACTTCATTTTTATATATTATTTAAGGCTTCTCTATTTAAATGTAAATGTCATCTAGAAAGGACAAATATTACTCCATATTGAAGTGATTTAGTATTTTTGAAATGGGAGCAGGTAAGGTTAATTTACTGGTAGAAATGGAGATGGGAGTGGTCAGATTTGATAAGTTCCTAAATTTGAGAGCTGAGTTTGTGTGTGTGTGTGTGTGTGTACGTACCTTCTTGTAAACTGGTATGTATATGTATATAGAACCTTCCTGTGAATTGGGGTGGTGGTGAAAAGGAGTGCCAAACTGAGAACAATGCATCATTTTGGTTTAGGCTAACTATAATTTTACCTAATTACATTAGATAACTAGAATTCTAAAATACACTAAAAAAATAGTCTAAGAAGAAATTTTAGAATTTTGCATAGCTTGACAAATTTCATGAGCTTGAAATTCAGGCTTGTTTTACTCTTTCCTGAATTGAATCATTTTATTTTGAGTTGTTTTTATAGAGCACAATAGATCTTATTTTTTCCAGCTATATTGAGGTATAATTGACAAAATTTGCATACATTTAAGGCGTGCAATATGATAACTTTGATATACGTATACACTGTGAAATGGTTAGCACAATCAAGCTAATTAACACAGCCATCATCTTACAGTAACCAATTGTCCTCTTTTCTCCCAGGACATTCACTCATTCATTCACAATTCCTGCAAATCTACTCTTCTAAGGACTAGGAATATCAAAATATTAAGACTCTGTCCTGGAATAAGACTCAAGGAGCTTACAATTTAGTGAGGGAGTTTGAAACATGAAGCAATTATAAATCACTGTGACTGGTCCCTTGATCATATTATTCAAAGGGAATACAGGAGAGAGAAGAGGAGGGGAGATATCAAAGAGAAGAGATATCAAGGAGAATTAATGAAGGTGACGAATTGAAAAGTAAAGGACGATACAACTTTGTCTGGTGAAAACACAGGAAAGCAAACATCAGGACACTAAGCATAGGTTCTGAGATAGAGGCATTTGATTGATTGGCATGAGGACTAATGTCGACTATCTTCAAGGAAACAGCCAAGGGAAGGGATTTCCCTAAATTTTCAATCTGCTACAAATTTCATACCAGACTAAAAGATTGGTAGTAATATGCTACACCAGCTAAGAAATTTATATTTGAATATCCCTTTCACAACAAAACTGCCCTATGGGAATTGTTTTTATTTCTTCTTCTATCTCCCCATTTTAAGAAATGGGGAAACTGAGTGTCTCTTTAATTTTATAGTTGATTCAAAAGAGACCTTTTGTCAATATCTTTAAGATTTATAGCAATAGAAGACAGATATTATCAGAGATCTGATAGATGTTGTGACAAATTTTACAGTAAAAGGTTCTTATTGATCATGCATCTTTATAGCTACATCACAACTATCAACCCTAATTGATCTGCCCAAGAGTTCCTGAGAGTAAAGCCAGCCACGCAGAGAGGCAGCACTTGTGGTAAGGCATCACTTTAGCGAGAGGAGGTCACTAATGTTTTTTTTTCCATAAATATTAAACAAAATTTAACCACACAACAAGCCATACACCCAAATAGCAGATGGTCATGTCTACCATGGAATACACTAGCTATTTTCTAGAACCAATAAGTTCTAGGAAGCTAAAAAAATGTTTAAACGTTAAAAGTACGGAAGTTGAAGTTATATGTTAAAAGTTAATTTAAAAAATCAAAGCATACATTTTTCTCATTCTTAACTTACACTTTTTAATATTTACAGAAATACCATTCAGAAAGGACATATGCACCCTTATGTTCATAGCAGCACAATTTACCACAGCTAAGATTTGGAAACAGCCTAAATGCTCATCAGCAGGTGAGTGGATTAGAAAACTGGGGTACATCTACACAATGGAATGCTACACGGCTGTAAAAAAGAAGGAACTCTTAGCATTTGTAACAGCATGGATGGAACTGGAGAGCATTATGCTAAGCAAAATAAGCCAGTCATAGAAATATAAATATCACATAATCTCACTCATATGTGGAATATAATGAACAACATAAACTGATAAACTAAAATAGATCCAGAGACATAGAAGCATGGAACAGACCATCCAACCTCAGGGGGAAGGGTGGGGAGTGGGGGTGAAGGAGAGTAAGTTGGGGGAGAAGTGGTGGGGTAGGGGAAGAGATCAACCAAAGGGCTTGTATGCATGCATATAAGCATAACCCATGGACACAATCAGTAGGGGGGTGAGGGCTTATGCCAGAAGGGTGGGGGTGAGAATGAGCTGGGAGAGGTCAGTGGGGAAGAAAGGAATCATATGTAATACTTTAAACAATAAAGAATTTTAAATAAATAAATAAATAAATATTCTTCCAGAATGGAAAATGAATAAATAAATAAATTAGAGAATTCCCCAATATGAGAGACTTTGTAAAAATTCACATATAAACGAAATCTCTCTTTCTAAAGATTTTGGGGGAATTATTTCTAATATAATATTCCTTATTTATGGAATATTTATTATAAATATTCCTTATTTATGGAATATTTATTATAAATATTCCTTATTTATTTTCCTCTAACAAGGAAATTACAGTATGATAATGAATGGGTGTTGAGTTTAGAGGACCATATTGGATAATGCTTTAATAAGATTGGCCATGCAGGAAAGTGGAGAAATAAAGTGATAGATGGAAAGAAACATGTGATTTTAAGGACTGTGTTTGTTATTTTCTTTTTGGAAGAGATGTGACAATATTGAAATGTTCACAAAAGGAATTGGTATAGATAGAGAATAGGGAATTACACATACAATTAGAAACATGTACAAAATATATGAGACAATCAATGCTAAGCATTCTACAACATATGGCAAAACTCTCCACTATTTGTGAGAAGGAAGTTCATGAGAAGAGTCCCATGTCTAACCTGGCTCTTTGTCTTGGAAAAAAAAAATGTACAAGGTTCTCCAGAGAAGACAGAATTTGGAGTAAATGAAATCAAGTTCATGGAGATTTTACACACTTTAGGATTTCCACAGACAAGTCACAAAGTCAAAAGCACAGAAATGAAAATATCTTGGTTTAAAGTTTAATTTATGGAAAGGATTTTTAATATAAACAAAAGTCTATGTGTATAATAGACATAGGGCGATTCATATTTTCTTATTCTTTTGAATGAGTTTTAGTAAGAAATTTGTCATCTTATCAAAATTATCAAATTTATTGGTAAAAGATTTCCTGTGATATACTGTTATTATATTTTCAATATTGTTGGAACTGTGATAATATCTATTCTGTCATTCTTGGTCTTGTGAATGCTCCCCTCTTTTCTTGATCAGTCCCCTTAAAGTGCCATCAACTTTAGTAATATTTTCAAAAGAATACTTTTGCTTTTTGTTTTCTATGTGTGATTTCTCTTTCATTGACATCTGTTCTAGCTTTATAATTTCCTACTTTTGTTTTATTTTGTTAATCCCTTTCTAACTTTTTGGGATGGAATATTTCATAATTAATTTTAAATGTTTCTTTTCTAATATATAAATTTAAAGCTATAAAATTTCCTCTAAAAAGTATATCATCTATATCTCATAATATGTTTCCATTTTCATTCTGTTTGAAATAATTTCTATTTTCTCTTGTGATTTCTTCTTTCATACATCTGTAATTCAGAGGTATGTGGTTTAATTTCAAAATGCTTGGCATTATGTTGGAATTCCACTTTTGCATTGTTTTCCAACTCAAATCAGCAGGGGTCACAGACTATATTCTAGTAGATTTCATGTTTGAAATTTATTTAAATTTGCATTTTGCCTCACTATATGGTATACCTTGGGTAACATACCACATGCACTCCACAGGAGTGCTTATACCGTACTTGTTTTATGTATTGTTCCACAAACGTCAATTAAGTTGTTCTGCAGTGTTGTTTAATCTTCTAATATTTTTCTAGCATTTTAAAAATCAATTTCTGAGAAAAAAATCTGTTAAAATCTGCTATGTGGATCTATTTTTTCCTTTAATCCTGTTGGTCTTTGCTTCATGTAGTTTGAAGCTCTTTTGTTAGATACATATATATTCATAACGATTTATGTCTCACTTATGTATTGATCTTTTATCATTATGAAATTATACTTTTGATCTCTGGAAGTGAGAGGAGTTAGAAACAGAATTAGGCAGACAGAGCAAAGGGTGAAAGGAAGGAGGAATAATGGATGTGACCATTGGAGCCAGCTAAAACTGTTACAGGATTCCAGGGCAGGAGAAATAGGGAAACTGAGACAGGAAAGTTAAAACAAGATCCAACAGTGTGGGCAATTAGCAGCTAGCTTGTAACTTACGAACCATTATCTTCCCCAGCCAAGGACACAGAGCAAATGGTTAAAAAACACAAAACTTCCCTAATGAGAAAATGTAGAAAGGGAGGGGGAAGGGGAAAGAAAAGAAGGGCAGTTTTACTCCCTAAGCCAGTGGTTCTCAACCTTCTGGCCCTTTAAATACAGTTCCTCATGTTGTGACCCAACCATAAAATTATTTTTGTTGCTACTTCATAACTGTAATGTTGCTACTGTTATGGATCGTAATGTAAATATCTGATATGCAGGATGGTCTTAGGCGACCCCTGTGAAAGGGTCGTTCGACCGCCAAAGGGTTCGCGACTCACAGGTTGAGGACCGCTGAGAGAAGCCAGCAATCTCCATGCCTGGCAAAATAAAGTTGCCAGGTGCTTTTCATGAATTCTGGGAAAGCCACAACAAAGTAAAAAAAGGGTCTTTGATAATTAATCTGTATTAAAATAGTCAGCAGAGGAATTTTGAAGCCTATAGTCATAGAACACCTCGGACCCCCACCCAACTCGCTCTTCACATTAGCTGAGAGCCCATCTGTGCTTCATAAGCTGAACATACAGGTTTGCTTGCCTGGCTTTTTTTTTTCAATAAAGAGTATGCTTTAATTGCTTTAATAAATTGGCTTTTCACAGTGCAGTTAAGGTCTCTTATATTAATTCATTTATATGAGAAGACAAGGATTGAGATTGGGGACAGCCCTCTCCCACTGGCTCTCCAATAACACCTCTCTGATGTTGGTGAGAGATGCCTATAACAGAAGCACTTCTTGCCATGAAGTCTTGTCTGATAATATAATTATACCAGCTTTCTTGTATCTAATGTTTGTATGGTGAATCTTTTTAACACTTTACCAATCTATTTTTTAATGTAAATTCAATTGGACAGTATATGTTGGAATTTATTTTTTTATCTATTTTGATTCACTGGCTTTGGAATGTTTATTCCATTTACATTTGATGTTATTATTGATGTTTGGATTTAGGTGTATCATATTTGCAATGTTTTGATATTTGTCTGAACTGGCCCTCTGTTCTTCCTATCCTGATTTCTCTTGATATAATCAATGAAAGGTAGTATGTTTTAATTCATTTTAGCTCTTCCTCTTGAATTATTACTTTCTACTTAATAGGAGTGCTACTGTTAATAATATTTATCCTTATCACAGTCTCTCAGAGTTAATATTATACCACTTCATGTAAAATGCAGGAAGCCTCAACAGCATAACTACATATATATGTATTTAATTATATATATATATATATATATATATATATATATATCCCTACAATATGAGTTTTTATTTTTGCTTAGTTTATTATCTTTTAAGAAAATAAAATAAAAATAAGAAATGATGGTGTCCTATATTTCATCCACACATTCTCATTTCTGGTTGTCTTTTTTCCTTACTCTTGAGCAGAGTATCCTGAAGGTTTGCCTTCATTATTTTTTGTAGTATGAACTCTAATCTCTGAAACCTCAAGCCAATGAGGTTGCAGAGTTTTTGCTTGCATCTAGCCAACTTGCATTGAGCAGACTGAGTGATCTCAGGGGAAAAGCCATATCAAGGCATATTGCACTCAGCACATAGACCTTTTTCCAGTGGAAAAATACCTTCCAGTTTTTGCCTACATTTGCTTGCTCTAGTGGTCCTTTACATAGTTGTCTTTTGTAATTTACTTTAAGTCATAGTTTTATCTCTGATAGGTTTCTCTGTTCTGAGGTGCTCTGCCATTATTGACACTAGGTCCCTTTATTTGCTCAATTTTAAATTTCAGTTTTATAACATTATAGGCTTCTCTATTATAAATCACCATTAGAAATAAATATATCCACAACTGAATGGAAAATTAATGGAATCATCCATCCGTATATAGAAATACATTTTCAAGAGTATTTGTTGAGAAAACATGTAGCTATGTGGTTCATTTTTGGTTAAATGTCCATGGATTATAGGACAAATAATTTTTATTTCTCTTAGTTTTTGTTTCTTCTCTGTAAAATAAGGGATTTACCAAATGACTTCATGTCTAACAATCTAAATATCAGGTTAATAAGCAAATAGTTGGATTTTCACATTTATTTCCTAATCCATCTCTATTATAAAAATCCTTTGGCCGTGACGCTGTAACGGCAGAACGACCAAGCAACTGGTCACCAGGAGGCTGTGTGCACAGTGAGGCAGGTGAGGGTGGGCGGGGCTGGCGAGGGTGGGCGGGGCTGCATGCATGGCGAGGCTCACGTAGGTGGGCGGGGACTTGACTCTGGGCCCCGAGTCCTGCCAGCACAGCAGGAGTCAGTCTGGGTCCTGTGTCCCACCCGGCCCCGCTGGGTCTCAGGCAATATTGCTAGCTGGACCTCTAGTATGGAAAATAAATGAGGCACTGCATTATTGGGCCGAGATTTGTCTTTAATGACACAAATAACCTAAAGCACTGTAACGGAAAGTTCTAGAATCCAGGTTCTGTTTCGTTTTCTCAGGTGGGAATTGAGATTCTACAGTGCTCTGAAGTGCCCTGTGATACTGAAACTACTGGGATATGGAACATACTTGGTGAGAACCTACAGTAGCAGAGTTCGCTACCCCCAAATATGCCTCTTTGGGAAATTAATTTGTTAATCTGATTAGTTTTCAAATCCAGAAAGCTAAAAGAACTTAAGATAGAAAGTTCTTCCAGGAAGGAGCTAGCACCATAGATAAATATAGTTTAACCTCAACTAGGAGGACTAGACAGGGAGGAATCTAGCAAGACTCTTTTGATCAATGTCTTCCCTGTGTCCCACTGTCTCTAGATGCCCCAGCAGACATTTGTTTACTAAACATTAAT
The DNA here is from genome assembly GCF_000147115.1 of Myotis lucifugus. Lineage (NCBI taxonomy): Eukaryota > Metazoa > Chordata > Mammalia > Chiroptera > Vespertilionidae > Myotis > Myotis lucifugus. The sequence goes on from NW_005871053.1 coordinate 13,839,172, forward strand.
CCTTTTCATCACTCTATGAGTTGCTTACGTCTCTATGAAGTCTCAGACCCCCTATCTCCTTCTCCTTAGTCCAGGATGAGTTATATACCGAATTTTGTCTTTGGAATTTTCATGCTTATGTGAATTCGTCATGTGTACCTTTTAAAGCTTGATTTTTCCCCCCTGTTAATCTGCCTTATGTCATTTTAATTCTTTGACTAGCCAGAAGAATCAAGAAGGAGAGGGGGAAATTTCTTCTCTCCCATAGATTTTGAATCTTGTAGCCAGACAGGCCTGGGTTTGGCACCCCGATCTGTGACTTTGTAGCTGCATGATTTTTGGTAAATAATCATGGTCAGTGATTTTGGTTAATATCTTAGCCAAATATCTGGGAAGTGGGAATGATTAGTTATACCACCTGACAAAACTGTTGCCACACTTATATCTTTAGTGTTTTTAAGGCACTTGGAACAAAGCCTAAAGTTAAAAGATAATAACTGAAGTTCTAATTACTTGAACAGAAAATCTTGTTATGCTTAGAAAAAAATACATTTTCTTAAATTTTCTAATAAAGGGACATAAAATTTCCACATAAGCAGTTACTTTTGACTTAATTCTTCTTTCTTATAATGCTACATTCCCTGACACATTTATAATAACTTCTACCTTTAAAAAAATTTTATTTGCTAAAATATGGTAAACTTGTACAAAAGGAAAATAGCCAGTGAAATGTAAATGGTGTGATATGAAATAATAATTCAAGCCAGACTTACCCCTTTAACCAGTTAATTGCCATGGGTCCAAAATGGAAACCATCCCCACAAGCCACAATATTTTGAATTTAATTTAAAAAATCAATTTGCAATGAATATTATAAAAATAAATATATTACTCACAATTTGGGTGTTCTTGAATATTTTCAGCTGAAAATTCTCACAAAAAAATGATTTCAAAATTGGTCAGGGCTGCCCCTTATGGGAAACATTTTTTTTTTATAGATGTGCATGGAGTATAGGGAAGGTCTGCCGCTTGCGTCTACAGATGCTTATGGTGTACAGTGGGTTAAAGAATTTGCTAGAAAATGCTAGGCTAAAATAAAATTATGCCAAATCTTTTTGAAACTTGAAATGTACTTACAAAATTCAAATTATATCAGATAAGTGATGGTAAATTTAGAAAGCATTATTAAGATATCTGGAACATGAAATATTTAATTATAAAAATTACCACTCTTCTTTTGACAAGTCCCCTTTTAACCAGGAATTTATCCCTCCCCTTTATTCAGCTACACCTGAAGTCTGAATGACAACATAGTGGAATAAAGATGGAAACAGTCCCCTGGAGACAGCTGCTCCTATGCTTCCCACACCCAGTGAGGTTGCCAGAATTGTATATGGGAAAACTTCTTCTTACTGTATAACTTATGTTCTCTGTCAGGGAATAACTGTTTTCTAATCGTTGAATAATGTTTTGAAATGCCTTCATTTTATTACAATCTATAAGTATATTTTTTATTCAAAGAAATATTTTATGGGTGGGGGTTGCGAAATATGAAGCATGTTTTAGTACACACTCTCCAGTGTCCATAATCTACTTTGTCCCTCTCCTTTCCTAATAGAATGTTTTCCCCCAGGAGAGCTGGGAAGGTGATCCAATAACAGGTATAGATCCTGATTAGTTTAAGCCAATTAGTAGCTGGTAGCTGTTTTTCTGTTGATATCATTGAACTGCTGATTATTTATATGCATATGAAGGTCATTCTGCCTGCCATGTAATACTAAGAAAATAGTTGTATGAGTCATTTTGAGAAGCTGTAACAAAATACCATAGACTGGTTGGCTTAAACAGCAAACATGTATTTCTCATAGGCAAACATGTATTTCTCATAGTCTGTAGGCTGAAAGGTACAAGATCAAGATGCTGGCAAATTTAGTGTCTAATGAGAACCTTCTTCCTGGTTTCTTGCTGTGTCCTCCTGTGGCAGAGATACACAGGCTCTGATTCTTCCTCTTGCAAAAGGAAGAGCTCCATTCTCATGAGCTCATCGAAACCTATTTACCTCTTAAAGGCCCACTTCTAAATAACATCACATTGGGAATTAGAGTTTTGACGTATGAATTTTGGGAGAACACATTTAGTTCATAACAAGTGTTCTTTATGTTCCATTTACATTATGTATTTTTCTGTTACTTGTATTTGAAAGCAGCATGCAAGTGTTACACTAATTGTGGGCACTACTTTGTATAAAAGCAATGCCCTTCACCCAGGATGTTAACTCCTTTTCCAATACTATGTATGTATGCCACGTTGTTCAAATATCCCCCCTCAGAGTTTGATCATTAAAATAATTTTCTAAGGATAAATATAAGATACTGACAACATATTTTTCATTAGCTTTTCTGCCATAGTTCTACATTCAATCTTGTAGGTCCATGTCTGATTTTGTAGAAGGACCTAGAGAAGCCACTGCAAAATGGCCACTTTGGTAAAAAGTCATGATATCAATATAATGTTGTACCTTTAAAGAGAACTAATTATGTCTAGTAAGTAAAACATTTTTTATTACCTCAGAAATCACAAACTTATGGAAGAGAGTGGCTGAGAAGGGAGTTCAAAATATCAGAAGTAATTAATCCATGTTTTGCTCTAATGAACCAAAATATTTGAGTTTTAAAAATCTTCCCAAATTAATATCATCAGAGCCGAATAAATTACTTAAATTTACACACTTTACTTTTCCTCTCTTCAGCTAACTCCTAGAAGCAATTGGGTTTTTATTTTAGCTTTTATTTACTCAACCAACACTTAGTGAGCTCCTGTAATGAATGAATCAGGCAGTGTATTAGGTTCTAAAACAGAAGGAGCCAAATCAGACACAGTTCCTGCCCTGATGTTGCATATATTCCAGGAAAAGAGAGAGAACAAGTGAACTGTAAAAAAATTAAAGTAAAATTATAATTGCCTTAAATGCTAAGAGGGAGAGATTTGCTATTAAGAGAGTATGTAATGTAGGAAAATAATAGACATACTATCCTTAATGTTCCTCTTAGTTCATTGCTCATTCAGGCTACTGAATTTTTTCAATAGCCGTTGCATAGTCTCAACATTTATATTAAATGATCTATCTTCCCTTAAAAATATGGATGACACCTTACCATATACTTGGTATATGCATTTGGTTCTGTTTCTAGACTTTGTATTTGTTTTCATTTCTCTATGTATAAACTGTTTTCATTATAGTCTTATAATAATTTAATGGTATGTATAATTACATATTTATTTTAAAATATGAACTTTTGAATTAGTTTTATATGCTATCAAAGAACATATATTGTTGATTTTTTATTGGGATCACTAGATTTATATGCCCATTGGAAGAACTGACATCTCCTAAGGTTAAATATTCCTATGATCACATGTCTTTTCATTTATTTGTGTCTTCTATGAATTTCACAAGTACATATCCATTCATTCAAAATGTAACCATTGTATTCTCCTTTAAGTTAAAAAAAATAGCCCTTGCCGGTTTTGTTCAGTGGATAGAGCTTTGGCCTGTGGACCGAAGGGTCCTGGGTTCAATTCTGGACGAGGGCATGTACCTTGGTTGCAGGCCTGGGCCCTGTCAGGGCTCATGCAGGAAGCAACCAATCAATGTGTTTCTCTCACATCAATATTTCTCTCTGTCTTTCCCTCTATCTTCCACTCTCTCTAAAAATTAATGGAAAAATATCCTCAGATGAGGATTAAAAAAAAATCTAGATGTGAGAGTAGTTCACCACATGAATTGGGGAACTGACAAGAGAATCAGATACTAAGTCTAGCCTGTTATGTTATTATTCTATTGATTATCAACATTCAAGGGAGCTGAACTGGGGCAAAAAATGTAAGAACAACAATAATAAAACCCAAAATGTAACAAGAAATTTTCTTGCCAAGAACTCACATCATTTAAGACATATGTAGCAATCAGGTAAAATTATAGTGATTTCCATACTTAGGCAAGAAGTAAAGGTTTTATAAATGCCATGCTATAATACTAAAAGGCAAGTCCAATTGTTTTAGATTATTCATGTCTCCCTCATCAAGGCCATTTCAGATCCTAAAGACTGTTATCAAGGAGTAAGGGTGAAAAATGTTAAGCCTGAAGTACATACAGAAGCAAATTATTTTAAGTAAAATACAGATGCTTTTCAAAATTGAAGTTTCTAAAATCTGCCATTTACAGGGACCTCATAATATTCAGGTTCATGTTGCTCATGAACATTTCACATTATGTAAGCCGATGGTGTGCCTTTCAGTTACCTAGAACCAAAGTGAAAAGCAAAAAGGATCTAAATGCTAACAGTTCATGAAACTGACCTATAGATTTTTTCATTGTCTCTGCTTTTAATTTGCTGTCTTAAATGTGTACAAATGTTTCTTGTAAAGGTTTTTAAGGGGACAAGGGGAGTTGCTGCTTATTTAAACAATTTTAATGAGGGGCTAACCTTTTACATTTAACATTTGTTCCCTTCATTTGCTTCCTGGCAGTACTTCATACTTTTTTTTTTCCTCCCAGAGGACATAGCGTAATGAACATACACAAGAGTATTTAAATGAATGGTTTTAATGAATTCTTTGAACAGCTTCTTTAAAAAGCAAGCATGAAATTGCTTTCCCAGTTGGGATGCTTTAAAATATTTTTAGAAAATTCATAGATAAAGCTTTTAAAATTCTAACCATTTTTAAAGGAATAATGATTAAAAAGAAGTTTTTTTATTGCATGCAATGTGATTTATTTTCACACACATTGCAAAAGATGTTACAAATCCCAGCAGGATTGTTGAATTATTTTAATGGATTATCACATTTCATATTAATAAGTAGTTGTTTACCACATTGTGTATAAAAGCTGCAGCTATTATACACAACTCGCACACATGGAAAGGTATCCTCTGTAACTGGTGAATACTGACTACATAGAAATAAATTTACATTATATAGGAAACATTGTGCTGCCCCCCCAGCCCCTATGAATTCCTGCTCAAGGTGTCATAGGCTTGAAGTTGGGTAGAATTGAGCCCATCTCTTTGCTATTGTGATTGTTTCAGAAGTTGATAAATATTATTTTTTTTTCATCAAAATGATGTTTAAGACTTCTGTTCTATGATTTTATTCACTTCCTGGATGGGAATTTGGAAAAGTGTAGGCCTAGGAACTTCTGGAAACCATTATGTCACCATAGGCCTAAGGATAAAGTGGACACATGGAGCAGGGTATAGCTGTGAGAATTGCAGAGAAGAACAACTAAAACTTGATAAAACTCTTCCCGACATTTGCCTTGGCCTTGGGCTTTTCTGTTATGCGAGGAAATAAATTATCTTTATTGTTTAAGCTCCTTTGGAACCAAGAATATGGAATCAAACATTGCCATGAACCTTCTCTGGCAAATATCATTGCCCTAATTTTGAAACCATTTAGCCTTCTGAAAGAATAAATTGTTTCATTGCCTTTGTTAGATTCAAATGAACTATTCATTTAGCTCAGACCCTTAAAGCTGTCATTTTAAATATTAAGCCACCTTGTTAACAACTCACAGTAGGATGGTGATCAGTCTTGTAAATAGTATTATTACAACATCTTGTGTGCTTTGTTTCTGTCAGTCAAAAATATTCATACATGCTATATTATACAGCTGTTATAGAAAAAAATAGAAAATATTAATCACATTTTGTAACTTTAAGAGTTAACTGTCTAGCATGATGTTTCACATATTTTTAAAAACAGAGAACATCTATATATATAAAACCCTAAGAGACTGGTCAACTGCTCAACCAGTTGACCGCTTGACCAGTCGACCATTTGACTGGTCGCTATGACATGCACTGACCACCAGGGGGGCAGATGCTCAATGCAGGAGTTGCCCCCTGGTGGTCAGTGTGCTCCCACAGTGGGAGTGCCAGATATTGGGCTCATGACTGATGAGTGCAGCTGCTGTGGAGTAAGCCACTCCCGCCTCCACAGCAGTGCTACCAAGCAGCAAGCAGCAGTGGAGGCAGGCGCAGCAGGGACTGGGATGAGTGGACCAGCGCAGCATCTGGCCTGGGCTCGGGCCCCTTCCCTGCCGCCTGCCTCTTCACACACTACTACATCCCTCAGGGGACGTCTGGCGTAGGCCAGGCTGAGGGACCCCACAGGTGCATGAATCCGTGCACTGGGCCTTTAGTTCAATATAAAGGAACACTGTGGCAATAGACCAGCTTTGGGATATTACCTCATAGGTAAAAAAAAAAAATTGCAACAAATGATTTATAAGTTTCCTTCCAGCTTTAATATCCTATGATTCTATGACAAATGAAACAGTAGAGGTTGCAGGGGAAAGTGGCTGGGGCATGCGCACATGGAGATCTTTGGGAAAGCCCGAATCCTTGTCCTTTATAAATAAGCTTATTGATTTTTGTTTCTTTAAGTTCTTACAGGACATCTTTTCTGTCTGTTCTCTGCATGGTTTTTGTCAAGATACTTTGATAATATTTAAATTTTCCATGATCAGATATTCTTCATTAAGTTTTCCTGCATACCCAATTATAAACATAAAAGAACATCAATTTGATTATAAAGATTTAAAAACTTGAAATGTGAAGTTTCAGAACTAGAAAGTTTCCCTCATGTTGGGAAGATCTTAAAGCTTATCTGCACATCACTAAGGCTCTTTCAGAATTCTGTTGTTGGTGAAGGACTCATTAGCGCCTAAGATGCTCATTCCACTTTCATACAGTTCTAATGGTTAATACCTCCAGCTATAAACTTGGTCTTCAGATATTCCTTGAAGTTCTAGAAAATCATCTGCAGCTAAATATATTCTTTTGGAGAACTCTACTATACTTAATAATCAGATTGTGCTTATTTCTGTCAGATTTTCTTAAAACACATATTCATTTCTATAGATGTATCATGGTTTATGACAAAATAAGTATTTCAACGGTATTCAATGACTTCAAAAATGCCACTGTTATCTTTTAGGGTCACATAAATAAAATTATTTTAAAGTTATTATTATATAGTTACGTGGGGCATGATTGAAATGGTAAAACTATTCTTATTGGAAATGAAATGTTCTACTAATTACAGTTACAATCATCATAACAGTATGTAATATAGTGGACAACTGCATGTTTACTAGTATACTAGTACATGGTTATGCATGAGCGTAAGGCGTTTGTTCTCCTTGCATAGAATAAACGGGTCCCTTTACCATGTATTCCTTCACATCAGTCTCCTGATCATGAAGCCCATTGTGCTAGAGAAAGTGGTATGATCTGCATACCAACATCCTATATAATAAAAGGGTAATATGCAAATGGACCGAACAGTGGAACAACCGGTCACTATGACGCACACTGACCACCAGGGGGCAGGCGCTCAACACAGGAGCTGCTCCCTTTTGGTCAGTGCACTCCCACAGGGGGAGTGCCACTCAGCCAGAAGCCAGGCTCATGGCTGGCGAGCGTAGTGGCAGTGGCAGAAGCCTCTCCCGCCTCCATGGCAGCATTAAGGATATCCAACTGCTGGCTTAGGCCCGCTTCCTGGGACATCCCCCAAGGGCTCCCAGACTGTGAGAGGACACAGGCAGGGCTGAGGGAGCCCCTGCTGCCCAAGTGCATGAATGTCATGCACCGGGCCTCTAGTTATATATATGTTTGGAGAAAGAGAGAGGGGGAGAGGAGGATAAGTGATTTTAGTGATATTGGTGATGCTATTCAGGAAGTGTGTTAGTTGTCCACCAAATATTACTGATGCTGCCTTCTAAGCACATGTTATAACTGCCCGTTATGATTGGATTGGGCCACATGATTAGTTCTGTTTACTGAGTTGTAAGTGTAAGTGACAAGCATCACCTTTGTGTTGCAATTACTGGTGCCTTGTATAGAATTGTTCTTGTTCTTTCCCTCAGGTGGTCAATTGGCAATGTCCAGGGTCATTATTCTGCTGACAGACCATGTATCTCAATGGCTGCAATGAACAGAATATCCCTAGGTATTTTATACATTTGTTTGTTTCTGTGGCATAATTAAATCTAATCTGAGTGATTTAAGTGGGCAAGATGTAGAGCAGAGTGAGGTCATGATGGCTGCCTCACAAACATCTTATTTCAAAATATTGTCCAATGTTCTGAAATGTATATGATGTTGATATTTTCTAGAAATCCTAACTTAACTATATATATGAGCACAGCTAAGTCAGAGGTGACCAAAAGATTCACTCTGTCCAATTAGCTAATGAAGGTGGACATGTGAGCAGAAGGCTGATAGTTCTAGAGCCACAGGTATGCAGCCACTTAGATGGACAAATGGTAAAAGGAGATCATCACCAAACTTATTTTCAACTGACTTATAATGTCTGACCATCCCTTGTAAAACTTTCTCTCCACCCTATGTCTTTATTCTTCATTGACACTTTTTTATTGCCTTCATTAACACTCATGACTACCTATTTAAAATTATCTTAGTTATTTACTTGTCTTAGTCTACCTTTCCCTGAACATATAACTCTGTAGGAGTGATAGACTCGTCCTCTATGAATCTCCAGTAGCTTGAATATATGAATGAGTGAATGAGAGGATGAATAAAAAAATTTTCAAATTGAAATAGAAATAACTGAAGTTATTTAATGCTAGTTTGAAACTTTGTTGCTTATAAGTTACTCAACATATTTTATTTATTCTTTATACATTTTTATTTCTGAGTGGTTAGCACTGTATTAGGATATTAAGATGTGAGAAAGAAAACTGGCCTACACTGATTGTGAGACAGAAATTTGGGAGTTCTTCTAATTTATAACACCTTCTAGAAAGTAACAAATATTCCAGATAAATTTTTAAGCAACATTTAGTAGAATTTAATGAGCTTAAGAATTCCATTTGGGGAGTTAGAGTAACACCCCCCCTCCCATAAATTACTGATCTTGGATCATCCCTGTGACAATTTAATAAACTTAAACAGGGCATTCTTTATTATATCACCTTTTTCATCTTGTCTGAGAAAAATCTTTCGATTGCTTTTTCCTAGATTATTTTTAGCTTTAGAAGCAAGCTTGAAATAAATTTTGAACATATGATTATAATCAATTGCATGCAAAATTTCCTGTTATAGATGTATGAGGCATTTATTTCTGCCTCTCCGAATAATAAAGTGAATTTGCCTTCAATGTATCCTATAGTGATTAGTTGTTAACATTCTACAAACTTTTGTGTGAACCATACATACAGCCTTTGTCGTTTTGCTTATGCTGTTCCTTAGATTTATTCCCTAGATGAATTTTTCATCCCATTTTTGCATACTTAGAACATCTTTAATGTTATAAGCAAGTCCAAGATTATCTCTTCCCCCAAATCTCCTTTGAATTCTCTAGGAATATTTGACTTTCAACAATGGAAAATCAGGCTCGTTAGATGGCTTTTGGAAATATGTGGGTATTTTTACTTTTTAAGTTGTTATAAGACTAGTGGGTGACAGGAGCAAGGGATTCTGTCCAAGATGCTGATAGCATCACCTTTGAGACAACTAAAAAATGATCTCATTTTCTTTTAAATTCCTATTGCCCTCCATTGACCCCTTTTGAAGGTCCAGTCACCCTTCAGGTGCATATTACAATCCTTCCACTATATTATAGATTCCTTGACTGACGCTTGGATTTATGCTAGAGTCATCCTTATCTTCCCTACCAAGCAAGTGTTCAATTGAGTTTTGTTCTAAGTAAATTATTATATATATTTAACGTGTTCCATTAGCCATAGCACATTTAAATTTATTAGCTAACCCAGAAAATAGTAAAGCTAATGGTAGAAATTTCAGGTATGCTGAATTAGAGTTCTGTTCCATAGAAGAAAAGTAGAGAAGATATTTTTAGGGAAATGGAGAGTAAAGATGACCCTCTGGTGCATTTATAAATGAAGAAATCTCTAGGTAGCTGTAATGTCCTTTTCCCAGGCCCTTTCTTTTTTTACTTGGACAGTAAACTTTTCATACCTATTTCTTACAAAAATAGGAAAAAGGGAAGCATATTTGATCAAGATTATTGTTGCATTCTCTCCCTGCATATAACCCACTTCATTTCTTTGTTTTCTAAATAGAATACAAAATAAATAACGAGCTATATTAGCTGTTTGAAGGTTAATTCAGCTGTCAGATTTGAAGTTATTATTTGTTTTTTTTCCTTTTTTTAAGTAACGAATATTGCAAACTCAGAGTGATTAAGGCAATTTAAAGTAACCCCTGACCCTGAAATGTATTGGACGTCAATTCTGAAGTCTCAAATAAATATTCTGAGGCTTTAGTTTGATGCTATTCTGATGAATTTAGATGAGGCATGTTTCAATGCTCTCTGACATAGCTCCTTTAGATGCTGGGCAGGTCATTTTCTGTCCAAGAGGAGAAACAAGCTCTAAATGGTAATTAATACAAAATGACTCAATCATTGTTGATAATGGCTCTGATCCTGTAGCCCAGAAGGGAGGGTTAACTCTGCTCTCTGCAAAATATTCTCTTCTTACCTACAAGTAAATCCATGGAATACCACACAGAGACCCAGAGTGGGGAGGGTGCAGTGGCACTTCACATTAACAGCACTCTTCATATTCATGTTATGCTAATTAATCAAGTATATCAACCTGATGCAAGGATGATACTTAAACTGAACTATCTACCTAATGGCAGTCATGTGTTTCAAACAGCACAAGTCAGTGCCCTCCCAATGCGCTTAGTCCATGCCTGGAGAAGAGAAAAGTCAGGAATGGTTGCAATATGCCAGTAAGAGCTTCAAAGTAGGAGGTTTGTTGGGGGGCGGGGGGCGCGGGGGACACACAACCCTATTCTAGTCTCTCTAACAAAGTCCTTAAAAAAAACTCCCGACTTGACTTTCACTACCAAGTACTTTGTAAATATTAATTATGCTCATGTCTGCTTACATTGAGGTAAAATATATTAATCCCAATTCTCTGATTCATATGTGTACACAAACTACCTTCGTTCCAAAGGAAGGTAAACATCTTACCCCCAATAACACATGCTGTATTTCATCTGAGACTCATAAGGATGTTGGAAGTGAATCCTTGTACATTTGGCCTCTCAAGAGTGGTACAGATTCAGACATTCCTTCCCAGAATTCCTTTCATTTGTGAGAATGGGTGTTATGATCATCAAAGCAAGGGGTGCAGAAGTGGTCCCACCTGATCTTGGGGAAAGACCTAGGTTCCTTATTTTTTAAACATTCACGAGTCCTTTTCATATGTATAACTGTTCTAACTAAATGGACACATTCATATATTTGATCTTTTCTTCCTTCCCTCCCCTCTTTTCCTCACCCTATAGGCCAGTGATGGCGAACCTATGACACGCGTGTCAGAGGTGACACGTGAACTCATTTTGTTGGTTGATTTTTCTTTGTTAAATGGCATTTAAATATATAAAATAAATATCAAGAATATAAATCTTTGTTTTACTATGGTTGCAAATATCAAAAAATTTCTATATGTGACATGGCACCAGAGTTAAGTTAGGGTTTTTCAAAATGCTGACACGCCGAGCTCAAAAGGTTTGCCATCACTGCTATAGGCCCTAGATAGGATGGATTCTATTGTTGGCATTTTCTTTTCCACTCATTTTTCATTTATTTTCTCTCATCATTCAATGAACATACCCCCTTTTAACCAACTGCTGAACACTCCAAAGTTTTTATTTTCTTAGTAAAAATAAATAAATAAAAACACCCACTTTTAGCCCAGCATTCTCCAATGAATAGATACTCTGCAAAACAAAATGGATTTTCTTGTTAATAACCTCATTTTTTAAACAGTAAGCTTAGCTACACTGAAACATCTCAAATTACAGACCATGCGACAGGAAACTGGCAGGGCGAAAATAAATGGAGCACTACTATAACTGTGATTTTAAATTATTTTTAATTTACTCAATTATGCTTTCCTATTTTCCTAGACCTCAGCGACAATTCATCTCCATTTCCTTAAAGTGATGGTGTTGATCAGTTCCACTAGGTCAGCTTTGTGCTTAATCGAGCTTGTTTGGAATCACAAGGATGTTGCTGGGATTATATCCTCTGAAATCGAAGATGTTTAACCTTGGAGCCCCATTTTCTTCAGTGCAATAATTTGTGGGCGAACTATCAAAAGAACAATAAGGGTGTCAAAGTCCAACCTCAAGGAATGAACAGCAGGGAAATGAGCCCTCCTACACTGACATTTCAGAGCAGTCAGGAGGATTTCTATATCCGAAAGCAAATCTAATCACCGTAATAGAGTCTGTAAAAACTCTGCCAGCATTTCTCCACAACTGGTTGCCTATGCACTGTTTTCCTCACTTTTCCATTTTCTATCCAGAAGGAAGGAAATATTTCATCACCTTCCCTTCCCCTGCATTTCCAAAACCAGACACATACTGTAAGTACACAGCTTCTGAGAAGCAATTAGAGTTAATGGGATTAAAAATCTAATCACACGACTGCTCTTGGCTGGTAAAGCCCAGCATGGCAAATGCACAAAAATGAGTTATTACACTAGTCCATGGAAGGTCTCCATAGCCCTTGTTTTATCTGGCTCTCTCTACGGGCAACTTTTCATGATTTGATCAGATAAATGGCTCAGATTTATTTCTTACAACAGGGACATTTGCACTTTCTTGCTTTTAAATTGTTTTTGATATATGTTAAAGACGACAGCAAGAAAAGAAACAGGGATACCACGAGATAAAACTACGTTAAAAATAGATTCTCCTGAATCCAGAGGGATGGCAATCACCACAGAGACTCCTCACTTTCTTTCAGGAATTTTTGTATCTTAAGAAGCTGGAAGATACAGAGATGTCCTTGCCAAAGCATTATGGGAAGTGGGGGCATCACTGTATAAGAAGAAGGCTGTCCTGGAGTCCACCTGACCCTCTGTGACAAAGAGGGATTGGAATAGATGTCCATGAAAATCCCCTTTGCCATTGAAATTCCATGAGCATATGATGTGAATGACAGGCTGGTACAGTTATGGTACAGATAATTTAATTTTTAAGATACCAGGACAAGAAGATACTCATTGTACATTGAAAGAGAAAGACAAGGAAAGAAGCAATTCCACCATAGAAAGATGGATGGCATACTTTTGATGCTCTTTTGTCTAATAAAATAAAACTCAATAATAATAATGATATAATTGAGCACTTCCAATTCTATGGCACTGCTATAAGTATTTTCTACGTATTGCATTTTCATTACTCTCACAATCCTCTGAGGCAGCTCCTATTATTAATCTTTTTTTTCCACAGAGAGAAACTAAGGCATAAGGTGGTTTAGTAATTCACCAAGGTCACCCATGCAGTGCTGAGGCCAAGACTAGAATGTAGGCAATATGGCTTCAAACTCCAGCTGTTGACTACTGTGCATAAATGAAAATATTTTATTGAAAATCACCAGTTTGATTGTGTTCACATGGGGAAAACTCTTAAATGCCCTTCAGTAAATAGCTCAAAATCTATTCACAAAGAAAAATAAAGCCTGCCCTCAATTTCTCTTTCTGTTAAATCCAACTGCTTTCCCTGTGCAATTGAGTCAGCCCAGTTATTGCTGCGGGAGGTCAGCCAGCCCTGCCCCCAATGGAGGGGGCCTATCGGGGTGGGGGGATGATTGGGGGCAGGGTCGGCCGGGGGGAGGGGACATGGGAGGTTAGGGGTGCTGATCAGTTGGCCAGCGCAGTGAGCGTCATAGTGACCGGTCGTTCTGTCATACCGGTCGCTTGGCTTTTATACATATAGATACCATTGGTCATTCCTTTTCTTCCTGCCTAATACTTCACTGTTATGGTACACGTAGAGCAGCCATCTTGAAACCATGAGACAATCTATGAGAATAAAAGCTACCTAGTAAGGACATATGACTGTAAAGAGAAGGAGCCAGGGTACCTGACAACTATCTACTCTGTAATTCTTTATGTGAAGAAAACTGTACAGCTAATATGTTTAAATCACTCTTTCTCAGGATTTGTTACTTAGATCGGAATGCAACCTACAACCAATATAACAAATTATATGAAACAATGATTGCAAACAGTCACATTCATACACAATGCAGGCAGTCCTAGCTTTGCACAGCCTCACTATGAATATATTTCAGTCACTGTAATTTAGTTAAATCACAACAGTTCTCCAAAACCACAGATCTAATTTCAGTCACTATAGAATATTAGCAGTGAGTTATGGCATTAAGTAAAAACTCCATTTCTAGCTGTTCAGTTTACAAATTACTACACAAAAAAACAGATGCTCATTTTGATCAATGATCCATCAGATCACTTCAAAAGTCTGTTGGTGATTGGTCAGTACACATCTGTTGTTCATTTTACACACTGACAGCAAGTGTATGACTGTTGTCTTCCAATGATAAATCCACTGGACACTTTCCAAAAATAGACAATGAAAAGAGGGACTTGGGCAACAAAGATGGAAGTGCAGGACAGATATGGAGAGAGATAATGCTGGAAGTAAATTATGTAAGTAAAAAACGCTGGCAGCCATTTGAGAGACTCTATATGTGCCAGAGGAACTTAGTGAAGAGAAATTTACTGACATAAATGAGGAAAGTGGTCATGATGAAAAGGATAAAGATGTCTCAGAGGAAACAATGCTAGCAAACAAACAAACAAAAAACCAAAACCAAAATAAAAATCTTCATATTACCGGGGGGGGGGGAGGGGAGGGGGGAGAAGGACACATATGTAATACCCTTTGTAATACTTTTAGCAATAAAAAAAATCTTCATATTAAATAAATGCTCAGAAATATTTCACAATATTGATCATGTAAAGTATAAAATACTGAAAATTGATTCAGACTTGGAAAGGAAAATAATATTTTACCATGGCATAGAAAAGATGAATATCACAAGTTACATGGATGAGAGAAGGCAATCACTGTTCAAATCACTCTTGATAAGGGTTTGTAAAAATATGTAGCTTTATTTATTATTTTTTTATTGATTTCAGAGAGGATGGGAGAGGGAGAGATAGAAACATCAATGATGAGAGAATCATTGATGGGCTGCCTCCTGCATGCCCCCTACTGGTGATAGAGCCTGCAACCTGGGCACATACCCTTGGCCAGAATAGAACTCGGAATTCTTCAGTCCACAGGTGGATGCTCTATTTACTGAGCCAAACCAGGTAGGACTAAAAATAGGTAGCTTTATGAAGGCATATTTTACAATCAATTTGTACCCTCATTTTTAGGGTATAATTCATTGATTTTGTTTTTTGGTTAATTTACCAAGCTGTGTAACCATAACCATTCAGAATTTCAAGAATATTTCCCTCATTCCAATAAAATCTTTCATGTTGCTTTACTGCTAATCCTGTTCCCCTCAACTTCCACCTTAGGCAACCAATAATCTACTCTTTATCTCAATAGAGTTTCTTTCTCTGGACATTTTATGTAAATGTAATCATATAGTATGTCATCTCTTTTGTTTGCCTTCTTTCACTTAGCATAATGGTTTTAAGGTTTATCCACACTATAGCTTGTATCATTCTTTTTTACTCCTGAATAATATCTGATTGTGTGGATGTATCACACACATTTGTCTATCCATTGACTAGTTGATCAACATTAGCTTGTGTCCTATTTTTGGCTCTTATGAATAATACCATTAAGAACATTTGTGGTCTTAGCCAGTTTGCTCAGTGGTTAGAGCATCAGCCCACAGACTGAAGGGTCATGGGTTCCATTCCAGTCAAAAGCATGTACCAATTGATGTATCTCTCTCACATTTTTGTTTTTCGCTCTGTTTCTCTCCCCTTCCTTCCACTCTCACTAAAAATTTATAGAAAAAATATTCTCGGGTGAGAATTAATAACAAAAAAAGAACATTTGTATGTTTTGATAAAAAATATTTGAAAAACATATTTGTGTTTATAAAGAAATAAACACTTTAATTCTCAATATTTTAATGTTTGAAATTACAGTTTACTAAACATACATTTTATTAATTTTTAATTTCCATATATATTTATAATAGTAGGAGAGTTCTTAATATTTTGACAAAAAATTTTATAGATTGTGGAACATTTGTAATTTTACCCATTGACCATTAAGATCACTTTGTATGGTTTAGCTTGCATGGTCCTGTTTTATAGTCTCAGTAGAGGCCCGGTGCACAAAATTCATGCATGGTGGGGGGGGGGGGGGGTGCAGCCCTTCAGCCCTGCTTGCACCCTCTAACAATCCGGGACCACTGGCTCCTAACCGCTTGCCTGCCAGCCTGCTTGATTGTCCCTAACCACTCTGCTTGCCTGCCTCATCGCCCCTAACTGCCTCTGCCTGCCTGCCTGATCTCCCCTAACCACTCACCTGCCTGCCTAATTGCCCCTAACCACTCTGCCTGCCTGATCGCCCCAACTGCTCACATGCCTGCCCGATCACCCCTAACTGCCTCTGCCTGCCTGCCTCATTGCCCCTCATATTACACTTTTATTATTATAGATAATAGCCTTGCTCAAGTTGTAAGGACCTGCTTGTCATAGAGATAGAAAAGTTTTAATTTTTACTCTTGATTATGGCAATTAACTAACACAGATGGCCACCAAAAAGGTGACTTACCAAAGGGTGTATAGCAAACGGTGCTGTTAAGTCCTCTTCCATGAAAACGTGCATGTCGTGCACTGTATCTGCCTGGGTACATGAAAGAGTGAAGTTTCTGCCTGTCTTTGCAATCATATGAGTGAATTGTGTGAGACCCCAGCCCAGTTTGGTTTGGTGCTCACAGAATAATAGAGCTCTTTTTTTTTTCTTTGCTCCATTGATGGAGACTTCCTAGAAGTTGCAGGATATCTTTCTTTTAATTTTTCCTCAACACTCTGACTTATGTCTCTCACCTTTGCTTTCCCTCCATCCCCCACCCGCAACAGTAACTTGCTCCAAGCTCACTTCGCTCGAGTGTCTAAGACAGCGGTTCTCAACCTGTGGGTTGCGAACCCTATGGGGGTCGAACGACCCTTTCACAAGGGTCGCCTAAGACCATCGGAAAACACATATATAATTACATATTGTTTTTGTGATTAATCACTATGCTTTAATTATGTTCAATTTGTAACAATGAAAATACATCCTGCATATCAGATATTTACATTACGATTCATAACAGTAGCAAAATTACAGTTATGAAGTAGCAACGAAAATAATTTTATGGTTGGGGGTCACCACAACAGGAGGAACTGTATTAAGGGTCACGGCATTAGGAAGGTTGAGTACCACTGGTCTAAGAGATCATGCAACATGTCCACCACCAGAACCACGATTCCCAGAATTCCTTGTGCTCCCCATGCTCTTGGCTTCCACTTCCGGCCCGAGGCCTCTACTTCCCCTCCCTCCACAAGGCCAGGGCGCGGATGCTGGGCTTGTGTCGCGCCACTATGGGTGCCGCCATCTTTGTCGCAGAGTGACAGTTAATTTACATATTACTCTTTTATTAGATAGGATACTATGGTGCAAAGTGAGGTCTGCCTGTACACACACACACACACACACACACACACACACACACACGTGCGCTTTATAAACCCATCACCTTAATGTTTTGTCTTTGATAAAAGGAAGGTAAGCTAAGAGAGGACAGACTGATTTAATAGTCACTTTGTAAGAATTAGAACAGAGGAAGGAAGGAAGGAAAGTGAATGGATGTTAAGGAGATTATAAGAATGTCCTGTAGTAGATTCAAGCTGTGTGTAAAATGAGGGTCTATTGATACACCAGAAGCAGTGATCCTGAGTCCTCACCCTCAGAACTTATATTGGTTTCAGAGCTTTAATTTGATCAAGTCCCAAAATTTAGGCATGTTTATGTAGCTGATAACATTGTAGGAATCCTATATCTCAAGAGAATGTTTAGATTCATGCTGATGTGGTATCAAATGTTTCTCTGTGGTTGAAACACTACTACTGTCTAAAATTCCAGTTTTATTTGAAATGAGCCTCCTAGAGCCAAAGTCATGGATAGTCTGAATAAGAAAAGTACACAGAGTAAAGTTGAACATATAAATTATTCTTATACATTTTAAAACATGATGAGCTGATCAAAATTGCTATATTCAGACACTAAACCTTTGGAAGACTAATACCAATTCATTATTTCAGGATTCATGAGGGAATATTAATATTAATCACCAAAGATAATTGGTGTTCACGGTGATAAAAACATATTCTCTGGATGAGGAGAGGTGTGAAATATGTATAATTCTAGACATGCTTGTCCTAATTGCAAAAATCCCAGAAGAATGGCTTTTCTCATGTCTCCGCAGGGTGTTTCTTAAATCTATTACTTTAGGAAGTCTAATACTGGCATGTGAAAACCTCAGAAGTTCAGATATCGCCTAAATTAAAATGTGTTATGATTTGAATGTTGTTCATTTTAAACTAAGTGAACTTTAATAGTGTAAAAAAGGTTTGGTACAGAAGATAAGAAGATAAAAAGAGAAGGGATTGGCAGAGAATGAAGATTTTGTAAATGGTTTAGTGTTTTTTAAAAACAGTGAATTATAAACTGCAAATGATACTTAACTATTTCTTAAAATTAGGTCTTTATAAAAATTAGGTCTGAATTCTACCTATTTGACCTTGTAGGTCTCAGTTCAGAAATAGCCTTGGTTCAAAATTTCATTTACCCAAGTCAGAAAAAACAAACAAAAAACTGGAAAATCTAATCTATCAAATCAGCCCCCAAATACCAAAAACATGTCTAAATGTTATGTTCTAGAGAACATCATCACCATTTTTGTTTCTATGGCAGACATAGTTTTATAAGACTACTTTTCTAGATAGAAGTCCCCTCCTACATCCCTCTCTCTACGAACTGGCAGAAAGACTCAGGACCCCTGCGGCTTGGAACATTCTGAGGGCCCAGGTATGAAAGTAGTAGAGACGTGGTCTCTTATTGCTGCAGGGCCCCAGGCCTGAGAATCATGGCCTGGGATGATTCAGCTGCAGCAGAATCCCAGCTATAATAACTTCCAAATATACAGCTGAAGTGAGACTCTTTTACAACTGAAAATCATGATTAATGATGTCAATAACAATGGCATGCTTTACATCTTTTCTTTTTTTTAATCCTCCCAGAAGGATATTTTTTCCATTATTTTTAGAGAGAGTGGGAGAGACTAGGGGGGAAGAGAGAAAGAGACAGAGAAATATTGGTTGCCTCCCACTGGCCCTCCAACCAGGGCTGAGCAACTGAGCAAATCGAACCCACAACCCTTCATTCCCTGGGCTGACACTCTGACCACTGAACCAAACCCACCAGGCTTACAACGTTTTTGTTTGTTTGTTTGTTTTTCATTTAACCCTCACAGTTATCTGAGTGGGTAGAAAGCTTTAACTCCATTTTATAAATAATAATAACTAAACTTTATTATGTTCTGTGCTATTGTGTCTGTATATATAACTGCCATTCTCGAAGGAGCATGACATTCCCCTTAGCAAGAGGCCAAGTCTATTTCCCTTTCCCTCATGAGACTTGCATTGATCGACTGAATGCAGCAAAGAAACACAGCTGTGCCATTTCAGGTTTAGTCCTTACAATATCTGGATGTTTCTGCTTTCACTCTCTTGAAATGCAGCCATCATGCTGTTTGGAAATCCAGGATATTTTGCAAGAGAGAGAGAGGTCATGTGGAAAAGAAATGCAGGATTAGACATCTCATGAAGGAGAGGCAATATGGAGAAATGTCTGGCAAGCCATTTGACTGTCAGTAACAACACTCTAGAACCAGTGGTTCTCAACCTTCCTAATGCCGTGACCCTTTAATACAGTTCCTCCTGTTGTGGTGACCCCCAACCATAAAATTATTTTCGTTGCTACTTCATAACTGTAATTTTGCTACTGTTATGAATCGTAATGTAAATATCTGATATGCAGGATGTATTTTCATTGTTCGTGACCCACAGGTTGAGAACTGCTGCACGGTCTAGAGCAGCCGTGGGCAAACTACAGCCCGCGGGCAGGATCCGGCCCATTTGAAATGAATAAAACTAAAAAAAAAAAAAAAAAAAAGACCGTACCCTTTTATGTAATGATGTTTACTTTGAATTTATATTAGTTCACACAAACACTCCATCCATGCTTTTGTTCCGGCCCTCCGGTCCAGTTTAAGAACCCATTGTGGCCCTCGAGTCAAAAAGTTTGCCCACCCCTGGTCTAGAGCCAGTGGTTTTCAACCTTCTGGACCTTTAAATACAGTTCCTCATGTTGTGACCCAACCATAAAATTATTTTCGTTGCTACTTCATAACTGTAATGTTGCTACTGTTATGAATCATAATGTAAATATCTGATATGCAGGATGGTCTTAGGCGACCCCTGTGAAAGGGTCGTTCAACCGCCAAAGGGGTCGCAACCCACAGGTTGAGAACTGCTGGACTCTAGACTGTAAAGGAGGGCATCTGGAACCTTCCAGTCCAGCCCATGCACTAGCTGAATTAAGCTGCATCTGAGACCCCAGGTGACCCATGTGGAGAAGAACCTAAAGACAGTGAAAAATCCTAACTTGTTGTTTTAAGCCATTAAATTTTGGGGTTGTTTGTTACACAGCAACAGAAAACTGATAAAGTTTCTTGTATTGACTCATTTAATCCACACACCTCAACGGGGCAGGTCATGTTATTGATAAGGAAACTGAAGTACACAGAGGTTAAGTGAAGTTCTTAAAGTCACACTAGTAAGTGGTGGAGCATGAGTATAAGCATGACCTTATGATCACGTCTGCCTCTCAGATGGGAACACTGAGGCTCAGGGAAAGTGAAGCGGCTTAGGGTCAGATCAGATTGCAAGTCTGTGCATTCCAAAGCCTGTGCTTTTTTGTGCTGTGACGACTGGTTCATTCAGTTTAGCTGAAGCTTGGAATTCATGGGTAAACTTCATAGAAGATGAGAGGAGGAAGGCAGGTTGGCGCTACATTGTGAAAGGCCCATACATCATACCTTTTAACTCTGGTCCAGTGATTCTGATACCTTAGTCAGTAATGGAATTTGGATCAATCCATGACAAATGACAAACAAAATAAAAAAGTATAATATATCAGTACATGACATGTTCAGATTGCCAATTCGTTTTTTCCTCTTGAAAAGACTCTGCTTTCACTTGCAATAATATCTTTCCTAAACTTAAAAAATACACTTTATTTCACAAAATAATGGAGAGAACAGAGTTATAATTGTTTTCTTACTGTTACTATTTAGTAAAATAATATAGATACTAGGTTAATTGATATAAACAAGAGTTAAGTTCCAATGGCCTATTTCTTGTCACAAAAACATCACCAAACTTCTAAATAAAGACACAAAATACTTCTAATATTAAACGTCAAAGTACATGTGAGCTATACATTTAAGTAAGATTAATAAAGACACTTAAGATAATAATTTTCCAACCCACTTATTTCTTTTTGGGGTGTCAGGTGGCACAGCCTCTCTCAGCAGCTCAGGGTGCAAGGCAGGACGCCCTTCCATTGTAGGACACACACACACACACACACACACACACACACACTCACACTCCCTCAGACTGGGATGGATGATTTAGACCTGCCAGCTTTTGGATGTGGGAGGAAACTGGAGTCCCTGGAGAAAACTCACATAGACATGGGGAGAAGTGCATAACCCCACGCTATGTGTGTGGCCCCAACAGAATCAATTTTTTTCTCATAAATGTTATAACAAAATGACTTTGAACAAAATGAAGTTATTGGAGGACTTGCTATATCTATATATATAAATCGCTAAGTGACCGGCCGACTGGTAGCTATGACATGCAGTGACCACCAGGGGGCAGACACTCAATGCATGAGCTGCTGAACTGCGGTGACTTGGCAGCTGAGGTTCTTGGGTGATGTACCCAGAACCAGAGAGGAGGGAGCCTAATTCTGAGGTGCATCACCCAAGAAGTGCCCTCTTGCAACCCAGGACCCTTGGGGGATGTTGGAGAGCTGGTTTCAGCCAGATCCCCGCAGGCCAGGCCAAGGGACCCTGCCCCGGGCCTCTAGTATATATATATATATATATATATATATATAAATCTAGGAGCTGCAACTACAGACTAGGACTTTTGAAAGTTAATACATTTTTTCAAAAGACTTAAGCTTAATCATGACATTGTAAATTCTCAAATAAATGGGTATTTGTGTTTTAAATAGTTCATTTAGTAGTAATAGTAGTATTAATAACTAATTATTTTTAGTTGTCTTTGAACCACCACTCTTTCCTTTATTGTCATATCCCTGTTTATTCTTGCCTCCTTAAAGAGTGTTTGGGACCAAAGAAAGAAGAGACAAAAAACAAAACAAAAACCTAAGCATAATTTTTAGCTCTTCCTAGCATCCCTGGTTGTACCAAGTGTAATGCTGAGAGCCTATTTCGTGCTGTGAATGTATAGAATAATTGCTCATTCATTGATCAAATGATTGAATGACCTTTTAGAGAGGGAGTTTTGTATTATCTATGCATTTTAATAATCACTGATATCCCTGATCTTGAAAATGATTGAACAGCTTTCACAATATAAAATAGGGAGAAGCA
The DNA here is from genome assembly GCF_000147115.1 of Myotis lucifugus. Taxonomy (NCBI): domain Eukaryota; kingdom Metazoa; phylum Chordata; class Mammalia; order Chiroptera; family Vespertilionidae; genus Myotis; species Myotis lucifugus. Next base: position 13,861,738 of record NW_005871053.1, read on the forward strand.
ATATTACTGTTCTAAAAATACCGTAGGATATTATTCCAAACTGAACTAAACAAAAATAATGGAAGCAACAAGCTTTCATTTTGGCACTCAGTTTTAATTTATGAAATTCGATGATAGGCAGTAATTTACAGAAATTGCTTGTAGTATAAAACATGCTTTTTTCATCTTCAAATCAGTTGAAAAATATTTTAGCACAACTTGGATTTTATTTTACTATAGCTTCCTGCAACCATGCTTTCACTAATTAAGGCTTTTAATAGTTAGGGTTTAATTCAGCCTTCAACTATTTTCTGTTTGTTTTATAATCTGTGAACTGTCAAAAGTAACAACTCTACTCTCATTTTCCCTTGTATAAAAGTCAGAAACCACTCCCAAGACCTCACCGCAATTAAATACACAAACGGAGAGGCAGATATTATAATGAGAAGCAAATTACTTTTTGCCTCAGTGACAACAAGTACTTGAGATTCTATGAAGAATCTTCAAATAGCAAAACAACCAGGGAGGGCACTTCAGTTGCTGCATAAACAAATACTACATGCAGATATTCTAATCAAGAACATTCCCAAATGCTAGCATTTGGTTTGCATTTCCAATTTAAATTATTCAGCATGCAGTAATATGTTGGAATTTTAAGGGACTGCTATCTATCACATTTGTAAAACTATTTGTATATAATTAATGAAAATGTGTACAGATGACATATCATTTTATGTCCAAATGTGAAGTCTGCTGTTCAGTTTTTACTCCTTAAAAGACAGCAAGATGGGAAAGGTGAGTAAAATTAAAAAGGAAAAAGCATGCATTTGAGATTGAGTTATTTAGATGTTTAAAGTACACACTTCAGATGAAGTAATTTTCTACTCTTAAGGTCAATAAAGAAACTACAGAAAATACCATAGTTATAAACACAATGCATGGCATGTTTTTATATGAAATTCAACAAATTTTATATTATGTTAGAGTATTTTTTCTGGAACCAATCTTACGTAATCCTTGATTGATGAACTAGTCCTGGAGGCATAAATATGCTTATCCTAATTGTAGTGATATTAAATTAATCCCACTTCTGATAGACAACCTGACATGAACACAATTATTTACAGATTTAACCAACTGGAAACGAGGTTTAAAAAATTCAGTAGCATTAAACGCAATGTGGTATTGGCACAGAGAAATAAAAACAAGGTAATGAAAGAATGTCTAGAAACAAGTGAGAAACAAAACAAAGCAAAATCCCCAAAGTTGTAATTGCTGAAGCCCCACCTTGTGGCAGCAACGAAAAAGACCAAAGTGAAGTCAGCCATGAATTATCAACCTTGTGGGGTTATTTGCCAAATGCAAGGCTCTTCTAATGCCTATAACAAGGTAAATTCCATTATCATTGTCCTCATTTTAAAAATTAACTGAAGGGCTGAACTGGTTTGGCTCAGTGGATAGAGAGTCGGCCTGCGGACTCAGGGGTCCCAGGTTCGATTCTGGTCAAGGGCATGTACCTTGGTTGCGGGCACATCCCCACTGGGGAGCGTGCAGGAGGCAGCTGATCAATCTCTCTCATTGATGTTTCTGGCTCTCTATCCCTCTCCCTTCTTCTCTGTAAAAAATCAATAAAATATATTTTTTAAAAAATTAACCAAAGGACTTGTATGCATGCATAGAAGCATAACCAATGGACACAAGACACTGGGGGGTGGGAGAGGCCGGGAGAAGGTCAAGGGGGGAAAAAAAGGAGACATATGTAATACTCTTTGTAATACTTTAAGCAATAAAACAAAATTTAAGAAAATGAACAAATGAAGGCACAGAGAATTTAACTGAGGACACAAAGCTAGTAGGAGACAGCATATGAACGAAATCAGTTTGCTCTAGAGCCCACACTCCCAAGTCACTATATTATTCTGTAAAATACTCATTTAGTTCAAAATTGGAAATGAAGCAAATGATAAATCTTTAATTTTTTTAATATCATGCTAGAGCACTTGCTAATAAACCCATTTCACTCTCCTGTAGAATGTAATTCTATTTTGCCAACAAGAGCCCAGCTGTTCCACATGCACGTACAGTTCCAGGTTAATCTGCAGTTAAAACAAAACTGATTACACATGACTTTTGAGGTAGAGGACTGGTAAAAAAGACATAACCCCAAAAGTTATCATTTTATTCTCTAGTAGAACACAACCAGTTTTGTATTTAATTTAACAATTTTACATTGGCATTTCTTGCCTTACTGAAAACACAAGACTGTGATTATCAAATACTCTTGGAACCATCTATCTTGCCTTTTTGCTGGTTTCCTAATTAATTAACTGAATCTTTGACATGTGGCCACTATCCATTTTTATGTTTTTTTAATTTTTTTTTACAGCTTTCTCTTGGCCGATTAGTATGGAAAGGCTGAAAGAAAGAGGTACAGTACTAAAAGTGTACAGATGACGGAGTTAGAGAAACCTGGGAACAAACATGCATACAAGCATATCTGTAACCCTTCTGAGCCACACAGTATTATTCTCTATAAAACAAGGATAACAGTTCTTAGCACATAAGGCCTGGTAAAAGGATTATAAAAACTAACATTCCTGAGATAACTAAACTGGGCTTGACACATACCCTCTAAAATCCTTATCTCCTTTCCTCTCATTTTTTAAATGCTGAGATAGTCAATGTTCTGCCAATATTCAATGGACTTTTGAACAGCACACTTAGGTAAGTGTCCAGGTGGAGGCAGATTTGAAAAAACTAAAAATAACAGAAAGGTCACCAAATGAACAATACAAATGTCAAAACTGAACAATATGGGAGAATATGAAAAGAAATTCTCCTTTTTCTTTCTTTTTGAAAATAAGATTCTGTTTTCAAGTGCATGAAGAAATTTGAGACCAAGGGAGTAGAACTCTGTATTTGGGAAAATACTTGGATAAATGACTTTGTATCTCAGAATTTTCTTCCAAAGTGCTCCTTAAAGGATTCGTTTTTAACCACTGTGTGTCAAACACTTTTTAACTTTGATGAAAGCAAATCATTTCTTCCTATGGAAAATTAATCTCTATCAGATTAAGAACCCCCTGTTTTAAAGGAATTATAAAATAAGAGGTCATAATCAAGGCCAAAAACCAGAAATGCTTTATATGTCACCTACTTTATAATTAAAATTAATGTGGCATTTGACATTTTACTTTAAAATATATAGATGCCATTGTCTATATCTGTCTATTTCTAAATTTTTCAATGAAAATTATAAAAGATTCCATTGAAATTTTTCATGGGTCTATTTGAAATGGACCCAAGAAAACAAGGCATCTAGCAAACCTTTCAATGTTAACAGATTCCATGGGGGTGCTGTGCCTGTCATTGTATTTGAGTGACTTCACAACTCTATACATTTTAGATGATAGCACTGAAATATTTTCTCATTTCCTTCAATGGAATTGTATTCAATGGAATCTGGTTATTGTCCCTTGAATATTGACCAATTCCTATCTCTTCATAAATTAATTTAAGCACTTTTTATCTATCAACACGTGATACTTTGAATTCTTCTTTGAACTGGTTATAATATCTTAGTGATTACCTCACCAATTAATGACTGAAATAAAATATTTGGCACATTTTCCTTTTTTTAAAATTTGTATGAGTATCATGATTTTACCATTTAAAGTATCCATTATCTATCAATCTATCTCCATAAATATTTATGAGTTTGTATATTTATAAGATCTCCACAAATCTTTGGGTAACATATTGGAAAGTGGACCATGCTGCATATCTGGCTATATTCATAACTGCATTCAGAAGTAGATGCCTAAGTCAGAATAGGAGCTATCCAGGCCACAAAAAAACTCTGCAACGGAGTAATAAAATAAAGCATCACAATACAAGGAAAAGCAGATTTTCCTTGGCAAAGGACAAGCAAATGGATGGTTACTGGCCTAAGGACAAAATGTTCTTATCAAATAACATATCCAACAACTAAAGCAAAATTAGTCATTTTCAATATTAGCTTTTACTCAGCAGTGCAGATCATTTATAAGTCTGAGTTTAACCACCGTAATCAGGATACACTATTTTTAGTTCTAGACCTTTCATTTAAAATACATAAATATATTTAATAGCTCTAGAAACTATAATAATCATTTGTATAACTCTGTGAGTAAAGACAGGATGAAGACTTTCTCATTTGTGAGAACTTTGGCAGAAAACTTAGAAAGGATCATCAAAGCTTAAATAGCTCCATTTGTTTTGAGGTGACATGGTCCAATGTGGCAAATGAAACTCATATGATGGTCACAGCATTCTCTTTTTTCAGATCCCTTTGGGTCCTCTGGTCTCCCAAGAGTTACATTGGAGCAGTGCCATCTTAAACCCTCCAAGGATCTAGATCCAAATACTTCTGGAGAACTGAGTCCTCTTCATACCAAATCTATTAAAATCCATTTGTATATGAGTTGAGTTAGATTATAGTTATATTTCCAATATGCTAATTTTATAAAATTTTAATTAGATATTCATATATATTTTAAGGGTTTTTTTTGAACCACTTTTCTTTTCCCCCCAAGCTCTCAGAACTTTCTCCATGGGTCTTGAAAAGCTTAGATCCTAAACCAAATACTAGAATAATTGGTAATTTTATAAATGTCCTATTATAAACTTTAAAATCCATGTAAGACAGTCCTATTTCTAAGCTTTCTTAGAATGACAACATTCACTGAGTAAAAACAGAGCAAAACCTCTTCACTTTTGCAGGTGGGAATGACAGGGAAATGTGAAGCTGTTTGTTTTTGTCTGTCCAGCAGGCTTCCCAATACTCCTTCCTCAGGTACTTTACGCCAAGCTATAGAAGTAGGCAGGTGACCAAGATCCAATCTTTACAGCTTGGGGTCAGTAACCCAAGTCCGCTAGGAGACAGGATCTTTGCTCGATTGAAAAGCCAGTCTAATTGTAAGAGAACATGGTCCACAGGGAGAGAAGCAGAACCAGGCACAGTTGTTGAGTTGAACCACAAGAGTTCTGAGGTCAAGTCTTGAGTTGCAGCTCCCCTAGCTCCCTGTGGAGCTACCTCCAGTACCAGCAGCACTTGAGGCACTTTAGCCTGATGATTCAATACATGGTCTCTGCAGCCATGTTGCCTGCATAGAAACCCCAGCTCTGCCGCTTATGAACCGGTTGTGCCCCATTCACATGACCTAATGTTGCCTTGGCTTGATTTCTTGAAAAGGAAAAGCAGGAAGATGATGATAACAGTACTAAAACCTAGATCATAGGGAATTTTGTGAAGATAAAATGAGTTAAAACACTTGGAACCGTGCCTAGCATATATTGAATGATATGTGTTAATATATTTCTTTTATCCCAATTACATGAACAAATACACTTTGTTTTTCTTAAGCTAGTTTTGCTTAGGCTTCTGTAACTTGCAATTGACATGACCTCTTGCTCCCACCTCTTCTATGACATCAATATTAATTCCCACTACCTCTCCTGAAAGGCATCTGTTTCTGAGAAGGAATGCATCCTAGTGACCATCCCAGATTTCATAATTGCTAGAAGCTCTTATCATTGGCCCAGACAGGAAGTATTGTATTTTTAGATTCCCAGATGGCCACCTCACATGGACTTCTCCCAGGTAACTTTCTGGGCAGGAAGTACAATGATTTGCTTTGAGAGCTGACCGAATGCATAACAAACCGTAACTGTTCCTTCTTTTTTAAAGAAAATATTGACAAATGACAGTTTTTAAAATTACATAAACTTTGAAAAAATAGACAATAGTACACATTAATTTAAACTAAAAGAGAAAATAAAAAATACATTAAAATCAGTAACTGAAAGAGCCCCATAAAGAAAGATTCCAGTAAAATGTGGTTTAAAAATCAGTAAGTTTCATGGCACCCTTAAATGTACCAATTATTCATTTCTTGGTTGGGAAAAAATCAGAGTCAAAATGAAAAGGCTGCCACCATCTATATTTCACTTCTCATTATTTGCCATTTTACTCAATTTTAGGCATCAGGAAATTTAGTGTGTGAGAATTCCTGCTGAGGGATATTTCTAAAGTGGAAATAATTGAACTGGACATGAAATCAAAGCCACTATGGAGCAGGAGTCTTTACTCCAGAGGAAAACCATCTTGATAGAAAAGTCCCTGCTACAGATCACATGACCCAGCTCGTCTCTTGGAGTAGCAGCTGGATAAAAGACAAAAGAAGAAAAAGACTCAAATGAAAGACTTTCAAAAATTCTAAATTTTGCTTCCATATAGGATTTATATGGTTCTGATTGGCCTGATGAGGGCCAGTCATATGCCTACTACTAGCCTGTTACTATGACATAGGACAACCATGCTCTTTTTGACCAGCCTGAGCCATCTACCTGTTCTACTTAACATGAACTGAAGTAAAAGGGTATTGTTTCCCATAAGAAATCAAGTGTATAGAAGGGAAAGTAGTTACATGATTAGCCAAACCTCCAAAAGTTCAGTTTACACAATGGAATACTATGCTGCGATAACAAAAGAAGAAACTCTTACCATTTGCAATGGCATGGATGCACCTGGAGAGTATTATGCTGATTGAAATAAGCCAGTCAGAAAAAGATAAGTATCACATTATCTCACTGACATGTGGAATCTAATGAACAAAATAAACTGATAAACAAAATAGATCCAGAGACATAGAGCCATGGACAGAGTGATGAATTTCAGGAAGAGAGATTAACTGGGGAATTTATATGCATATATGCATAGCCCAGGAACACAGACAACAGTGTGGTAAAGGCTTGGGAGCAGTGGGTATGGGGAGACGGGGGTCAATGGGGGGAAAACACACACACAAAAAGGGGACACCTGTAATACTTTCAACAATAAAGATAAATTTTAAAAAACAAATGTATCTAACACCAAAAAGAAAGAATCAATATATTGCCCGATCCTAGGAAAGCAGTGATATTGCCAAATAGGCTCTGTAACGGAGACCAAAAAAAAATCTGATCAGAACAAGGACAGAGTGAAGAGAAAGCAGAACCATTTTATGACAGTCATTCAAAAGTGTTTCACATTGAATGCTTTGACTATCTTTTAAATTTTTATGTATTGAGTTATATTTATGAATTATGTATCTTCTGAATTATATATCTTTAGTTTTTAAAATAAATTAAGAGAAAATGATACAAATATATCTAAATTATATTATTAGTCTCAAGGGAAAGATCTGTAGTTGGTAAGTTTTTGTTACTTTCCTCAGGTGAATCCTGGAAGAAAACATATTTTTAGTTTGAATAACAAAAGGAACAAAGTTTTTTATAGAATATTTCAATTAGAATAGCTATTTCTTTGTATTTAATGGTACTGAATTCAAATTTAATGAAAGCACGATTTAATTTCATTATGTTTTTCTTAGATATCATTCCTGATGAGTCATCTATATTTTGATATTTTCATTACTAACACAAGAGATGTCATTTGAGAATTTCAATTTCATTGGTAATATTTTGATGATGTTAATTATTTTTAACACTTATGCAATTTGGTTAATGCTGTAGAGCCTAACATTCAAAATAGTCCCTCTTAAAGGAATTTATTTTGCATTTTAAAAATAGCTGACACTGGTGTAGCTTTTCTAATACAAGTAAAAAACTGAACTTTTCAATGAAAATATAATATTTTTCTTTTAGATTTTAAGTGCATTTATTTACTTTCTAAATTTTTAGTGAATTTATTGGGGTGATATTGATAATAAAATGATATAGGATTCAGGTGCATAATTCTATAATACATCATCTGTGTATTGTATTGTGTGTTCACCACCCAAAGTTGTCTCCTTCCAACACCATTTATTACCCTTTTATATTTTGAAAGTAATGATTTAATAATGTCCTGCTTCCTCTTAGAATTTGTTTATCAGTACCAGTTTATGAAATATGTATAACAAAATGGTCTTTAAATAATACATAGAATTTGATCCTTGTGGCTAGACTGTACAATATTTTTATGGAAAGAGCATAATGAACACTCTTGAACTTGACAGCTTATTTGAGTTTTGGTTCTACTACTTACTAGGGTATGTGTCCTTGGATTGACCATAGTTCTAAAGGACTTCATTTTGCTTACAACTAAGATGAAAAGAATAATATTGGGCAATTCTTTTGTGTGTCTTTTAAAGTTATTCATAAAAATAAAACCTGTTAATATCTGTGAACATAGTCTGTATTTTTTAAAAGGCTATACAAATTTAAGACAATTTTGTAGCAGGAGTCTTTGCATGACCCCTAATGTTATCTTTGTTCTTGAATTCCAAAATGCCCACAGGGTCTATGGGTTTTTAAAGCCTGAACTTAGGGCAGGTTCTTGTAGAACAGAATAAGAAGAGGGCCTTCCGGCAGGTTTGGAGTCTTGGCTAGAGCATGGGTGCTTGTGAAGTTTTGTAGCAATGTTGGTCCCCCCATTTGCTGACATATTTATAGCAAGCTGAGGGTGGTAGTGCCTACTGACAATTGAGAGTATAAATGTATTTTTATGTAGAAGATAACTTGTTTCCTTACCAATGTACCACAACACTTCAGTGTGGGTGAGGGGCAGGAATAATCTTTTCAAGCAATAGCGCTGGAGCAAATGGATATCCATATTGGAAAACAAATGTCTTGACTTCTACCACATACCACGCACAAAAATTAAGTCAAATTGAACCATGGATCTAAAAGTGAAAGTAATAAAGCTTATAGAGTAAAAAATCGGAATATCAGAATATTGAGATAGACAAATATTTCTGAAATAGAACATTAGGGGAAGAGTTCATAGATTAGATTTCATTAAAATAAAGCACATCTGATGAGCAAAAAATATCATTAAGAATGAAAATATGCAAGACACAAACAGGGTAATATTGGTAATCTGACAAATGATTTCTATCTAGCATATATGAAAAAACCTACAAATCAAGAAAGACACAAAAACCAATTTAAAATGATAGGAAGAAGACTTGAAATGAAAATACACAAAAATAAGAAATTCCTATGGCCTGTAAACTTTGACAAGGTGGTCAACATCATTAGTCACCAGGGAAATGTTAATAAAAATCATAATTAAAACACTACACATCCACTAGAATTGCTATTATTAAAGATATGTAAAACATAAATAATGGCAAGGATACTGAATAGCACTCTCATACATTGATAGTGGAAATGTAAATTAGTTCAATCACTTCAAAAAGTGATTTGGCTGAATCTACTAACGCTAAACATAAGCCAGAAATTGTGCCAATATTTCCATTCCTATCCAAGAGAAATAATGCATATGTCTACCAAAAATCATTAAAATATTCATAGCACTTTTATTCAAAACTTAGTCAACAAATGAAAACAACTTAAATCTACACAAATAGGAGAATAGATAACCAAATTGCAGAAAGCTTATATAACAAATACAACTCAGCAATAAAAACATACAAACAACCATTATACACAGCAACATGAACACAGCACAGAAAAATTATATGGATGGGGAAAAGCCAGATACAAAAGAACGCATACCATATTATTCCATGTACGTAAAGTTAACTAATATATGGTGGAAGCCAGAATAGCCACTGACTCTGGGGAGGGTGTAATACTGACTGCTAAAGAGAATGAGAAAAGCTCTTGCAGTAGAATCTCGGGCTAAGTGATGTTTAAATGAGTGAATGGTATCATATACTTTTAAAAGTAAACCAAGCTGTAGCTGAAATGTGTACACTTTACTGCATGCAATTTAACCACATCAAAATATGACGCACACCTAGGGCAAAAGCTTGTCCATTCACGTCTGCCCCCAGATCTCACTGCATTACACTCACAAGTACCAGGGCCTTTGTTTAATCTTAATATTAGTATTTAATCTTATTTGATCTACACTGAGTGGCTAGATTATTATGACCACCTGACATTTGTAGGCAAATTAGCTAGAATTTCGCGCTGAGGTTGCTAGAGGGCCAAACCATTATGAAAAAGGAAGCAGGTTGTTTACCACGACAGTAGAAGTGATTTTTTCCTGAAGATATGGGTAAACAACGCTATTTAACAGCCTTTGAATGTGGGATATATATTATTATGAGTGGCCAGATTATTATGACCACCCCATCAGTACTTCGTTGGGCCACCTTTTGCCTTCAATACTGTGGCGATTCTTCTTGGCATTGACTCCACAAGATGTTGAAAGGTGATGCGAGGAATCTGACTCCATGCCTGATGAATAGCACTGTCCAGTTCTGTGAGATTTGATGGTTGTGGAACCAGCTGCCTGATGGCTCTTTTTACTTCATCCCACAGATGCTCAATTGGATTGAGATCCGGTGATTGTGGGGGCCACCTAAGCAAGGTAAAGTCTCCCTCATGTTCTTGAAACCACTCCTGCACAATACGAGCACCATGGCATGGCGCATTGTCTTGTTGGAAGAAGCCATCTCCATTGGGATACGCCATCAACATGATAGGATGAACTTGGTCAGCAACGATACTTAGGCATGTTGTGCTATTCAGACGTTGTTCCACACGAATTAAAGGGTCCAAATCATGCCAGGAAAACATGCCCCAAACCATAACACTGCCCCCACCAGCTTGAAGGGTTGTTCTCATGCATGTGGGGTGCATGCTTTCATGCTGTTTCTGCCAAATTCTCACTCTGCCATCTGCATCATGCAACTGGAAATGTGATTCATCGGACCACATGACTTTTTTCCAATGCTCGACTGTCCAATCCTTGTGTTCCTGTGCAAATTGGAGACGTTTTATCTTGGTAACTGCAGACAGCAAAGGTGTTCGAACAGGCCTTCGGCTTCCATATCCCATATGATGCAGTGTACGGCTAATTTGCCTACAAACGTCAGGTGGTCATAATAATCTGGCCACTCAGTGTTATATATATCCCACATTCAAAGGCTGTTAAATCGCGTTGTTTACCCATATCTTCAGAAAAAATCACTTCTACTGTCGTGCTAAACAACCTGCTTCCCAATTTATAATGGTCTGGCCCTCTAGCAACTTCAGCGCAAAATTATAGCTAATTTGCCTACAAACCTCAGGTGGTCATAATAATCTGGCCACTCAGTGTATACTGGTTCTATTTCTTGTTCAAAATCTTCTTTTACTATTCTGACAGTTTCTGAACTTTTAGTTTCACTGGCTTTATGACAAGGTACTGTGATTACCTTTCCCTCCCTTGCAAAGAAACACCGAACTGTATTTTGATCCTGGCTGCCTCTTCTACCCAAATCTATTCTGGCTTCTAGAATATGCAATATCTTATTCATTATTTCTACTTAACAACTAAGGAAACTGAAGTCTAAAGGCTTAGGAAACCAGTACAAAGTAATATAGCTAACTACCCTCAAAATGTATATACTAATATGCACAACTCCTTCTCACTTCTCTTTCCAACAGGAAAGTTCTGAGATAATACAACTGTGTTTATAAAATCTGTAGCAGAAGAAAAGAGAGCAGCAATAGTACAAGAAAAGCAGGACAGCTTCTAGTGCAATTTTGGGGGATCATTATTTTAGAGATATGAAAGCTGGCATTTAGAAGTTAAAATGGATTACTAACATCATGAGTAAATTATGTTAATGTCAGTCAAAAAGTGTAGTTCATGTTTCTAATTCAAATAGATCAATCCAAACAACAAAACAATATACAAAAAATTTCTTTCATGCAATTAAATTTCTTTATTTCAAAATAATTTCAATATTGACATGTCAATTATTAAACTATTCATTCAACAATTTATGGTTCACTATGTCTTCCATGAACTTATTGAAGTATATGCTATAAATAAAAATCCAAAATGTGTGCAATTGCCTTCTATTCTCAATAGTAGATATAATACAACATTAGCAATTATGACCAAAACATAAAAACATATTCGGTGATCAGAACAGTGAGGGAGGAAGGGAATCTGGCCAGCTAATCAGCAGATTCAAGACTGGTGGTATATAGGGTTGATATTGCAGTCAGATTGCCCGACTTTTGAAATATCCCTTATGAGAAATTGACAAGTGCCATTAGGCATAAAATTTAAAATAATGAAGGCACCTTATGTTATACATAATCTAGATATGACCTATATTGCTAATGTCCCACCAGCACTGGAAAATTTCCATTAGCAATACACACAAAAATAGGATCTGATACAATAGCTCTAAAACTATGTTCTGAAGAATGGCAATGATCTCGGGCTAACTTCTCTCATAGTGATATCCCCATCTCTGGGAGTGGCTTCACATTAAAGAAGATTGATCCCTGGTAGCCATGCTCTTATGGGACCCTTCCCCTAGCCACACTTGATTAAGTCCTGTCATGGATATTAAATCAAAGTCAGACCAGTAAATATTTTCTAAATTTTAAAATGGAAAAGTAAGTCAGTATTTCCTGGTGATAGGTGTGGTAAAATGTCAAGTGAAGGAGGTTGTATTTCCCTAGCATGGTGATCATGATGAACAGAATAGATGTCATATCCCCAGCATGTGGTAGGAGATGGCTCACACTGATAAATAACTGAATTGAATTATTGGGAAGGGAAAGTATATGAGCAGGGAGGGAGAAGAAATGAGAGAAAAGAAGACCCCACAGAGTTCAGTGATCTATTTAGAGTAGTTAATGATGTTCAATTGCATACTTTCCCAACCTATTAGCTAATGATTTAACCCTTCTCTGAACACCCAATTTGCTTAGGTTTTTGAATTGGTTGCTATTACCTGCAACTTAATTCAAGAGCATCTTCTTGTTATTAAATGTAAGTCAAGAGAATGCTACTCGAAAAAAGAAAGCCATTTATGTTAAAGCTCTGTGAGACAGTGGGGAAAAGAAGAAAGGTAACAGAAAGGGGAAATGGAGATTTGTGTTCCCATTTTCCTCCACCTAGGATAAAGCCTATGGGTGAGTGAGGGAAAAACTTAAGAGCAGAGGGCCCTTTTCTGCTCCATATTTAAGCATTTGGAGAAGACTTCTGTGTAGTGAATTGAGCACCAACTGGGTACATATCAAATTAGTTAGGAAGCAGAACAGTGTGACCAGAGACAGAAGGGCTTTAGCTGGCATTCTTAAAATGCCCTTAGTTCCAGCCAGTCCTGGAGAAGGGTAAATAACTATGAGACAAGTGAACCCAAGATCATTGCCATTATTTAGTTGAAAGGCATTGAACTTGCCATGGACCTACTATAATGAGAAAAACATAACCCTGTCATAGAAACTGGGGTTCTGGCCACAGAGCCTGTAATGGTAGATAGGGATAGGCTCAGTAGAATCTGAGGGGAATAAGGACTCAAAAAGAGAGATACGTCCATTGCTTCCCTTAAGTATTATTTTAGCCAAAGGATGGACTGTGAAGTAGCCGAGCATAGACTATGGTATCAGAATCCAGCAGGGCACCCTGCAATCAGGGCATATAGGCTGTTTTTCTGGAAAACAGAGGAGCAAGCATGGTAAGTTGTTCCTCTGCCCCTAATATAGACATACTCTTAAAAAATAAGTCAAGAAGGAAATTGGAAGATTATAAAATAAGAACCCAGAGAGGCTGAATTTTATTCTCAAGGGAGAGCTATTGCTTACATTATCAGAGCAGTAGAGGTTTTAACAAATAGGTCTAAAATTAAATTTTCCTCTCCTCTCTCTACTTCTTTTCCTAATGACCAGTAGATAAGAACATGCTATGAAGATTACATCAGTTATAGACAATCAAAGGATATATATTTTTCTATGTATATCTGAATGTAGTGGGACCAGACATCTTCTTGTTTTGTCCCTAACTAATTTCACGTTTTGTGACAAGCCCCACATGCTCTTTAGCAGGGTTTAATTTAAAACATGGTCTATTATGACAATCCAATGAACCCTTTTGTGTAATGCTTCGTTTCTTTTGGATAAAATGCTTAGTATCTTTTGGCCTCCTCTTCCCTTAGTCTCTTCCACTTTGATGGTATTAATACTACAGGGAAGGATATGTCTTACAAAGTTTCCAATCAGAATAGAATTTTTAGGGCCCTAGCCAGTATTGCTCAGTGGATAGAGCATTGGCCTGCAGACTGAAGGGTCCTGGGTTCGATTCTGGTCAAGGGCATATGCCCAGGTTGCAGGTTTGATCCCCAGTGGGGGGCATGCAGGAGGCAGCTGTGCAATGATTCTCTCTCATCATTGATGTTTCTATCTCCCTCACCCTCCCCTTCTCCTTTCTGCTCTGAAATCAATAAAAATATATTTTAAAAAATAGAATTCTTAGGCACAGCATGCCCTGGGCACTCTTGCCAATAGGTCTTAAAATTGGAAAAGGGGAGTAGAAGAAGGGGTCACAGTAATGTTATGTGAGAAGAACTCCACCCACTCTTGCTAGCTTTAAAGATGGAGAAAGGGCCATGAGCAAAGGTATCTGGGCTACCTGTAGAGGCTGGAAAAGAAAAAGAAACAGACTCTCCCCTAGAGCCTCATTATGAAATGCAGAACTCCCAACATTTTGTGTTTATCTGAATGAGACTCACATAAGACTTCTGAGCTCTAGACCCGTAGGCTAATACATTCACATTGTTTGAGCAACTGAGTTTGAGGTAATTTATTATACCACCAATAGGAAACTAATACCATGACTTAAATTGATAAACCTAAGGTAATGCTCATCTACCCCTCTGCTTTTTTTGCCCATGTTGTTTCTATACTGATCATTTCTTTAATTAGTCATTGTAAGCCCTAGATTTAAAATCCACACCAGTAAAAAGGAACACAATGACTAAAATATTAGTTTTCCTATTTGAAAATAACTCCAGAAAAACAGTATTGAGTAGAAAAAACATTTCAAACTAATGGAAACATGAGTCTTTTAAAACTGTATTCTCAACTCAATGAGCCATGCTCATCTTTGCCTCCCTTTTTCAGGAACAACTGAGACTTGACTCTTTAAAACAAACAATGTTCTCAGGGTTTGAGCTATCGCTGACTATGTTATGACTGGTGCACTGTGCCTGCTGGGTCAGTAGACAGCTGTTGTTTTATTTATTTGTAGGCTCCCGGACTACATTTTATGCCTGAAAAATATTATGCAGGGCTGATGTTTCCTTTGCTCTATAGTCTGCCCACAGAGTAAATTCTTAGACAATGAGACTGTATTTCTTTGGCAGGAAGTAAACATTCAAGATAGCTCATGTCAGGAAAAAATTCTGCACAAAGCTTGAACAGTAAAATGATGCCACCTGAAAATGTGACTCTGTCCTGTTAAACACAACACTAGTGTTAACGTGGATCTGAAGACAAATGGTGGCCACTGAGGAAGAGGATTTTGTTACGCAAAACAGACCAATCTGGCTATTTGTTATCAGAGCAAGAGATTATTACAGTTGGCCTCTTGTCCTTTTGAATGCCCCAATAAAATAGACACTAGTGCTTGAAGATTCTCTTAAATAGCAACGATGAAATGACAGGTGACAACAGATTGAAATGATAGCTATTTTAAATCAAGACAGATGGCTTTCTACATTTTAGGAGGGAATAGATGTATAGATTAATGTTCTGGCCAGATTTCAACAATCATAGATTACATAAAGTTGTAATACTGATGTGAGATGGGTAGACAGGAAAACATTTTACAAATAAATTTGAGAATTGTGTTTCAACATACAACGAGCAAATATATAACCTGCTCCCCCCACTCCCGCAACTATTTGGTATCATAGAAGAGTGCTTTGAAAAATCAAGTAAGTTCAGGTATTTCAAATATTATATATGTAATTGTCAAAGGCATAGGATTGCTATGGATTTAGTTATTCAATGAACTAGACTGCACGTTGCCCTATGCTTATCATCCTGCTGGGCAATGGGGACACCAGGGTGAATTCTGACATAGCCTTTCCCCATGAGAACAGTGGGAAGGAAGCAGACATACACATAGAAATTTTTTAGTGTGAATATTCGAATATGCATTTATTTAAAGATAGTCGCAGCAAATGTGTTGAGTTGATTATGGCATTTGGAGAATCTATTAGATTAAATAGATAAGAAATTTAAATTACACTATAGACTAAAAAGTAATATAAATTTAGTGTCCTTTTGGATCGCAGCTCCCAAATCATGCCTAGCAATGATCAAGATAATATACCTGAATGCACGGCCATTCATTCAGTAATTATAGGAGCTTGAAGAATTTGTGATCTAAAAAGCTTGAAATTCTAAATCAGAGACTAAATTATATGGCTCAATAAAAACCGCATAAATCTTTTATACTAAGTATCAAATGCCTAATGTTGAGCTCTTCCTCAGATGTTTCAGAGAACAATGCCGAATTGTAGGCTGACAGATGTCTAACTTCAGATTTGAAAAGATTTTTGATAAATATAGCTACTATTATTTTAAAAGTATAGCCTGTAATCCTTTTAATACAGAGAAAAAACCTGTAATAGGGCAGGCTTGGCACAAAGTATTGGGAATGGGAAAGAGGAGAGAAAAGCTTATATGTTTTTAAAGTTGTAACAATTTTTAATATTAAACAACAGACAAAAGATTCATTTTCTGATCAAGAACAAAATATAAACTCTCTTGTCTTTGCATTCAGATTAAAAAATCAACATTTAAATATTAGCTATATGGAACCCTCAATATTTTTTTCTAATTTAAATGGTTCATTTTAATCTTGCAGCAATATTATTGTCCCATCATTCTTTTTAAAAATATGTTTTTATTGATTTTTTTAGAGAGAGAGGAAGGAGAGGAAAAGACAGAGAGAATCATGAATGTGAGAGAGAAACATTGGTTGGCTGCTTCCTGTACGCACAAAACTGGGGACTGAACCGGACACTTGGTCATGTGCCCTGACTGGGAATTGAACCAGCAACCTTTGCGTGCATGGACGACACTCAACCAACGGAGCCACACCAGCCCCGGCAATTCTCCCATCATTCTTAAACTTGACATCATAAACCACAATTAAGAGAAAAAGTGACCCACAGCTTCAATGCAATGCCTATCAAAATTCCAATGGCATTTTCCACAGAAATAGAAAACAATCCCAAAATTTGTATGAAAACACAAAATATCCCAAATAGCTAAAGTAATCTTGAGGAAGAATAAAACTGGAGACATAACACTTCTTGATTTTAACTATATTACAATGTTATAGTAATCAAATTAGCATGACACTGGCATAAAAGAAGACTCATAGATCAATGGTACATATTAGAGAGCCCAGATCTCATCTAAGTTATATACAGTCAATTGATTTTTGTCAAATGAACCTAGAATATATAATGGGGAAAGAACAGTTTCTTCAATAAATGGTGTTAGGAAAATAAGATTGCTACATGCAAAACAATGAAACTAGGCCCCTCTCTTACACCATACAAAAAAATTAATGGATTAAAGAATGTAAAACCTGAAACTATAAAACTCCTTGAAGAAAACCTAGAGAGTAAACACCTTGAGATTGGCCTTGGCAATGAGTTTTTTATTTTGACATCATAAGTAAAGGCAACAAAAACAAAAATAAACAAGTGGGACTACATAAAAAAAAGCTTCTTCCAACAAAATGAAATGTCAACCTATGGAATGAGAGAAAATATCTGATAAAAAGTTAATATCCTACAAGAAACTCATACAACTCAGTAGCAAAAAGCAAATAACAAAATTAAAAATGGACAAAGGACCTAAATAGACATTTTTTCAAAGAAGACATACATATGGACAACAGGCACATGAAAAGTTGTTTAATATCACTAATCATCAAAGAATTGCAAATCAAAATTACAAGATATCATTCACACATATTAGAATGGCTATTTATACTAATAAAAGGGTAATATGCTAATTAGGGTGGGCATCTTTCAGACGTCCATCCAGACAAAGCCACAGCAGCTGCGAGGCCCAGGGCTCAGGCAGCTGTGGGCTCAGGCAGCCTTGAGTCCCAGCGGCTGTGAGGCCTGGGGCTC
This sequence comes from Myotis lucifugus, assembly GCF_000147115.1. Lineage (NCBI taxonomy): Eukaryota > Metazoa > Chordata > Mammalia > Chiroptera > Vespertilionidae > Myotis > Myotis lucifugus. Next base: position 13,879,659 of record NW_005871053.1, read on the forward strand.
ACAGCAACCATGAGCCCCAGTGGCTGCGAGGCCTGGAGCTCAGGCCTCCCAGCTGCTGCGGCTGGCAGTGGCAGCAGCAGCGGGGTGATGGGGGCGGTGCCTTACCCTGATCAGCCTGGTTGCCTTCTGTTTGGGAGGCCAGACTATGGCTCCTATGGGCAGCGGGCCTAAGCCGTCAGTAGGACATCCCCTGAGGGCTTCCAGACTGTGAGAGGGGGCTGGCCAGGCTGAGGGACACCCCCCCCCATGCACAAATTTTCATACACCAGGCCTCTAGTTATAAAAAAGAGAAAACAAATGTTGGAGAGGATGTAGAGAAAAGGAAACCCCTGTACACTGTTGGTGGGAATGTAAATTAGTACAGCTACTATGGAAAACATTATGGAAGTTCCTCAAGAAATTAAAAATGGAACTACCATATGATCCAACTTCTGTGTATATACCATAGGAAATGAAACCATTATCTTGAAGAGGTATCTGTACTCCCATGTCTACGTCAGCATTATCACAATAGCCAAGGTATGGAAACAATCTATCCATCAATGGTGAATGAATCAAGCAAATGTGAAATATACATGTGAGATTATCCTATATAATAATATGCTAATTAGATAGAATGTTAGATCAACCTTCTGGAACGACCTTTCAGAACAACCAGTGGGTAGGGCCATGGGGCCACAAGGCAGCCGGGACCACACAGCAGCAGGGCTGCCAGGGCTAAGTCCCTTGCACAAATTTCATGCAAGAGTAGGCCTTCCTTCCCCCGGCTGCTGGTACCTGCTTCCCTCTGGCACCCGGGACCCTGGCTTTCCTTGCAGCCTTGGCTTCGTCCAGAAGGTCGTCCAAAAGGACGTCTGGTTTAATTAGCATATTACACTTTTATTATTATAGATATGTGTGTGTGTGTGTGTGTGTGTGTGTGTATGAAAAATGTGATATATGCGATGGAAAACTATTCAGCTTTAAATAAGAAGGAAATCCTGTCATTTGTCACAACATAGATGAATCTGGAGGGTATTATGCTAAGTGAAATAAGCCAGACAAAGACAAATGCTGTATGGTATAACTTATACATATAATCTAAAAAAAGTCAAACTCAGAAACAAACAGTAGAAATGTAGTTGCCAGGGGCTGAGGGATATAGAAAGTAGGAAGATACCAGTAAAAGGGAACAAACTTTTCATTATAAACTCGAAACTTGCTACCAGAGTAGAACTTAAGTGTTATAAATAGTGTGTGTGTGTGTGTGTGTGTGTGTGTGTGTGTGTGTGTGTATGGAGCAGGATACATATATGAGATGATGATTGTGTTAATTAACTGGATGAGGGTAATCCTTTCACAATGTAAATATATCAAACCATCACATTTTATACTTTAAATAGCTTAAATTTTATTTTTCAAGTGTGCCTCAATAAAACCGGGGAAAAAGTGTCATAGAACTGAATGCTGAGAGACAGAGTTGGGTATGTGTGGGTGGGTTCGAGAAAGATAATGTTCCATTATTTGGTATTCTACAAAAGAGGGATCCAGCCCTGGTCAGCATTGCTCAGTAGTTGGAGCATCTGACCACAAACCTAAGGGTCTCATGTTTGATTCTGGTGAAGGGCACACACCTGGGTTGCAGGTTCCCCGCTCTGATTTGGGCCCATTCAGGAGGCGACCAATTGATGTGGCTCTCTCACATCGATGTTTTTCTCTTTCACCTCTCTCCTCCTACCCTCTCCCTCCCACTCTCTCTAAAATCAATGGGAAAAATATCCTCCAGTGAGGATTAACAATAACAACAACAAAAGAGGGTTCTAGCAGTGGAAGCACTTAGAAAGCCTCTTCTCTTTCAACTCTGGTCCTTAACCTGCGTGTAATGACAGAGGGGATCATATTCACGGGAGGAAGAGGCTGTGTGCAAGCATAATCAGTGAAAAAATTAGTATACATGTGTCTCTGACTAGAGTTATAATTGAAGACATTTTCTTTAAAAGAGAGCAGTAAAAAGACAAAAATGACACATTTGGTATCTATTTATGCAAATAAAGCTGTTATAAGTCCTTAGGTTGAAGCCTAGCCAGAAAAAGCAGAGCCTCAAAAGGGACATATTATGTCAGCACCACAGGGTGCTAACAGTTCTGAAGAGCCGGAACTGCACGCAGAAACATAATAAAAATCCTGGATGCAGCCCACCGTTGTCAAATAATCTACCCTCCTAACCAAGTGCTTATTGTACCACTTGGAAAAGAACAGTCAATGACACCTGTCTCTGTCTTAGTTGCTGGCACTCTGAAGTGGGTCTACTAATGTATTCCTGATATATCTACTCCTCCTCCCACCCCCAAATAAAGCATAAAGCCCCCAAACAAAGATTTTTTAAACATCCACAAAAGAAGATACTCTCATATACGGGCTGACCTCGCCGGTCGGATTCCTTAGTTAATTTCCTACCTTCTGTTTTGGTTTCTGTTGATTTCAGGGCATCTGACTTTCCTTAGTTAATTTCCTACCTTCTGTTTTGGTTTGTGTTGATTTCAGGGCATCTGACTTTCCTTAGTCTGAACCTGCAGAGCCTCACCTCCTACTGCTGGGCGGTGTCCTGAGCCTCAAGGTTAGACATGGCCTGTCATTCCTACAGTGACAAAGGGAGAATGTTTTGTGTTGCTTACCCTTTGAGACAGCCTGGATGGACCAGGAAAATATAATGCTAAGTGAAATAAGCCAAACTGAGAAAGACAGATATCACATGATCTCACTTATTTGTGGAATCTAATGAACAAAATGAACAGACCAACAAAATAAGACCTGAAGCATGGAGGCATGGAACAAACTGACATACCTCAATATGGGGTTGGGGGATGAGAAGAGATAAACAAAATAACTTATATACGTATATACATAGCCCAGGGGCACAGGCAATAGGGTAGTGAAGACGGGGGAGGTGGGTAGGGACTGGGAGGAGTGGGGGGAGGGGGGAGAGATCAGTCAAAAATGTGAATATTCCCAGGAAACACATTTTACTCATTGTGAGGATTAACCTTCTAAGAAAGAGGCCATCTGACAATGGAACTGCTTTGGGAAAGCATGAACTCCTTAAAACTGGAAGTATTGACAGGGAAGCTGGGCTGCCATCTGTCTGGAATATAATATGGATTTCAACCTTGGCAGGGACTTTGACTCAATGTCATCTGAGGGCAGTTCTCTCCTTTAAGATTCTTATCATTCACTGCAGTCACTTTAATTGTCATATATTTATGGAAACTGGATTGCGTCTCGGTTTTATGATTATCTATTCTGAAACTGCGTTTGCTAGTTTAAAAGCAGTATAACCGCATGCTGGGAGAAGACTTATTTGGAATGTTTATACTGAAATTGAAATCATTTCTTTGGAAGAATTTATAGTTTTTAATTTCTACACTTGGAAAAGCATCTCTCAGTAGAAAATAATGAATGGAAAATATCTCATTAAATATATTCTATTGCAGCATCTCTGAGCAATATGCCAAAAACTCCAGGGAGGACTCTGGCAAAATACATTGCTATGGAGAAGGTGTTTATTGTAAACTGATTTTTTACTTTGCAGTTACTTTTACCTTTCAAACATTAAAAACCATTTAGTATAGATTTATTTTTGTTTATACAGCATCTATACTCTAGCTACCACTTCTAAGTTATTATTAGTGACATTACAAGAAAATAGGACCTGTGCTTCTTAGCAATGAATCCTCCCTTCATTTCCACTCCCTCATTCTCTTTGAAATTATAAAAACGTCACGCACATTGTTTTTTCTTTTAACAGCAAAGAAACTCAGATGCTGAACACCCTTAGGGAAAAAACCTTGTTTTTATTCACTGATGAAGTATAAGAAAGAAAATATGATGATTCATTACAACCATGTTTATGAACATTTCACCGAGTATTAGAAATCATTTCACTTCGGTATACAGGGTGGGGAAAAATACGTTTACAGATCTTCGTATGGAAAATAACACAATAATAAATAAATAATAATATAAGAATAAAACCGTGTAAACATGTATTATAGAATTGTATACTTGAAACCTATATAATTTTATTAACCAATGTCACCCCAATAAATTCAATTTAAAAAAAAGAAGAGACTCTGTGTTTCTCAGACTCACTACTTTTGCTCCACCCTATAATGCTATAGACCCTTGGTTAACTTTCTTCAAAAAAATAAAAATTAAACTGCTTTTCTAGTTGATTTATTTTTAATGTTCTGTATGTATATGTACGTGTGGGGGATAGTATATATTTATTATTTATTCTGAGTCCTGCATATCTGGCTGAGTTTACTTTCTTTCTTTTATGTAGAAATCTTCAAATATTATGGAAAAGGGGAATCTATAAATTTGCATAAGATAAAGCTTTTGCTAGCCAAAATTATCTTTCAAGCTATGGTAGTATATACACTAAAGAAAACAAAACCTCACTCCCTGAGAGCCTCATATGCTCACACCTCCCTCTTTGATACAGAGCTTTAAGGAGATATAGAATACATCCTATCTAATAATAGACAAACATGGTAATTAACCGTACCTCCGACACACTTCCCATTGGCTAATCAGGGTGATAGGCAAATTAACTGCCAACCAAGATGGCGGCTGGCAGCCAGGCAGCTGAAGCGAACAGGAGGCTTGCTTGCTCCAGTGATGGAGGAAGCCAAGGTTCCCAGCCTGCCGCCGCCCAGTTCTGAGCTGCACGATAAGCAACTATGTTGCAATTGTAGAAGCTAGACAATCCACAGAAACCTGCTTTCAGCCAGCCAGGCCTCAGAGCTGGAGTTGCAACAGTGTTTCAATTATAGAAGCTAAACAAAGCCCAGATACCTGCTTTCAGCAGCCGAGGTCTCAGAGCTGAAGCCGAGCCTCAGAGCTAAAGCCAGCTCTCAGCTCCAGTGACAGCCATAAAAGGTAAATAAATCCCAGAAAAAAAAAAGAACAAAAGGAGAGGTTGGGAGCTTCAGTCACCCTCCAGCTTGAAAACGGCCCTCAGCCCCTCACCCAGACTGGGTAGGCACCCCAGTGGGGACCCCCACCCTGAAGGGGGTGTGACCAGCTGCAAACAGCCATCATCCCCTCATCCAGGCTGGCCAGGCACCCAAGCAGGACCCCCACCCTGATCCGGGACACCCTTCAGGGAAACCAGCCAGCCCCTACCCATGCACCAGGCCTCTATCCTATACAGTAAAAGGGTAATATGCAAACTGACCCTAACAGCAGAAAGACTGGGAATGACTGGTCACTATGACACACACTGACCACCAGGGGGCAGACGCTCAATGCAGGAGCTGCCCTCTGGTGGTCAGGGCGCTCTCACATGGGAGGAGCTCTGCTCAGCCAGAAGCCAGGCTGATGGCTGCCAGTACAGCGGTGGTGGTGGGAGCCTCTCCTGCCTCCTCAGCAGCACTAAGGATGTCCGACTGCAGTTTAGACCTGCTCCCCACTGGCAAGTGGAAATCCCCCGAGGGCTGCCGGGCTGCCAGAGGGATGTCTGATTGCCATCTTAGGCCCAATCCCCCGGGAAGCGGGCCTAAGCCAGCAGGTGGTCATCCCCTGAGGGGACCCAGACTGCGAGAGGGCACAGGCCAGGCTGAGGGACCCCCCCTCCCCCCTGAGTGCACAAATTTTTGTGCATTGGGCCTCTAGTTTTCATATAGTTCTCTATGACTTGCATGTTTCATAATTTTAAAATAGAGTAGGTAATAATCATTACTTTATTTCTAGAGTAGTAAAAGCAGACCAAACAATATCTCAGAACGTTATTAAGGAACTTCTTGAGGACAGTGGCAGTAGGTCGGTTGTAGGTTGGCAACTCACGAGGTAGACTCTACCAAGAGATTCTGTGCAACACACAGATGGAAGCTCTTTATGAAATTGGCTGCATAACCAGACGATAGTTTAATAAGCCACTGGGGAAATTGGAATACATATGAATCATGAAGGCAGTCTATCCTTTTGGGAGGCTGGTAGACAGAGCTTGATGTCAAAGTAACATTAGACTTCAGACATAAAAAAAGGCAACAAAAGGAGCAATAATTCCTTCAGGTCTATTTTGCACAATTTCACCAGGGTCATAATAGAGCATACAGAGTGGGAAGACAGAGTGTGTAACCCAGAGAAGCTGGCACACAGCCACCAAAAAGATTGCTTATACTGGCTTGACCATATGCAAGAGACAAATTATATCAGGTTATCAAACACCTGCTGTCAAATGAGCAGAAGTAGTGCAACTATAGGCAATGCAGCCTGAAGAATTGCTACAAAGTTACCTTGAAGCTGAGACCTAAGGATGGAATGCTAAACACACGACCTGGAAAGCAGACACAGAAGATACAGCTCATTTTAACAAGGGTCTTCCATTCACCCATTTCCAAGGTACTTAAAGCACATTCCCAACATCTTAGCACCCTGTCAAAGACAATGGAGGGAAAGAGAAAGAGAAGATGTGTTTCTGCCCTATAATCCAGGTGATATTCAAGCAGAATAATGAAATAATTTTAACTCAAACCGGAACACTTTTGTGAGTGGAAAGGATACCATTAATAATTATTCTGGGTTTGCCCTGGCTGGGTGGTTCAATTGGTTGAAGCGATATCCCATACACCAAAAAAAAGGACAAGTTTGATTCCAGGGCACATACCTCGGTTGTGGGTTCAATCTCTGATCATGGAACATATGGGAGGCAACGGTTTGATGTTTCTCTTTCACATTGATGTTTCTCTCTCCCTTCCTTCTCTCTTCAAAAATCAATAAACATACCCTCAGGTAAGGATTAAAATAATTATTCTGGGGCAACACGTGTAAAGCAGGACTATATCTACAAAACAGGGTAATTGCCATATGGTTGACATATAAATCGGATATGCATAATCCGTGCTTAAATAATAAAACATCTGGGGAATTATATCTGAAATAATAGAGCAAAAAGATAAATAAATAAAACAGGACTAAAAGAGCATATTGTCCAAATAAGCTTATGCCCCTAAATTAGAAAAACTCAAGAGTAGTGGAAAATTAAACAAGTCACTTTAGCACCAACTGGCACACCTAGACATAATCCATAGAAAGGAACATGAAACCACTGTACACTTATAAGAATGGCCAAAATTCAAAACACCAGGGACTCCAAATGCTGAAGAGTATGTGGAGGCACGAGAACGCTCATTCATGGCTTGTGGGAATGCAAAATGGAACAAACACTTTGGAAGACAGTTTGCTAGTGTCTTAGAAAGCTAAACATATTTTTTTACCATATAATCCAGCAATTATGCTTCTTAGTATATGCCCAAATGGATTGAAAACTTATGTCCACATGAAGCTGCACAAATGTTTACAGCAGCTTTGTTCATAACTGAAAAAAAAACAAGCAGACAACCAAGATGTCCTTCAGTAGCTAAATGGGTAAGCAAACTGTGGTGCATTCATACTATGGAATATTATTCAGCAATAAAAAGAAATGAGCTAGCAAGCAACAAAAAGACATGTATATTACTAAGTGAAAAAAAGCCAATCTGAAAAGGCTACATGCTATATGATTCCAACTATATGACATTCTGGAAAAGGCAAAACTCAAAAATGTCAGTGGTTGCCAGGGGCCCAAGGGAGAGGGAAGGAGGAATGAATAAGCAGAACATAGAGGATTTTCAGGGCAATGAAGCAATTCTGTATGATACTATAATGAGGGATACATGTCATTATTCATTTATTAAAACCCATAGAATATGCAACACAAAGAGTGAACCCTAATATAGACTATGAACCATAATTAAAAATAATGTGTCAATAATGGCTCATCAACTTTGACAGATGTACCACACTATGCAAGATGTTAATAATAGGAGACACTGGGGGTTAGAGGGAGAGGGCATATGAGAACTATATACTTTCCAATCACATTTTTTCTAAATCTGAAAATGCTCTATAAGGAAATCTATTAATTTTGGAAAGGGGATATCAAGTTTTGAAATATTATCATGCATGATAGTTGGAGGAAACCAAAGAACCTGCCTCCAGGCCTCAAGGGTCCCAAGGCAGCACCACTGGACAGGTGTATTAATGGAATCAAGAGCTGGAAGGAAGAAAGTAGTTTTTCCCCCATTGATTTTTAGGGAGAGAAAGGGAGGGTGGAGGCGGGGGAGAAAAAAGAGAGAAACATCTATGTGAGGGAGACACATCGATTGGTTGCCTCCTGGGTTGGGGAATGGTAGGTGCCCTTGACCGGGAATTGAACCCTGCAACTCTCTGGTGTGCTGGCTGACACTTGAACCACTAAGCCATTCTGGCCAGGAGAAAGTAGATTTTTTAAAAGGTTTACTAATAAAATATCCAACCATGCCTGCTTGAGAAACTTCTTTGGGGACTTATATAGGCTACAATTAGTCCCAATAACATGCTTGGCATTTATGACATATAAGTAAGTTACTATAACTAGATTCATGTTGCATTGGCTTCTCCATCTCTTGGCATTGCTGTTTGGACAGGTTCCAACAATACAGTGTATCTCTGCATTCAGAGGCAAAATAAAAAAGAGGAAGTTATAGAAAATCCACCTGAAGAGTTATTATTAAGTGGAAAGGCAGAGATTTAGACTGGAATAAATCAGAAGAACTGTAGATCACCTGGAACCCACTAGAGCACAATACCCCATAAAACTACATGTGATGATGGAAATGTTTTATATCCATGCTGTCAAATATAGTGCCCACTAGCCACAGGGAGTTTGACATATGGCTAGTGTGACTAAGGAAACAAATTTTTAATTTAATTTTAATTAAGCTATATGTGGCTACTTACCCCATAATTGACAATGCAGCACTATAAAATAGAATGCATGCACCTGATATATGCAAGTATCTGATATGGTACATAAAGTCCACAGCTGTGGAAGCTAGAGGAGCTGTGGCTGTATCGCTACAGAGAGGACTCAGTCATGGCACACAGGGTATTGTTACTGAAAATGTATGGGCTTTGTGCAAGAAGTTGATTTACTTGGAGGGTGAGCTCAGATCTGGGCATTGTGAGGTATCTGACAAAAACCCAGTGGAAGTTTAAAAAAAAAATCTTGGTAAAAGTTTTTAGTTGAAAATTTGGGGACACAACTTAGGTAAAGGGGTAAAATTTGAGATAAATAGGTTTGAATGGTCTACATAGAGTCAAAATTGAAATTTAAAAGACTGAATTTGAATAACTGACTGTCCACAGTAAGAAATTCAGAGAATTAAAAAGATGCGCCCAGACCAGAAAAAGCAGACTACTTTCCTATTTATTAAATTTTAACCTATTATTTGTGGTCTTAACCTTGTATTTCTCTCCTTCCTCTCTGGTTGCCCTTTTCAGCAGCTCTTAGGTTTCCTAAAATTAGACATTTTCTCTAGGTTTTGGTTTTATCAATTAGAGAATTAACCCTGCCTTTTAATAAGTGTTAAACTTCATTTTCTTCTTTTTTCCCACCCAAATCTCTTTTTTCTTTTACTTTAAATATCTCTAAATAGCTGAAACCGGTTTGGCTCAGTGGATAGAGCGTCGGCCTGTGGACTGAAAGGTCCCAGGTTCGATTCCGGTCAAGGGCATGTACCTGGGTTGCGGGAACATCCCCAGTAGGAGATGTGCAGGAGGCAGCTGATCGATGTTTCTCTCTCATCGATGTTTCTAACTCTCTATCTCTCTCTCTTCCTCTCTGTAAAAAATCAATAAAATATATTTTAAAAAAATATATCTCTAAATATCTTTCTTCAGGTCAGGTTATACTAAATTCATTTCTGCTTCCACTCCCAGTCCCTGAAAGAAGATAGAAATACATATAACATTTATTCTTCCTACCAAAAAGCCATTGTTGATTGCTTTCACTTCTTTATAAAGCACCTTGTGTGCTTGAAAGTTATTTTGTACAAAGTTACTTGTGTATTAGACTGGGAAATTTCAGCTCACTTTAAACTCCACTAGCCAGATAGGTAAATACAAAAACTAGCTTCTTCAGCATTTAAAAATAAGACCACTGGACTCAGGCTGTATGGAATAGACTACTCTTTCAACCACTTCTTCACAGAGGAAGGATATAACACATAGGGTAGCTATGCTTACACAGAGAAAAAAATATATGTAAAGTGCTTAGTATATCTTGGCACACAATATCTATCTATATAAAGGCTAATATGCTAAGTGTCCATCCGAACGGTCGCTATGACATGCACTGAACACCAGGAGGGGATGTGACACGCACTGGCCATTCGGCACTGCAAACCTGGCACCGACAAAGCAACACTCGGCTTCCCCGAAGTAGGACACAGGCCCCACCACTACCCTGGAGCAACTGCCCACCAAATCCCAGCCAACACTGCCGAGACCACATGACGCAAAATGCGGCCCATAGCACAGCCCAACCCAGAAACGGTCACTGTGGGTACCAGGTAATGATGTCACGTAGCAACACCTGTCTTCCTCTCCCTAGTGACTAGCCACCTTGGAGTTTCTTCAGCCCAGAATCAAGACTTGCTTCATAGCCAGGTGCAAACATTTTATACTTTAACCAAATGTCTGTGAAGCATTTTCCTGTGCCTCATCTCATTTGATCCTCACAGAAGTCCTGGAGTGGGTAGATAGAAGACTCGGAATCCTATTTTCTTTTCATTAGCCAGAAAATGGAGAGATTTAGAAAGTTTAGAAACTTGGCCCGACTGAAAAGTAAGAAATTGTGGACCTTGAGAATGACTTCAGATTTTCTCACTGCGCAGAATATAGTCAAACACTGCTGCAGTTAAATATTTTACCATTTGTTCTCCCTGCATGATATACAATAATCTGGTTTGTGTTGATATTTACTGCTGTGTTGCTGACAATTACCTGAAAGAGAAGGTGGGGTGCTTCACTGGGCTGGAAAAAGTTTAGCTAAATGAGAAAGCAGATCTAATTAAGCAAGTTTATTGTATATATATATATATATGAAAGGCTAAGTTGACTCACGCATGTGCAATACATATAAAGCTCTTGCTGGTGCCAAAAGCACATGTGTGTTTCGATCTGTCATTGTCGATCGTGAATTTGGTTGACACTTCTATTATAGAGAAAGAGTAAATAGGGATACTAAAATATTTCTTCTAATTAATTTCCTTTCAATGTGCACAAATCCATGCACTGAGCCACTAGTATGTTCAATAACTTTTTTATTATGTTATATGTATTTAGAATATATATTTTATTTACATTATGTTTTATTAAAAGTAAAATGACATCATTATTTTATGTACCTCTAAGAAAGGGGGACAATCCTGACAAACTATGAAATAGCATTAACTATAAGAAGTTTGCCAATTTCAAAGATGTTCACATGTTAAAAGACATGTATTTCAGATTCGAGAATATTCGGCAACATTTGTGGCACTGAACACGTAAAAGTTATGATGATTTCTATGACTGACTGGGATCCATTCATACCAGAAACCCAGCTGTGAGATCATGTATGAAAGTGGACAGCATGGGTCCAGGCAGCACTCAGAGTAGTATTTTTAATACTACTGGGGGCTCAGAATAAATCCCTGCTCTATTACTTATCAATGGTGTGCCCTTGGAAAAGTTTAGCTTCTGCACCCTGTAGCTGTAACATGGGAATCATGATAATTCTTACTCTTAAGGGGCTGTCTTCAGTGGCAGCAATGTCCATAAAGCCCTCAGTAGAATACCTGGCAAATATCAGTGCTCAAAAATTACTACTTTCAGGCCCTTTGCAGCAGCACAGTGCTATAGCTGTAAACCAAACAGCACCCCAGAACCCCAGATCTCAGGGAAAACACAATTGCTGGTTCTGGATGAGTAAGTCTTAGAGATACTGACACATGTGCCTCAACTTCTCAATTTTACTTTTAGATATGAATTTTACATAAATATATAATTTATCTTTATTGTTGAAAGTATGACATATGCCCCCCTTTTGTTCCCATTGACCCTCTCCATACCACACCTGCCTACCTCCAAGCCTTCACCACTGTATGGGTTATGCATATTCTATATAATAAAAGGGTAATATGCAAATTGACCCTAGTGGCAGAACAACCGGGAATGACTGGTTGCTATGATGCACATTGACCACCAGGGAGCAGACATTCAATGCAGGAGCTGCCCCCTGGTGGTCAGTGCACTCCCACAGAGGGAGCTCCGCTCAGCCACAAGCTGGGCTGATGGCTGCGAGCACAGCGGTGGTGACGGGAGCCTCTCCCGCCTCCTCCTCAGCGCTAAGGATGTCTGACTGACAGCTTAGGCCCACTCCCTGTGGGCTCCCACGCTGCCAGAGGGATGTCTGACTGCAAGCTTAGGCCTGATTCCCACAGGCCGGGCTGAGGGACCCCTTCTCCTGAGTGCATGAATTTTTGGGCACCAAGCCTCTAGTATGCTCATAAATTCTTTGGTTAATCTCTCCCTATCCACCCCTTGACCCCTGCCTCCCCTCTGAGATTCCTAGTCTGTTCTATGCTTCTATGTGTCTGGATCTATTTTGTTCATCAGTTTATTTTTTTCTTTAGATTTCATATATGAGATATTTTTAAAAGCCTATGTATTAGTGTGTGTGTGTGTGTGTGTGTGTGTGTGTGTGAGAGAGAGAGAGAGAGAGAGAGAGAGAGAGAGAGAGAGAGAGAAATTTGTCTGAGGAACTCCTGGTTTGGTTGTTGTTGTTTCATAGCTTGAATTTCCTGTCCTAAGAGAATTTCAAACATATTTCAAATAAAGAAAAAATTGCCCCTAACAAATAAAGATAAAGGTAAATGGGAAAGAGATTAGATTTTAAAATATTAAATCATTATAGTCCGAAATTCAAATATTTTATATCATTTTTATTAATAAAATTATGATTTTAAGGTTGAAATAAGAACATTTTGATTAATTTAATGTATACTCCTAACATGCTTCCATGCGTGGGGGTGGGAAAGAGAACTGTGTGCATTATGATACATTACTATGCTTAAGAGCAATTTGTCTCGCAGCATCCAGTAAATGACTTACACTGACATAAAGCAAGTTAGTATACTATTAAGTATCATAAATCATCATATTTTGTAGTTGGTATAGATGTGAAACATTAATGGAGCTTGAATTTGTTTCAGGTGTTTGGAACTCATTGCATTCACTCTGCACTACACATTAAACAGACAAAGAAATATATTCCCAAGTAAGAAAATGTATTAACAATTTGTTTTCCATGCAAAATATAGTGAGTGCTAAGCAAATGCTAAAATAAGAATACAATTTGGTGTCTAAAACATTGGTTCATGTCCAGAAAGAAGGTACCAAGATGGCTGCTCCTACTGTTACAGCCACACCCATTCTGAATTATCAGGGCCTGCACAGTACTCTATACTGAATATTTTAAAATTTGCAACCCTGACAAAAGATGCTAGACTTTTAAGTTAGGATAAATGACTGTTTGAATTTTTTATTTAAATAGCTACTACATTAGAAAAGGTTTTACTATATCAACCCTGCGGCTTGGTCTGCAGTGAGAAAGACCAGACAGGAGCAGAGGACCTACCTCAAAACAGAAGGAAAAACTGTAGGAGCAATTGGGAAATCCATCAAAAGACAATATGTCTTATCCCACCCAAAAGAGGGTGAGCATTTTGGAGGGCTGGCAATGTATTATAGAGATTGAGGCTGCTATGAAATCAGTGATACTAACTTTGATCATTTAGTAAGTTGGTTTCTTCCAGGTTTCTCCACAGTAAATGGAAGTTTATCTGTTTGGGAGTTATTGAAGGAATTCCTATGTTGACTTAGACGGCCTTTGGTTTGCTGGGGAACTTTTGGTGATTGAAACATCATCTCCATGGCCCTTGGTACATCAAAGGCCCTGAATAGAGACCAAAGTTCTTCAAAATCATTCTTTTCAATGTAATTTACCAATTTTTTTAAAAAAAATTATCCCCTTTAGCAGATCTGGGTGGTGAGAGGATTCTCCTAGAGAACCTGGTAGAGGATGAAAATCAACAATGAGAGGGCAGGGAAGGGGAAAAAGAGTGGTGTATGAAACTCATTGGACGAATTTGGTCAGTAGAAGAAATGTTGGATAAACATCTATGGAATGATTAAAAGAAAGCGGGTTCACAGCAGAGGCAGCAGAGCTGGTCAGTATTCTTATAACACAATGATGGAAACCCTCCCTCGTCTTCCAAGTAAACTGTTACAGAATGCCAATACATGAATTGACAGCAGTTTTCCCAGCTGAAGATTGAGTCAGTATTGCTTAACATCTCTCTGTGGCTATTGGCACTACATTTTTAACAACGTCATATTGTGAGTACATATATCACCCTGAGACACTAATGAGACGAGATGGCAGTTTCCTCTTAAAGTCTCTAAGCCATGCAAATGTGTGCAGTTGGGAATTTTAGCATCAAATCACAGAGCTATTTCCTCCCTCCCCTGCCCCCCCCCCCCAATAACATAAAACACTGGACAGGAGACAGTGAAATAACAAAATACAAAAGAATGAAATGAACAACCGAAGAACACTAACAGTTGAAAAACAACAACAAATTACTCCACTGAGAAAAACTTGCATAAAATGAAACAAAACATTATGGCCCATCCTTATGGTGTATTTGAGTCTAAGTTTAATTGTTCTGTCAGTGTGTGTGTGTGTGTGTGTTTGTGTGTGTGTATGTGTGTGTGTGTGCACTTTTATACCCTGTTTACACCTCTTTTGAATTTAGATTTTCAGTCCCTAAATGCCAGTGACTTTTTGTATTAATTGGAAAGGACAATGAAGGTGGCAAGTCTCTCTCTCTCTAGGTTTTAATAAAGCTTTGAAAAATATAATTTAACAAATTATTTTCTGTTCGAAAGTTTCATTAGCATTTGCTCCACAGAATAGTCAATGAGAGTTGCCATAAGTGGGGCCTTTGCAAAAGACTAAGGTGTTGTTAGACGTGAAATAAGAATTTATTTGCTGAAAGTGCCTTTCCATTTTTAGAAACCATCCTGTAAGCCTCTGCCTTTATAGGTAAGAAAACAGAAGGCCATTGAGATTGAATATATCCCCAAGGTTATGTACTAAGTTACAGAAATGATATCAGAGAAGACAAAATAGAAGAAATACTCATTTGGTGCTATGTTGGTACTATTTCTTAAGTTTCACTTAGTGCTACCTCTTAAATACCACTTCTCCGTCAGGGGTTATATAATTTTTATGTGCACAAAAAATCCTGTGCTGTATTAATTTCCCCATTTTATATATGTAAAATTAAGGATTAATGAGGTGAAATAACTCATTCAAATTTATGCAATGAGGAAGTAGCTGATCCAAGGTTTCCAATTGACCCTTAGTCATCAAATATTATGCTATTATAAAATGAAAATTATGATTCTATATAATATGTTTTATCACTCAAGAATGTGGTGATCTTTCTCAGGAAACTTCAACTCTACAAATCACTACTTGCCTATTTTTAAGCAAAGAACAAATAATTTATTTCTTCAAAAATCTTTTAAAGTCTTCACATAGGAAAAAATATTTATATTTTTGAGAGTTTGGTGATTATAATAGCCTCTGTCCTGTTAAATGGTTTTATAAAATAAATCACGCTGGACAAATTAGCTCAGGAACATTGTTGAGAGGAGGGTGGGAGATGGGGGAGTCTGAATGCTGTGATGGAGAAGTGGTGCTTCCTGCTCTGAGATGAGAAATAAATTAATCCCCAAGTCCCCATATGCCTGGGTTTTAAGGGGCAAACATAATGTCAAGCATCTAATGAAGTGATTTTGTTGAGGAAGCCAAACTGCAAGCCAGGATTCACCTGTGCTTTTAACGGCCTGATTTTATGCAGAACTAAAAAGTAGGCAATGACAACTTGGTCATTAAATAAAAAACCAGAGGCTTTGATTATTGGAGGAAATGAAAATAACATATTCTGGAAACTATACCATATTTAATTACTTATATGCTGTTTAATCATTGAAGCACATACATTTCCACACTCCCCAGCCTTGTATAGGCATATTAGTCAAGTCTACAATCACACAAGAGATGGAATCAATGCATTCTGAGGCAGCATGACTATGATGTGATATCGAGCTGCCTTTATTTGATCAATTTCAGCTCATGTTTGAATGGTCTTTGTCAACCTAGGGCCTGAGTAATGATAGAAACAGTCTCTGTTGGGGCATTAGGTAAATTCAACCGGACTGCACAAGTGGTGCAGGTGTGGGGAAAGATTATAACTGGAAGTCACTAAGTATTCTACTGTGAAGATCAGATAAGTTACCCTCTGGAGACATGACTGGAATAAAGGCAAAATTAATTAATTGAACCAGAAAACCCATCATTTACACTGGGGTCATAGTAAAGGCTGAAGGGATACTTTCAGGGCACTTCGCAGTGGCCTCACCATTCAAGCTCTAGAGATAGCAATTGGGAGCTTGAAAGAAGAAGAAAGTCACACTGTCTTGTTCTGTTTGAATATTTTTGTATGATTTTTGCAAGTAAATATTATCACATTACCCTATAATAATGAAGTTTTGATAACAGAAAGAAGAAAAGGATCTATAAAAACAAGGTCATGTTATTTATAATTACTATGCTTTGGTGTGAAATATGTAATTTTGAATTAAGTTGAGCTAGGATTCTTTTCACATGCCTACTAATACAACAAAATGATTAATTGGAAGAAAGCAATTTAAGTCTTCATCAGCTTCTTATTTTTTCCCCCGCTTGTTCTAGAAGTCATAAGGAATTTATAAAGAGAGTTGTGCCAACTTTCCTAATACCTATTTTTGTAAAATGGCTCTAAAAATCAAGGGTCCCTGCTGTGCAAGAGAAATTTCTAAATTCACAATCCATGTTTCATATATGTAGGGAAATGCCATATTATGACAGAGTACCTTAGAACAAAGTATAGTAAGTTCCATTTTTGTAAACCAAATGGTGGTTTTCATATATCTGCTTCTTTCCATAATTACTTTAATGGGCACTAGATCCCAAGATCACATGTAATACCAATAGTAGTAATTTCTCCTTTCAACTAGAAACCCTTATTAATGTCTCGTTTTCTTACCATTACATTTAAGCAGCTACACATGCTCCAGGTGGAATAAGTTATGTTACACAATTTACAAGGATGAATTTTTCTATCTTTGACTATTTCTTTTGTCAATTATCTCTGGTAACTATCCAAACTTGTTACACTAAGGCAACAGAGATTGAAAGGAAACTGTTCTGTGACTTTACTTAACTTGTTCAGATAAAAAGAAATAAAACTATAAATATCTATGTTAAGTGGACCCCAACCCCTAGACATCCAACTAAAAGATATTATAAAGTTATACACAAAAAGGACTGAACCTATGGCATGAAAAGGAGGAGGGAAATTCCCAAATTAAGGATTGGCAAGTGGTTGCATTTTTTAGAAATCCCTTAGTTTCAGTAAAAACTACAGATATAACTTCATATCCTATTTTCTCATTAAACCGAGTCAAGTTATTTGATATACAAAAATGGCCTCATTGTAACTACAATATATGTCCCAATAGGAAAACTCAGAGCAAGTATTAGCAAAATAATTTATTTGGAACAATTTTCTATTTCTGTGAAGCCTTCTATGAAGGCTAATCATCCATTAGGATGAGTAGGACTGTACCTTTCTAATAACTGTCACCAGGTAAAACATTAACAGAACATGGAGTTTGCTTCCCAGTGGAAACCTGAGATCATTTATTAATTATTTATGAAATTCAAATATAATCTCTTATGGAGGGAGCCTAATGAAGGTGATAAATTCAAGCAGTTTCAGTTTAAACAGTGGTTGCTTTTAATTGACAACAGAAGTATAAATGTGGCCTCCATTAACGATGCTGCTAATCCTGCTTTCTGCATTTCATTAAATCACCCCTTTAGCTAATAGACATATTTTATACGAGACATTAAAGTCCACCATAATCACTGAGGCGTGATCGTCATGTACTGCAAAAGATTCCAGACTCTCTGTGTAGTGGTTTAAATATATGATCAATAATCCTCACAGGATCCCTGTAAAGTAGCAGATTAAGACATTTGTATTCACAAGGTTAAGTGTCATGCAGCTAGAGAAGTAAATGGCAGGTTTTAGGATTAAAAACTAGGTCACTGTGGTTCTGAAGCCTTCACTGGTTCCATTTCACCATCATTACTGATAAATTCTCACTGAGCTCTGGCTACGTGCAGCACCATTTGTTAGCTATTTGCAGTACAAAGAGTGGTAAGAAACTCCTTGCCTCTAAGGAACTTACAACCTAGTTGTGCAAACAAGGCACATACACAAAGAAACATCAGCAGATGAGGACCTATCAGAGCTGTTTTGTGGGGGTGAAGGAGGTCGAGTCCCCATTGGAAAAGACCACAGAGGAAGTTAATAATAGAGGCTGCCACATTTCACACCGTATTATGCGGTTGCTTCAGGACATCTGTCTAGAGTACAGGTGAGGGGAAAAAATTACACTTAGAAATAAATGGCAGGCTAGACACGCTGTCTAGCTTGTCAACTGTAAACTTTGACTCTTAATCCGTGGCTCCTTACCTTTCTGCCATGCTCAGCTGGTCCGGCTGGTGTGTTTCCACTCCTAGGAGCCTCGAACACACTCCTCAGCTCGTCAAGGGCGATGGAGAAGCGCTCTATCCTGCGCCGACCACTCACGGAATCCTCCTTCAGCACTTGGGGCCGGCTGCATTCCCTGACATTGTCACTTTCATCCTCAGGGCCCTTCTCTTCAGGCTCGGAGCTCAATAGCTCTTCTGCACTGCCGGGCAGACTGGGGGCATCTGCAGGCCCAGGTGCTGACACGACCTCTCTCTCAGGTTCAAGCACTTTGCTTTCTCGGGGCTGGAAGAGCTTGCAACGACTGCCCCCAGGACAACACTCACTTCTCTGGTAATCGCTGGATTCCCATTTCTGCCTCAGGAGGTTCAGGGAGCCCTTCTGCATCGGGAACATGGGCGGCTCCAGGTTGTCCTGAAACATCAAAAGTCCTTTCATCAGTAATATGCTCAGGTGTATGAGCCATTTTCAAAACATCGTGTAGGAGGGCCAGCTCTTGGAATGTGTGCTTCCGTGTAGAAATGCAGCTGTGCTATATCATTTCTGGCTCTTGACTTGACCCTACAATGTTAGGTCAGTCCAGAAGGAGATGACTGAGAGGACTGCTCTGTACACCCATAGTGTTGGAGGAGGTGAGTGAGAGACCGTGACCACTGGTTGCCCTTCAAGCTGGACCTGAGCCTCAGAGGCTGCTCACTCCCTCCCCTGCGCTTGGAATGTATGTTCTGCTCACCGTGTGCACTAGGAGCCATTTCAAGGAAGTGACCTTAAGAGAGTAATGTGTTCTTGAGACCTTTCAACTGTATACATGACTGAATCCCATTATGAGCTCTGTATAAACATCTACCTGGCAAGCTGGTGCCGAGAAATAATTGTTTTGTGGCCACCCAAGACAAGTCTTGTGTGCAGGTTCTCTTGCTTACTGAAACCACTAGCTACCAATCTGGAGTGGTCTGCCCCTTTCTGGATATCTCTCATTTTAATCCTAACAGTATCACAATGAGTTCGTTGCTACTATTATTACTATTTTGCAGGTAAGGGGATTGAGAAGTCATTTGCCCAGGGTTCTGAATGACAGAGCCTGGATTTAAAAAAACCTCTGTGTATCTCTACAATCTGCTCACTTAACCGCTGGAGAGTAATGTCCCTTTTGCACTTTAAGTGTCCAATTCACATCTCATTGTGAAAACTGATTAGAATTTTACCTTTTGTGGATCTTGAGGTTAGTAGAAAAAAATCAAATGGCAAAATGTACTATTAACAGAAACACATACATGCACACACACATATCATAGACAGCAAATCATACGCTAGCATGACATTTTGCTACAGAATGGGCTACTTTCTGTTCTAACCCAGAAATTCTGCACAGTAAATTTGGGGATTTAAAAATAAATTTTGTTCTTGAGAGATGATGCATTTCCCTGGAAAAGTATTCACCCAGTGAGTACAGTAAACAATGCCACTTAGATTAAGACCTGGAAGTATCTCAAAGGTCACCTAACACAGTATCTCCAGACTTCTGTGCAAACCACAGGGTGTGCTATGACAAACAATTTCTGCATGGGAGTCAGTGCACATGTAACATTAATATATATAAAAGAAGCAAACTGTTGTTTTTTTTAAACAATACTTTCCCTTACTATGTGAAATGTCTGGTGATATTTTCTACTCTGATATGCTTTAGTCTTTTAAAAAAAGTGTTTGCTATCCACTAAGTTGATTTAATGGTCTACTAATGGTTCATGAACTGCTGACTCGCTCTATACTTACAGCAGGAGTTCAGTCACAGGTTGGATTTTACTAACTGTGTGACCTTGTAAAAGCTTCATTGGTAAAAGCCATATATATCTCATGGCTTTATTTTGAGAAATACATTAGATAATGCATATAAAACTTCATGTGTATTAGAGCTCACCTCCCCTAAGAGCTGTTAATTGCACTCCCAGCCCCATTGCTGGCTAAAGCAACATCATTTTAATCACTCAAATATTTATGCTACACATGAGTCTCATATAGGAGTGCTTAGGAGAAGAAAGAGGTTGTTTTAAGCCACAAATTCAGGCTGAACAGACTGAAATGTTTGGCTTTAATAATACTGCTAATTAATAAGTTTGGATTAGTCACTTATAGAGTGTCTCAATAATACAGTAGAACCAAACAACTCCTAAATATCTGTTTGGGAAACTGATCAGCATATGTTGAGAATTTAACCAACATATGCTGGAAATGTCTGTGTCTCATGAGTAAATGGACTTTGGAAAAGATCTTATTAACAAGAAAATGATTGAGACATTTTCACAGCTGGTAATAATGACCTAATAAGGTTATTTAATGAAAAAATTTTTTTCTGAGTCAACTTTGCATAGCTAGGAATGAAAAGCCAAGAGGCAGAAAAATTGGCAAGTGGAAGAGGAAAATCATTTTTCTGCTATAGAGAAGGAGATCCTAATATTTAAAACTTATTTGGAACTTCTGGTTCTAGATAAAGGTGGAATAAACATAACTTTCTTTATATATATATATATAACTTCTGGTTCTAGATAAAGGTGGAATAAACATAACTTTCTTTATATATACACATATATATATATATATTGAGAGAGAGAGAGAGAGAGAGACTTCAAAAGTTAGAGGGAAAGCAGACTGCTTATGGACTTTGGACTTGAGTAACAATATGGCAGTAAGTTCAGAACTTATTATTGGAAGAGCCAATAACTCACAGACTCCAATGGGAACAAATAAAATTTCCCAAGAAAAGCCTGCTTTCTTTAATTAAAGAAGTGGGAAAGGGGCAACTTAGCAAGGCAGAAGTTCTTAGACCATAAATGCCATTCTCCAGGCAAATATTAAAATATACCCACGATATGTGTGGGTTTTTCCCCACATCAACCAGTTCTCCAACTCTCTGGACCAACTAGTTGTCCCATAATTCAATTTAATTCTGCCACTAACGACTTGGCATTAGCATAGATTTCACAGATTAAGGTGTCAGTTCCACAAGATTGTCCCCCACCCCTTCAAAAGACAGTCACAAATCCTAAATTGTGAGGTATACTTCTAGCCAAATGGCTATAAATTAGGGGTTCCCATGATTCCCCTACTCAGTTTTGATAATTTTCTGGAATGACTCACAGTACTGAGGAAGGCATGTTATTTACAATTACCTGTTTATTATAAAGGATGCAATTAAGGACAACCAAATGGAAGAGATGAAGAGGGCAAAGTGTGAGGGAGGGGAGGTAGCAGAGCTCCCATGCCCTCGTCAGGTGTGCCACCCTCTCAGCTCCTTGATGTAGTCACCAAACCAGAAGCTCTCCAAACCCCATCTTTTAGGAAGTTTTACAGAAGGTCCATTACATAGGTTTTATTGATCAAATCACTGACAATGGGTGATTAACTCAATCTACAGCCCCTCTCCCTTCCTGGGAGATCAGAGTAGATTAAAAGTCCAAACCCTCTAATTATGCTTTGGTCTTTCTGGTGATCAACCCCCATGATGAAGCTGTCTAGGACCCCCAGACACCAATCATACCTCCAGCAAACAAAAGACTCTCTTATCACTCCAGAGATCTCAAGAATCTTAAGAAATGAGACATTTATCCCCTTCCTCACTTGCACTCAGGACACCTAGTTGGCAGCTAGAACTGTTACTGTCAGTTATCCACTGTTGGTGAAGCATCTCTTTGAATCCGTGGTGTCACTGGAAGCCACGTGGTGAGCAAAGCTGAGGGGTGAGAGGGATTCCCCTTCACAGGCAGCCAGGGTGGTTATCATTGACTCCCATCTCCACCAAACAGTAATAAAAGCACCTCGCCAGGGAGCGAATGAAGGCTAATTGGGGAAAGCAGACTTGCACCCCCATTTGGCAATAGTAGGACAATTTACTCTACCTTCAGAAACAGATTTAAGATCCAAAGTTCATAACACAATTGCACAAATACAATTGAAAATCAGTCACACCAAGAGCCAGGAAAACCTAACTTGAAAGAGAAAAGCAATGAACAGAAACCAACCCTGAGATGACTCAGACATTTGGGATTACCTGACAAGAATTTTAAAGGAGTCATCATAAAATTGCTTCAATGAGCAATTACAGACATGATTACAATTTTTTTAAAAATGGAAAACGCTTAGCAAACCAAAGATATAAAGAAGAACCAAATGAAATTTTTAGAATTTAGATATCAACAGCAACAAAAAACCTCACTGGATGGCATCAGCAGAATGAAAAGAACAAAAGAAAAGGACAAATAAACTTGAAGATAAAATTAGAGAAATTGCCCAATATGAACAATAGAGGATATGCAGAGAAAAAAATAAAGGAAGAGAACCTCAGGAACCAGTGAAATGATAACAAAAGATCTAATTTTATGCCATTGGACTCCCAGACAAAGAGGAGAAAGATATTAGTACTGAAAAAGCATTCAAAGAAATTGTGGCTGAATATTTCCCAAATTTGGCAAAAGTCATAAACCTATCTGATAAAAAAAAAAGAGCTGAGATAACTCAAGATACATCAAAATAGAATTTCAGAACACAAAATTTTAAAAAACTCTTGAAGGCAGTTAGTAAGAAATGAAACCTATCTATAGAGGAAAAACAATTTGAATGACAGTAGATATCTCATCAGAAACCATGGAGGCCAGGAGGAAGTGACACAATATTTTTCAGGTGCTAAAAGAAAATGACAGCCAAACCCCAAATGTCATTTCTACCAGAATTATCTTACAGAAATGAAATAAAAATAATGACATTCTCAAAGGAAAACTAAGAAAACTCATGGCTATCAAAATTACCCTAAAAGAACAAGGGAGTTCTTGAAATACAAAAGAAATTACAAAAAAGAAATCTTAGAACATCAGGAATGAAGAGCAACAAACAGAGCAAAATCATGTATAAATGCAAAAAGGGGTAGAACAAGGGAGATCTATGAGTGATGGAAAAATTCTGTGTCACAATTTCTATTGTTATGGAGAAATAACTACCATAAAACTGTAAAAATGTCCATGTGATAAAATAGCACACGACTACATACATATTTATATATCAATGTCAATTTCCTGGTTTTAATGATGAAATATATTATGTATATGTAACTATTGAAGGAAACTAAATAAAGGGTACACAAGATATCTCTGCACTATGTTTGCAACCCCCTCCAAATCTACAATTCTTTCAAAATAAAATGTTAAAAACCAAACAAATAAGTGATTTGGTAGTGACTTTTAGGTATTTCACAGGGAGGGGAGGGTGAGAAACATAGAGAGTAGGACTAGCATTCACACTGTGTAGTGACATAAGGTGATAAGGCACACTGCTACATAGGCCACATTAGAAATTATATGAGACATTGTCAGTTTATTGCCTCTCAACTCCAAGTGCATCCTTCAAAGATGGTCCATAATAAACAAAAGAATCCCTTTAAGACATCTCCTTAAAAGTGAGCACAATGTCAGCTTTCTCAGTAGGGGGCACTGGAGGATCACTGCAGGAGGGAGAGGCTTCCTGAAATGACCTGTGTGGGCAGGGTGTCCCCGGGTTAAGGATGTGAGAACACACAGTGGAGCCTGCCCAGCCACAGTCACTGAATGCCACCTCTCTATGACCTCATAGCTTTGTCTGGGGATAATCTTTCCGCAGACCTTTCAACATGGAAACAAATCCAATAGCTGCCTATGGCCTGGAGGGTCACGCAGGGAGCATTTATTAATTCTGCAGGCCGGCCTCTGAGCAGCCTGCATGCAACCCTCCTGTGGCCCAGGGGACAAACACTGATCTGCTCCTCCCTCTGCCAGCCCCTGCACAGCCATGTGCTCTAAAGGCCTCTTGCCCGGACAGGTGCTCTGAGTCTCATTGCATGGCTTTGTCACCAGCTGCTCATCACCTCTCACCCTACGCCTCAGAGGATGGCCTATCGCTTGCCTGGAAACTCCAGACTGGCTCCAGCCTGGCCAAATGAGCAGGCTTCTCTGCACACCTCCTCCAAGGAGGCCTGTACCCTTTGCAGGTTTGTCCTTCCTTGGCGACTCTCCCTCAGCCCCAGGAGACCAGGCAGTGTTTCCTTATACATTATGATTACACTTTTATTGTTGTTGTTAATTCTTTATATTAAACTTCTCCTGATTAACTTACTGTGTGGTTTCTATTTCCTGATTGGACCCAGACTGTGGTAATACTTTAAATATTTACTCTCTAATTCCAACAGTAAGTCACGCTGACACATATTTTCAGTATAATCATGAGGATGTATGCCATTGTTCCCCTTATTATCAACTGTCCTGGATGTGGCATGTGGTTGGGGACAAGTCTTCTTCTAAGCTCCCCTGTCAGGGAATGACAGCCCACATGGCAGAGAACAGCATTTCTTTGAATGTCCTGTTAGCGAGGACATGGGTCTCAAGGTCTGGGCAGTTCTAAATGTTACTTCTCCCTCATGCTGAAATGCTGCACAGTGTTTTGCAGATGCAGCCTTAAACAGGATAGACTGACAGGAAGTCAGTCAGATAAATGCAGCCAAGAAACGCACATGTAATTGACACAATAGTGCATATAAGCAATGGCTAAGGCTCCCTTTCGCAGACAGAGCTTTGGATATGAAGCCCCTGTCTCCTTTACTTGCTGTAGGTAAATAAAACCACCTGCAACAACCACATCTGGTTTTTGAATAGAGCACTGCAAGCGGCAAACCCCTGAGTTCAGTCACAGCCCTACTAAACTCTAGTCTTCTAAGGTGTTCTTCAGTAAACACTATAGCAAGAATTATCTAAGCAAGTTTAAGAAAGGTAAGACGCATCCCATTGTGAGAGAACTACAATGCGCACTTCCATTTAGAAGGCTTTGGAAAGTCTTTTAGGCAATAAAAAAACCCAGGTAATTCAGCATTGGTCTAAAACTTATTTAATGAGAAGACTCTTTTATCAGACAGTTCTCATAACATCCTCCGGTGTTGTCTTCCATCAAAGTCATTTTGGTAAATATTGACACAATGCAAGCATCACTAATTATAAAATGCAAGCCTCAGATTCCATCTTAGTCGATATATAGCAATATAAATTAATTATGCATCTCACTCATGACATTGGACAGTGTTTAGGAAACGGAAACATTTGTGTATAAAATGAGAAGACTTTCCCAGCACTCAGGGAATTGCATAATGTCAGGATCTGGATATGTACGAACTGAGGAAGGTAACTGTATGTTTTATAATGACAAGTGTCATTTAATTGAAAAACCATCTGAGCTGAAATGAAGATCCAAGGTGCTCTCCCTGTGACCATGCTGCAAGGTTGACAAATGGCTAGAGCATCCCCCTTTTCATACTCAGCGAAACAGATTCCAGTAGGTGTTACTTCTGTTTTCATACCCAGAAGCCTGCTGCTGGGTGTGGTGGGACCTGCCTGCCATCTCATGTGCCACCCAGGTGAGCAATGCTCAAGAACAACTTGGGTTCAGGAATTTTGGACTTTGGTTTCTTTATCAAGTGAGTGCCTTCACTAAGTTAAGTATCACTACATTGAGTCATTGAGAAAAATGTCCATAGGAGCTACAGGATTAACAGATGACCTAAAAAAAGTATCAGGGTATAACACAACTCTTCATGGTATTTCCATAGAAATGCGTGCTATTTTGCACTGTCGTATATGACATTGGGTCTGACCTAAGTAAATGAACTCTGCATTTTTCCTTGTTTAGGGAATGGTTTTGGTCATTTAAGAGATTTTCAACCACAATTTCCCTCCACCCTCCTCACTTTTCTAGGATTTAATCTCTGTCCTTACTGTTGCATGTATTCCTGTTTTCTCTCCTCCGACAGGCCCTTTGCAAATGCTGTTCCTTCTGTTTCAGTACCCTTCCCTCTCCTGCTCCCCTGGCATCTCCTAATTGTGCTTCCAGTCTCAACTTAAGGCATGAATTCCTAAGAGAATCATTCCTGATTTATCAAAGAAATTATAGATCATTACTTAATAAGCCTCCATAGTGATTTTAAGGAATGTGATCTGAAGTCCATACCTTATGAAACACTAATAATCTGCCAAGATCTAATATACACATAAAAGCTGACATTCACACGAGGACTCCGAAGACTTGTAGCTTATGCTGCTGCCAGATGATCTGCTATCTCATGTGAAGGAGTATCAGGTGTGTGGAGGGAGGACTTTGAAGCAAGAAAAGTCTTATCTCAAACTAAGTTATCAATGAATTAAAAACTGGACTCTTACAAAAGTGTCCTTATATATTGCGGCCTCTATAACTGTAAGAATTGTTTCCTGCCTCTATTATCATAACATTAAAATTATTTCTAACAAGAATAATAACATAAGGTTTGTGACTCATTTCATTCAACAACAAGAACGTTGATTTTGCCTGTCAAACACACCAATCTGCTAAAAGAAAAATTAAGTCTGAGTAACTCTTGGTGAGAAGAAAAATTACCAAATGCTTTCCCGTTCCACTGAAATTCCCTGAAGTCAAATTTTAAACAAGCTTTGTAAATAGTCTCATATGGTTGATTTACTAAGACTTCTTGTAAATCATAACTCATGCTTCTTGTAAGACATGCTTTGAATTTTGCATACTTTTCTAAGAAAAGTGTTTCAAGTTTAAAGCAGAACTATTTATCAACTTGAAACACATTTCCAAATCTAAGAAATACATGATTATTACAGGATGATCATAAGTGAAAAGTTTTAAGCAGCCTGATACATGGCAAGAGTGACAAAAATGATGATGCTTTTAACCTATATTTTCACAGAGGAAAATTTATCCTAAAGAAAAATTTAATTGAAGATCATTCTTTATATGCAAATGTCCCTGACAGCATTTTGAGTTATCTAAAAAAAATCCTAAAGTTCAAAGCAAGAGGAATATTTTAATAAATTATAGGCTAGCCATAAATAAAATTAGGTAGCCATCTAAACTGGCAAATATAAAAAAACAGAAATATTGAAATAACTTTACAGTATAACATTAAGCAAAGAAATACACAGAAGTGAATGTATTTCATTATTTTAAAATACATGTATATGCTCAAAAACTGAAAGCATTTTAAAAGATGAAAATAACTGTGTATTGGGAGTTGATGCAATTGGCTTTTCCCCTTAAATGGCATTAGTTTTTAGCATTAATCTTTAATAGCCTTAGTTTAAACTGTCTATCTCCTAACATGGAAGAAAAAAAAAGCCTTTAAACCAATTATGAATTTTTCTGGACTATTTTAAAATTTCCCATCCACCTTTTACTCTAATATTTATAGCATCAAATTCCAATATTCTCAGTTTTCACTAAGCAGAGAATTATCACTGAAGGTAACTTAAACCCAAGAGTCAGTTTACTGCAGTCATCTCTGTTTTAAATTACAGCACTACCAAACCCTCCCCAGAATCCGCATGCGATCCCTCCTTCCTCCCTCTGGTGGTTTCATATAAATATCTATTTGCATTGCTTCTATGAAATGACACCTGGGCCTGACTGCAAATGATGCCATTCCCAGTGCTCGAAAGTCCTGGCACTCTTTGTCAAGTAACCAGCCAAAGGTTATTTCAGAACAGAATACAAACTCAGCTCCAGAAACTTGAGGAGCCTCCGCAAAATATTTCCTGTGGGGACCTGCCTGGAGAGCCTTTGCCAGATGCAGGCAGGTGGAGTTCTTCAGGGGGCTGTTTACTCCTGGTTCCCTCTAGTCAATCCTTTATTTGGAAGTTCAGAAAACACAGCATGCAGCATCGGGCCCGGATTCCATGACAAAGCTGCTTCGTGCAATAATTTCAGTAATAAGTCCATTTGCTTTTTTGGGGAAAAAGCACCACATGCCTGCTGCCATTTTCATTATTTCTACTGATTACCACATGTTGTCTCTTTTCCTCTTAATCATTGCATTTCAGAGATCAGAACATTTCCTGAAGCCCTTTCAACAGGACTATAATATACTCTTTTTTTTCAGATATAATTTAGCAATTTTCATACCAACTAATGTTAGGAAACTTTGTTGTTAATCCAAATGAAAACTCTATCAATTAAAGAATAAAAAAAGACAACAGCATGGAATAATATGTATTGTAGAATAGACATTTTTTTAGGTTTGGTGTCTCATCATCAGTAACAATAACTATATGCCTGGAAGGGAAAAAGTTTGCAGTATAATGCTAGCCTCCTTAAAACAGTAGCTAATGATCCCAACAAAATGACAGAACATAAGAAGATTGTGAGGCATATCGGAATCAGCAAGCTGCAGTTTCAAGCTACAAAACAAAAGGGTTTCCAAGAACCTGCCAAATTACTGTTGTCACGGAGCCAGGTTCTCTGCCTAGGAAATCCTCAGCCTTGCAACTGTTGACAGCGAGCTAAGGTTAGGAAACTACGTTCAACTAGCAGCTTCCAAAAAAGGTAAGAATCCAAACTATTAGGTTCATAACATTACAGTTAGTGCAACTTACTTTATTTTTCTAGTTTGGTTATAAACTAAATATCAGTATTTTTGTTGTGATTCAAAATATTCTCATTCAATATTCCCCTCCTCCCCCGCTCCCAACCCCCCACCAGAGGAAAAAATCCTAAAGGCAATAAACAGAAATGTTTGTCCAAAAAAGTTAATTGATCTTTTTGGGGAGGGAAATTTTAATTAGCTTTGGCTGACAGTTACTGAACATCTACCTGAGAAGAATGTTGAAAGAAATGAGTTAAGAGTTTCAAAGAAATGGCATTTTCCATATTAAAAAAAAATCTAACTGACACTTTTTAATATTAGATGCCACCAATTCCACTAATCTTTCTTGCCATTCTAACTTCATCAAAACAGATTTTCAATTAGTTTTCCTTCTGAAAATTTACCTGAAATTAGTACATTACTTAATTTGCCACTAATAAGATGCATGCATAATTCATATACATGAAGAAAAATAGAAGAGTAATGCATTTATTTATCGTTCTTTCTCACATCTCCTCATTCACATTTATTAAGTGAACTGGCAAGGCACCTTGCTAAGACAAGATATTAAAAGAGTTTTATGAAGTTGTATATTTGGAATAAGCTTATCTTACCGCCATGTCCTTTTCTGTCAAGTTCCTGTTCTGTGACTCGTGACTCGGCTACCCCAGTTACTTCGCCATTAAAGGAAAACACACATTTAGCAGTTCTTTATCTCACTGATCTCATCTAACTAATGAACATCAAGCATGATGGACACACGTCGCTAGATAGCGGTCACAAGACACCAAATCTCTCATAGCTCTGGGAGCTACATTATTTAGTAAGTCATGGAAGAGAGAGGTGCACTCTGGGCCATAACCCCTACTTGTGCTGGGTACTCAGCTTACAAGGTTTGCCAGGTAAAGGCTGATTGAAGCAGCTTTTGTTTCCAAATTCTATAGAACAAAAACTCATTCTCAAAGCATCCTAGGAAACTGTCTGCAGGATGTGGATAATTAGTATTTAATAAAAGAAGATATTCATTCAATGTTTTATGGATTATTTCACACAGGCTGGGTCCCAGACAATACCTGTTATTTAGCCCAAAGCTGATGTTCTGTCCCACAGAAAGCTTCTACCACTCTCACATACGGAATGTATCTGTAGGAAAACAACCATCCAACATGTGTTCTTGTAAGGTTTAAAATATGAATATCAATGTTACTGGGGAAAAAAATCCACAAAGTTTTAGAATTACTGTGAGAAGCTGCCAATGGATGGGAAATGATAAGTCCTGCCTTCATGAGTTTGCAGTCTGGACAAATGCACTGCTTACCTTTAGGCAACAACATCACCTGAGATGTTAACACTGCAGATATTAAAACCCCAATTAGAGAGTTCCAAATTCAATATGTTTGGAATGTGGCCTTTTTAAAAGAATTGATTTTAGAGAGTGGAAGGGGTGGGGGGGAGAGAGAAACATCAATTTGTTCCACTTATTTATGTAGTAATTGGTTGATTCTTGTATGTACCCGACGGGAGATTGAACCTGCAACCGTGGGTTGTTGGGGCAATGCTGTAACCAACTGAGCTACCTGGCCAGGGCTGGGAATCTGCTTTATTGCAAGGCGCCCACCACAAGTCATCCTGATGCTTGAATCCCAGGGACCCTAAATTTAAAAAACACTTTTCTACATCAACAGAAATATCAGTGAACTGAAGAAGATACAATAGCATTCATTAATTCAAAAAATGTGGGTGATAACTTACTATGGGGAAGGTACTATGCTAAGTACTTATAAAGCATTTATAAAACAACATATAAAAACAGAAAACAGCAAGTGTTTGTGAGGGTATAGAAAAACCGAAACCCTTGTACATTGCTCAAGGTTTTGCAAAATGGTGCAGTTGTTCTGGAAGACAGTATGGTGGTTCCTCAAAAAATTAAATGTACAATAACCATGTGATCCCAGCAACCCCACTTCAGGCATATACCTGAAAGCAGTGAAAGCAGGAACTCAAACAGATATGTGTCCACCTTTGTTCAGAGCAGCATATTCACAATAGTCAAAAGGTGGACATAAACCAGATGTTCACCAATGAATAAATAAACAAAATGTAGTATATACATACAATGAAAGATTATTTAATTTTAAAAATGAAGGCAACTCAGGCTCATGCTATTACAGGGATAAACTAAAGAAGTCAGTCACAAAATGACACTTAAACAAGGTATCTATAACAGTAAAAAGTATAGAGACAGCCCTAACTGGTTTGGCTCAGTGGATAGACCGTCGACCTGCAGACTGAAGGGTCCCAGGTTCTATTCCGGTCAAGAGCATGTACCTTGGTTGCGGGCACATCTCCAGTGGATGGTGTGCAGGAGGCAGCTGATCGATGTTTCTCTCTCATCGATGTTTCTAACTCTCTATCCCTCTCCCTTTCTCTCTGTAAAAAATCAATAAAATATATTTTTTAAAAGTATATAGACAGAATATTGAATAGTGGTTTCCAGGAGCTAAAGGAAGAGATATAGTTTAATGGGTACAGAGTTTCCATTTGGAAGTTTGGGATGAGGAAACATTCTGGTGATAGATGGTGGTGACGACTGCACGCCAATGTGAATGTGCTTAATGCCACTGAACCATACACTTGAAAATGGTTAAAATAGTTTTATGTTACATGCATATTTCACCACAATGAAAACATTCAGAGAAACATGTCATTGGAAAGTCTTGCACACAGGTATCAGGAAGTGTAGAAAGTACTCTGGTACATGATTATTGTGATGAAATAAATTAAAATGGGATTGCTGTTGAGGAGAATTTTTATACTGATACTGAAAGCAAAGAGACCCAATCCCCAGTGCTTCCACCCTCTATGCATCTGCCCCCCACCCTCCAGCACACCAAAATCAAGGAGAAATTGGAACTCAGTAATCCATTATGTAATATGGATATCAACTCACCTAAACCTGTAGATTCAGGTATTGCTAAGATTCTTAAAGTAAGGAGACAAATGAACAATAAAAACATCAAATTCACCTTCGTATTCAGTAGGTGAATGCAGTGAAGACAGAGCAGTGCAGTAAGGATGGATGTGATGATAAGGACATGGCCATGCTGCTTATAGTGTACCGAAGAACACAGAACCGGGACTCTATTCACGGAGATTGTTGCCCTGGATTTTTTTTATTCAGCCACCACATGGCCTTGAACTTCAGTTTCCTCAGGGATAAAATGGGATTTGTAAGCCCCTGACCTAAGACAGCTCCACAGGTCCCTTCTTAGAGGGAATATGTGAAACCTTGAAAGTGTTTCACAATATCAGAAGAGCCTGTTCATGTGGTCCCAGAAATAACATTCAACAGAGATGTTTCTTTCGAGTATAACACTAACACCGATCAAAACATATTTAAAACTTTCCCCAAAGGTCATCAATTCATTTAGAATTTACAAAAATTGAATTAATTTTGAATTTTTAGGGAGACAGATCATCTGCTAAGAGGATTTGATTTTCAGAAATAAAATCAATCTATGTCAAAAGATTAAAATGGAATTAGATGGTTAAATTATGCTCTTAGACAATTTCCAGAAATGCTGAGATGCAGGCCACCTGTGCAGAGTGGGAAATGTGCCCCTAAAGATATTCAGGCAACTCACTTGGTCGCTCAGGGCCTTGCTCTCTTTGCACTGATGTACGTTGGGTGGTCCTTTATAGTTTTGGGTTCACATTCCTGGATGCCATGGTGATAGCAGACATTTCTAAAGGCTTCACTTTCACATTTTTAGGAAACCCGCAGCCTGAGAGGTGAGTCCCAACACTCTAGGTCCCACTTAGGGGAACTGATTCAGGTGACGAGGGTCCACAGGCAGCTTGCGGGGGGGGGGGGGGGAGGAGTCCTGACACTGCTCAGGGTGAGGGGGGTGAGTCCTCGCAGAAAAGATGCATTTGTTGGGAAAGTGCGTGTTGCCTGTCTCTAAAGCTGCCCACCGCGGTTTTGTCCAGAATTCAATGACAAGTACAGAGTCCTCTGCTCTGTCCAAGAGCTCCAGGCTCTTATCCATTCACGGCAACGTTTGGAGGAAAGTCATTCCCCAGACTTACTCTGATTAGAACAGGGTCCTCAGAACACCTTTATTCCCATGCAAACCCACTTCCTACGGCAAAACCCAGCCGTTGGTGCTGGGTCAGGACTGGTTTCAGCAAAATTATCCCAGAGATTTAGAAACACTGGTTTTTCTCCCCTGAAATGACTCCCTCTATCTAGAAATGTATCAGTTTTTCTTTAAAAGTTTTTAAAAATATAAATGGGACAATTCACCTGGAATTCTCTATAGACACAGCTCTTAGCCCCAAGATTCTTCCTTGCTGAGGGAGATAGCTTTTAATGGCTCTCCATCTATACTGTGATGAACCTGGCCATTTCTCTAGCTATGGAGAACAATGGATTTAATCTGTGGCAGGACACCCCTCTAGTAAGATTTGCTACTACATACTCAGTAAAGCAGAGGCACTATTAGTAACGTATGAAGCGTGTTGTGTGGGGAGCCGGGTGTCTTGCGGAGGTGTGTGAGACCTCTTGAAGAGGAGAATGGTGAGGATACTCGCCTCTCCCTAATGAGACAGCACTGCTTGTCAGGAGTTACAGAAGAAAGGAGTTTTAGCAAATAAGCCCTTAATGTTTGGCTGGACAAACAGAAAGACCTTTTTCAAATATATTTTGTTAGAACCTCTTTCAGCCCTTTTGAGGTTTGCTAACTTAGAACTGTAAGGTAGACAGTCCCCTTTTGTACTACGTATCCTGAGCTCTCATCTTCCTACCTGGGTTTTACCAGACTTGTTGTTTGAAGAGGAACACAGGCAATTTTGGGGGGTTGGGGGGTTCTTGGATTATCTTTATTTATAAGAGAAAAGCAGACAGTTTGATATGTTAAGAGTGTGGTTGTCTTCAGCCACTCTTTCTGGCCTGCAATCCAAATCTTAGAAAACAACTAAGTCCTATTTTACTAAATAAGAAAATCCAACCACATTTGCTTGAGAAACTTCTTTGGGGACTTATACAGACTACAATTAGTCCCAATAACACCCTTGGCATTTATGACAAATAACTAAGTTACTATAACTAGATTCATGTTGCATTGCCTTCTCCATCCCTTGGCATTGCTGTTTGGACAGGTTCCAACAATACAGTGTATCTCTGCATTCAGAGGTAAAATAAAAAAGACTCTCTCGTGTATGTATTTTTTTTTCCAAAGCCCACATTTAAAACCCCACCTTCAACTTAGAAGCAATGCTTTTAACCATTTTATGCTTAAGGTGTATATACATGAGGTAATTTAAAGAAATCATATTATGATTAAATAATGTTTGGAAAACTATGTACTTCTTAACGTTTAGGAATCCATTAATATTTTATGTGACTACAAATCACAGAAATTCCTGCCAGGGCTTAAACAGAAAACCATACCGTGATAGTCTCATGCATTCATGAATTCAAAAGTAGTCAGGATAGGTGATGCCATCAGTCTTTCTTTATCAGTCTGAGCATGTGGCTTTCATCCTCAAAGTTACAAGAAAGCTGCCACACCCCTAAAAAGGCATTTATGTTCTAAGAAAAAAGAAGGGGCCCAATGCTTTCTCTTGGTGAGACTATTTTCTGTTCGTTTCTGCCCCAGAAACTCCTGACTGCCTCTCAGTGGCCAAAATTACACCAGGTAGCCAGTGCTATTTGCAATGGAGTCTGGGAGATCAAGTATTATTAAAATTGTTAGCAGTATTTTTGTAAATACTTACCTGAAGATATGTTTTTATTAATTTTGAGAGAGAGAGAGAGAGAGAGAGAGAGAGAGAGAGAGAGAGAGAGAGAGAGAAAGAAATGACTGGTTGCCTCTTATAAGCACCCACACTTGGGATCTACCCAAAACCTAGGTATGTGCCCTAACCAGGAATCGAACCCAAAACCTTTCAGTTTGTGGGACAACACTCCAAACACACACACACACACACACACACACACACACACACACCAAAAAAACAACAAAAAAACACACAAAACAAAACAAAACAACAACAAAAACTGAGCCACCCAGCCAGGGCTACAATTGTTAGCAGTATTTAAGGGAAGTGATTGGTACCCAAAGAGTTCATTAAAATATTAGTTATCTTGTAAAAACTATACATGACCCAGTTTTTGAGATTATTTTATGTATTTTAAACTATATACTATTTCAATAGAGTTTATTAAAAGTTTCAAAGACTACAATCACAAATTCTAATTAACCATCTGATTTTATCTGGTCTTTCTAGTATATAGTATTTCAGGCTGGAGGTTTTCATGTATAATTGTTACAGTGGCATATTAGTCAGGACAATGTTGCCTATTTTTTGGATAAATGAGTCCAATGGTAGAAATACATTTTAGTGTATTATCTTAAACTTACATGTTTAACCAATGAATTTTCTTACATAAAAGGACTATAAGTCATACAAAGAGCTGCAGAGTTTAACCAGTCTTCAAATTATAAGTTCGATAAGTCTTATTTGAAAGTTTAAAATGTAGGACAGTTATAATATGACAGTTGTAAAAAACACAGGTGTGATACAAAGATTCTATAGTAAAACTAATTTTATAAACTAATTACATTCTAATCTTCAAGTTCTGGTGACTTATATCATTTTTACAGGAGCTTGCCAAAGTCAATAAATAACAATTAACACAACATCTTTTGATTTAAAAG
Organism: Myotis lucifugus; assembly: GCF_000147115.1. Lineage (NCBI taxonomy): Eukaryota > Metazoa > Chordata > Mammalia > Chiroptera > Vespertilionidae > Myotis > Myotis lucifugus. Next base: position 13,915,367 of record NW_005871053.1, read on the forward strand.
GGACTTAGTGATTCAGCTATATACAAAGACTAAATGCAATGCTTATCTCAGTGTGTTTCTTATTCCCACCCTGGGAAGATTTAACAAAAAAAATTAAAAGATAACCGTAAAAATTATAGACCTGTCATCATCACTACTTAGTTGGAAACTTACTGAAACATATTATCAAAAAAGTAAATTTGCAAGCACTAAAAAATCATGGGGTACTGGGTAAAATCTGCTTGTGAAAAACAAATCCTGTCAAATCAACTTAATTTCCTTCTAGGACATTGTGACAAGAACAATAGAAGCAGAGAACTTGATAGACAAAATATAGTATAGCCTGACTTTGCTCAAGATTCAGTGGCAGTTCCTCATAATATAGAGAAAAAAATACAGCTTGGTTGTCATTTATCTTTATTCAGAACTCTTATTAATGACTGCTTAATATATCTGAAAATGACAGGCCACTGGAATACTGGACAAGTATGGAGACTGGATAGATCTAAAGTGATAAAGTTCAAGACCAAATTGTGACAGGACCGATTTGAATAACATTCTTTTTTCTTTTTTAAGAAAGTATTGGTAGAATTAAAACCAAGTAGGAATCACCATCATTTTACTGCTTTTTTCTAAATTGTCATCATACCTATAAATAGATAGATGATAGATTGATAGATAGATGTCATAATACCTATTGTAAGGACCATGCCCCCCCTCCTGACTTCATTTATATCTTCTATCCATGAAAAAAGTTTGATGTGTTCCTCTCATCTCCAACGACGCGGGACATATTACACAATGAAAACAGTATGCTCAAACCAGAGAAAGAGTCCTATGTTTGTGAAACATTAGTAGTTCCTAAGCAGAAAGTCAGAAAACTGAGTATGTTTTAAAATATTACACTACTTGGCAAAAGAAAATTATTAATTTTAGAATGAATTTCAATAAATATTCATTCTAAAGTGAATTTTGAGGAATCGTCTTAGCAGATATTTGGAAATGGTGTTGAAGACTGTATTTCAGTACCTTATCATCCCAGCCTAGAGATTTTAAGTTTGTAAGAGTGGGAGACAGATAAACACAGCAAAACTTGAAATAACACACACTAGACTGGTGCAATAAAGATGTTCCCTAGACCAGGACTTGAATAATTTTCATCTTATATTCTTACTCTGACTAGTTGTAGTAGCCAGGCTTACTCTTAAGTGTGATATATTCAGTAAGTAAACCAAAAGTGCACTGACTGTTCAGTTGTGGGAGTGGAAGACTTTCCCCTCTTTCCATAAAGAGAAAGACAGCAAGTTTATATTAGATCTTAACTAAAATACTTATATTTGTGTACAGTAAATCCAGAGGATATATTCATTCTTAAAGATCCACTTATTCATTCTCAACTAGGCACTGGTGTCTTCATTAGGACTTTAATTAAAGCCTTTTCCTAGGTGTCCTTACATATATCTGAGCTATGTAAAGCTACCTGGTTGCTGAAGTCCAGGTGTAGAATGAGCACCCAAAACCCTTCAGGGAATTGTGTTATAAGGAGGTTTATTTCTGTTGGGTTGTGCTAATTCATCTAATCTAAAGGATCATTTGATGCCCGGATTTCTACAATACATCCATGCATGGGCCCTCCAGACTAGGCTGGAACTTTTTTTTAAAAATACTCATTTGTATTTATTAATTCATTCACGTGACACACACTAACTGAGATCAAATACGTGTTGAAAAAAGCCAACATACTGTCTTTGTTCAGGATCTTACAGTCTGGTGCAAGTTTCCAATGAATTGATCTCTGACTTAATTCACTGTTGAAAGTAAGTGCTCTGGCAGCAGAGCTAGAGACGTACAAAGCAGGACATTTGCATTAGCTCTGATTTTAAGAATTATTTCTTGCATTAACCTCAACTATCCCTATCTAAGCCTTGTGGCCATACATAACAAGTCTAATTCTTCTACCACATGAAAAACATTTAAATATTTGAAGAAAATTCTAATAGGTCCCCTATATCATCTCCTTCTAATGCAAGCAAACCATCCTCAAATGTACCTTACCAAAAATGGTCTTTATTCTTCGAAAATCTCAGCTCTAATCTATCCATCACCTACAATCTGAATTAATCAAGCATTCTCATAGCACTTTATAGATAAGTCACTTATCCTCCCTATAGTAGAATAATAAAGTTAATATTTTAATTCATTTGTGGTCTCCTGCACATTTTGCAAAGGTTGAAAATCAATAGATTTTAACTAAACAAAGGGAAAAACTCTTATAATGTCTGGCATACAAATATTATCAAATATCAGGGACTTTTTGAGTGTATATTGCAATTAAAGTGACTAGTACAGGTTATTGGAGAAACATGACATATTGAAATCTTAGGGATTCTTTTTTTTGCTAATGCCAGGTTTTTACTAGAGTTATTTTCTGATTAACTGTAGATTGTAATGTAGACAAGTAATATTTGAAAGATTTGACAATTAACATCAGATGGACATGACCATCCATAGTATTGAAGCAGGGTTTTGGAAGCATTGACTATATATTGGGAAGACCTGGAAGTGTTCCTGAGGGCCAGAGGGTATTTACAAATAATTTTTAAAAGTTTACAATATTATTACAATATTTTTAAAAATCAGTAATAATAGGCAATAACAGTACATAGTGGCTAAATAACAGCCTTTGAAGCACAGACTTTTCAAATTATATGTTTAATAGAAGCCCTGTAATCAAACACTTTTATTGTCCTGGCCATCAGAGAGAAGATGTCCTGTTCAAGTTCACCCAATCAGTCACAGAGACAGTTGTGAAACTGACCAAGGACAGCCTTAACGTTTCCCTCAGCTTGACTAAACTTTAGACAGATTTCTTACTGACTCTAGAACCCTGAGCTCCCTTTTTAGAGCATTTACTTTGGAAAACTTGAAATTGTAAATTCTTCCTCTGACCTTTTGACAAGTAAATCTTCTCTCAGCTTCTTTCCAATGTTACAATGCAGGAATGTATGTTTCTCAAGGAATCAGGAGCTCTGCCTTTGAAATGTAACCATTAAGGAAGATAAAGGATAGGAGGGAAATTCAATAATCACCAATTAGTAAACACAGGTAGCCTAATCACATGACCTTCCTCCCCACTAATGTCTTCCAGAAGTTTTCAACTAGCTCATGCCAGCGCCTAAAACTGTTCCACCTTTGTTTCAGTGGAGTTTAGACAAATCTCCTCCCACTACTGCAATAGTCTTGAATCAAATTTTTCTTGATTATTTACCAATACAATATTTCTGTGACAGAACCTATATCTTCAGAATTTTTATCAGTTTCTATGATGCCTTACTCTTTCCAATTGGTAACTGGAGTTATCACATAAACAACAGGTGAAAGAAAGAAAGCCACCACTTTCATGGCCCACTAATAATACAAGTCATACTCCATGGAAACTCCTTTTTAAATTGTAGAGAATTGATGTAAAACTTTAGTGTACCTAGGAATTTCTCAGGGTGTTTTTTAATGAAGATTTCCAAGTTCTATTAATAGAGATATGATTCAATAATGCTGAGGTAGGGCAATTAATATATGTATTTTAATATGCATAAAATGACCCCTGTCTTACAGATTCTGCTTAGCTTGTAAGCTTGATAAAGAAAAGGGTTATTTTTATCTTGTTCACCATCCTATCCTCAGCATGAGTTAGCATTTCATAAACACTTGTTGAAAGGACAATGTTTTTGCTTTAATGTCTTCCAATAAATATGATTTTCTTTCATGGAAATCTGGTGCTTAAGACCAGCATTTTATATATAATCTGCTTCACAAATTTGTAAATGCTTCAAGAAATTAGTTTTTATTTGGGGGGGAAATAATAAGTGCTCTCATAATATAAGTATCTTATCTTTCAATTACAATTTGCAAATGAGTTTCTCTCACTTTTTTTATTGGATCCTCACAGTAATCCTTTAAAGGAAACATGATCCCCCCACTTTGCAGACGAGAACATTGTGTTTCAGAGAGAATTAGGTATTTTGAATTATAATACAAATAACAAATGACAGAGAAAAATAGAACACATTTATTTTGGCATAAAGTCACAAAGAAAGTTTGGCAAAGTTTGGCCCCAGCAGACACATACACACAGACACACACACACACACACACACACACACACACACACACACGGGACGCCTGCTCCGAGCCTCTGCTGCCAGACTGTGGCTGTCAGTAGGACATCCACTGATGGCTTCCGGACTGTGAGAGGGGCAGGCTGGGCTGAGGGAACCCCACCCCCCAGTGCACAAATTTTGTGCACCGGGCCTCTAGTATAATATAGAATGATATCTTATTTTATTAGTAATCTGCCTCCTTTTAATGTTCATTCTGCCAAAAAATATGCTACAGTCTGATTCCAAAAATATATTTTCATATCTTCCTTATCTTGACATTTCTAGTTAAGCTCATTGAAAAAGCAGTGTGGCGCACTGACTACAATTACTTATTGCCATTTTCTCGTTAGCACTCCATAATTTGGATTCTAGCCCTGCCATATTGCCGAATTAACTCACAAATTCAAACTAATCTTTATGTTATAGTATTCTATAGATGCTTTGCAGTATCTATATTGAAGCTTACAGTTCTTGTTTTATTCTATTTATTTGCTTCTCTTAGAACTATGAGAACTGTTTTTTGTTTTTATGTGTTTTTTTTATTAAGACCTAATAGCTTTTAGAGAACCTTAACAAATACTTTTTCCAAGAAGACATACAAATGGACAACAGGTATATGAGAAGATGCTCAACTTCATTAGCTATAAGGAAAATGCAAATCAAAATTACAATGAGATACCACCTTACACCTGTTAGAATGGCTATTCTTAATAAGACAAGAAATAAGTGTTAGGATGCAAAAAAAAGAAACCCTCATACACGGCTGGTGAGAATGTAAACAGGTACACACTATGGAAAACAGCATGGAGGTTCCTCAAAAAATTATGAATAGAGTTACCATATGACCCAACAACCCTCGTTCTGGATTCTGGGTATTTACTTAAAAATTTTGAAATCATCTATAATAATCTATAATAAAAGCATAATATGCTCATTTGACCGGACATCCTTGCAGACGACCTTCTGGACAAAGCTGGGGCTGCTAGGGAAGCCTGGGTCCCGGGTGCCAGAGGGAAGCCGGTGCCCGCAGCCAGGGGAAGAAATCCTACTTTTGCACAAATTTCGTGCATCAGGCCTCTAGTTTATTCATAAAAAATGTATCCACCCCTATGTTCATTGCAGCAGAATTCACAGTAGCCAAGATATGGAAACAACTTAAGTGTCCTTGGATGGAGGATTGGATAAAGAAAATGTAATGCATATATACAGAGAAACACTACTTAGTCATAAGAAATACTGCAGCTTATGACAACATAGATGGATCTTGAGAGTATCATGCTAAGCAAAATAAGTCAGAGGGAAAAGACAAGAACCACCTGATTTCACTCATATATGAGATATAAAACAGAAAGCAACAAAAGAACAAGTAAAACAAAGAAACAGACTCAGACAGAGATAACAGTATGGTGGTTACCAGTTAAGGTCTTCTAAAAGCAATTAAGGGGGAGGATAAACAAGGTAAAGGGGATCAAATATATAATGATGGAGGGAGACTAAACTTTGGGTAGTGAATACACAATGCAATATACAGATGATGAATTACAGCATTGTACTCTTAAAACTCATATAATGTTATTAACCAATGTCACCCCAATAAATTTAATTTAAAAAAGGAAAAAAATACCTAATTGTTTTTTTTGTATTTTTTTAATATATTTTATTGAGTTTTTTACAGAGAGGAAGGGAGAGGGATAGAGAGTTAGAAACATTGATGAGAGAGAAACATCGATCAGCTGTCTCCTACACAGCCCTTACTGGGGATGTGCCCGCAACCAAGGTACATGCCCTTGACCGAATTGAACCTGGGACCCTTCAGTCTGCAGGCCAACACTCTATCTATTCACTGAGCCGAACCGGTCAGGGCTGTTTTTATTTTGAAAATCATATTGAAGAATGATCCATATATTGCTAAGCATTTGAATTATTTACATGAATTACTAAGCAATCAAAGTATCTATGCTTAAAATAGAAGCAATAACATATAGTCCTTATGTGAAGAACAGAATAGTAATTAGTGATTTCCTTGTGAATTCTTTGCATTGGAAGGATTAACATCTAATTGTCATAGTTTTGTGATAGATCAGCATTTCAGAAAATTTTTGTCAATTTGCTCAGATTTACTTCTTTATTATATTCATACTGTAATCCTCACTCTGAAAAAACTTTTTAAAAAAATTTTCAATTACAGTTTACATTAAATTTTATTAGCTTTAGGTGTACAGCATCGTGGTTAGACAATCATATACCTTACACAGTGGTCCCACTGAATATTTCAAGTAACCACCTGGCTTCATACCATACATAGTTATTACAATACTAGAGGCCCAGAGCGCACGAAATCGTGCATAGTTAGGGTCCCTAGGTCTAGCCTGGCCTCCATCGCATGGCCTCTGATGCCCTGCAACACTACGTGAAGCTCCCTGCCCCGGGATGCTCCGCGATGCTCGCTGCACCTCGACTGCACTGTGAGGCTCCCCCAGCCTTGCCACTGCTCCACAAGGCTCCTCCTGCCCACCATGCTCCGTGAAATTGCCCTCACCCCGTCACTGCTCCAGGACTTAGGACTGACTTCCGCCGTGGGCAGCTGGGACCCAGGACAGCAGTTCAGCCAGCTCACCAGTCCCACCTACCAGAACCTGCTGTGAGCGCAGCCTGGCGTTCAGTCATCCATTTGCTCATTTTGGATGTTACGGACCTTGGCTCTTATATATATATATATATATATATATATATATATATATATATATATATATATATTTGACTATATTCCCTGTACTGTAATTTTTTTATATCCCTGGGACTATTCTGTAACTACCAATTTGTGCTTCTTAATCACTTCAATTTTTCACATAGCGCCCCCAAACTTCCCCCTCTAGCAAACATCAGTTTTTTCTGTTATCTATGAGTCTGTTTCTATTTTGTTTGTTTATTTTGTTCTTTAGATTTCACACATAAGTCAATCACATGATATTTGTCTTTCTCTAACTCATTTCACTTAGCATAATACCCTCTAGGTCTATCCATACAGTCAAAAAAAGGTAACATTTCAGTTTTTATGGCTGAGGAGTAGTCCATTGTATATATGTACCACAGCTTTTTTTTATCTACTTGTCTATTGATGTATAATTTGGTTGCTTCCATATCTTGGCTATTGCAAATAATGCTACTCTGAACGTGGGTGCATATATTCTTTTGAATTACTGTCTTGGCTTTCTTTGGGTATATACCCAGAAGTGGGATCACTGGATCATAAGGCAGACTCATTTTTAATTTTTTTAGGTAACTCCACACTGCTTTCCCCAGAAGCTGCCCCAATCTGCATTCCCACCAACAGTCAGAAGGGTTCCCTTTTCTCCATGTCCTCGCTAACACTTGTTGTTTGTTTATTTTTTGATGATAGCCATTCTGACCTGTGAGAGGTGGTATCTTAGTGTGGTGAAAAGTCTACTTTTGATTGGCTGTGGAGGAGGGTACAGGCTTTGCTTAAAATATTTTACAGAACAAATTTTCATTTTTTAATCAGATATTTTCCCAGTATCTCAATGCATTGGGAATGGTCTGTCAAAAAATACATGCTGAATGTGAGAAAATATAATTTTAATAAAATATATGATAAAAGAGATTAATACCCACTACCCACAAATCACCCCATCTTTCAAGAATGCTCACTCATCTTCTTTCTTATGTTCCTGGCATTTACATATAAAATTACCATGCTTTGTAATCTGTCTAGGATATAGAGCAAATTTCAATATGAAATATATATGACTCAGTATGATCCTAGGAAATTAATTTTGTGCCTCAGAGGCTCTCCCATCAGTGTTAAATTTATTACAGAATTTTGAACTTTTCAGGGTGTCTGGCCCAAAGCACATGGCACTGTGCCTTTTGAAGGTGAAATGGGAGAGTTGAAGGGTAATCTTTAGGTCAGGTACAATCGAACACTAACAATTTTTGCCGAAAGTCACCACTTTAATTTTTTTAATAAAATGAGTTATGCTCATCTGAATGTGATATTTTTAAGTTAATCATGTCAAGGAAATAATTAAAAGAAAACAGAAATCATAAGTTACAACATGTTCTATTTTCCAAAATAATATGAAGATATTTCCTTCTTTGCTTCTACTCATTTAAGTTACTCCCTTCCTAGTAACTGTATGTCATAACTTGCCAATTCATTAAGCTTCCCTAAATTTATGACCATCTGTTGTTCTGGTTTTGCTTGAGCAAAAGAATGCAAAAATGCATTAAACTACACGGTGTTTCATTTTGCACCTTACTCAAGACTGGCAGTTTCACAATTAAGATGAAATTGTTATTTCAATAGATGGGATGATGGTCACTAGAGCATCACTCCATCTTCTGTTGATTCTAGATGTGAAATTAACCTTACCAGGAGCCATCTGATTTGGCCAACCTTGGAGTGTCTGACGAAGTTGAGTCTGGCACTTTTTTCTTCCATTAAGTAGAAAGGACAGAAAACAAATAAAAGAAGACAACAGAAAGAGGAAATGAAGGAAACTGAATCTTTCATCACAGCCTGTATAGGAATGCCTAAATTCTAAAATTAAGTCTGGCCCAAAATAAAACACAAAGATATTGAGAGAAGTAACACAGTTAACCTTAATAGTAGTCTCTACCTAAAGGTTTTCAGGCAAAATTCTTACATCCTTTGAACTTCCAAGACACATAAGACTAGGACCATGAAACCACAACATTTTTGAGTGAGTCATGCCCTGAAGTTTATTAGTAACAAAAGTAATGACTAACCCACCAGAGACTCTTGCTTAGAGAAGGAAATGCCAAACCATCAGGTATGGAGTTCCTAAAATTAAAAAGTCCAATCTATTTGTAACCTAAATAGAAAGATTCATAAAGAGAAAATATACAGATTTAACCTATTTCTTAAGGCTCCCACAGGTTTTTTGTTTGTTAAGAAAACAGAAATACATGTTATTTTATTTCATCATATTTATCCTTTCTTTATAGATTCATTAATTTTCATTTCTTCAATATGTTCCAATCAGTCACAGTTTTAAAACATTGGCCAGTAGGAACCTCTTTAGAAGACTCCTGTGTCCTCTTGAAATCATTCTACTAATCAATGAAAGCTTACTTTCTTTTGGGCACACTAAGATATCCCAGACCTATCTTGTATTTTCCTTGACCCAGCCATAAAGTTTCCATTGCTCAAAAGCATCTGTGTCCTTTTATTTGAGAACTATATCTATAATAATAAAAGCATAATATGCTAATTAGACAAAACGACCTTCCGGACTAAGCTGGGGCTACGAGGGAAGCCCCAGTCCAGGGTTCCAGAGGGAAGCCGGTGCAGGCAGTCTAGGGATGGAAGGCCTACTCTTGCAAGAATTTTGTGCATCGGATCTCTAGTTGGAAATAATAATCCATGAGCTTTGGTTGCATATTAGGTTTATGTTACTGGGGTAACAGTACTTCTAGAGCATTCCAATGTACAGAGGTACCAAATGAACACTTGTTTTTCTTTAAATGTGTGCTTTATATTGATATTTCCATTTAGTTCTAATATTATGGTGCTTCTACTTAATTTTCTTTAAGTGATCCAATAATTATCCTGGTTATTTTTAATTATAGTGAATATATTTCTGAGCAAATAAATATACTTAAGTATTCTTTGTATATAAATTAAAAATAACAATAAAGTAAAGGTTAATATTAAAAATGAAACTACTGATTTAAGTTCAAGGTTTCCTATATAGATCTTTCTACTTCCACTATAAATTTTAATAGGCATATGTATACAATTTACTTGGTTTTAGAGCCATTCATAATTCACCCTGCATGGCTACAGAAATACCTACTTGATATATGATTTGCTGCAGTTTATTTCATATTCAAGATGCTATCATTCCACCAGACGACAGTTCTATATTCTTCAACAGTGTCTTTTGTGGGTGTTGATATTTAGATAGTGGTAGAGAGCAGTGGAAATCAGCACTATCAGTCCACTTTATGAGATATGGGGGAAATTTTCAGCAATTTAATTTCCAAATCCCTGTATACTTTTTCATTTTCCACCATCTGGTTATCTTCCATGGTTAAATGCACGGTTATATGTGTAAATTCATATGCATGGCTACAGGCTGGGCAAAGCAATTCTGTCTTCTATGCTCAGTTTAAAAAAATATTAAAATCGACATGGTTTCATATTCAATTAAATTTTAACTTTACAAAATCCTGTTCTTATATATTATTTATCTTCCTCACTTGAATAAGCTTAGAGTCACTTTCTTTTTATAAAAATAATGTTCCCTTTCAACCTTAGTATATTTTGCTATGCTCTATCATATCAAGTCTTGCATACATTCCATTCCCAGTTAGTATTATCACTTAGAACCATATGATTCTTTATTTTGTCCGAGGGGCATTTTAAGGAAGATATCTGGCATTCTGGAATGCTATATTATTGCTAAGTTAGTACACATACAAAAATGTTGTGAAAAAAGTTATCTAAGATTCTCTCACATCTCAAAATTCTGAATTTTGCTCTTTAAATCTTTAAAAAAAACTCCACACTTTTAGAAAAAAAATTGACAAACATTAAAATTACTAAATCTTTTTTCCAACATCTAACCTTAGGTACTAAGACTCTTGTTTCTTATACATGTTCTATCATAAATACAAAAGTTATTTCCTTTATGAACTTGACATTATCTATAAAGAAATAATTATTGGTTTACAAGTATGTAATTCTCAGTATTAGTAGTTACATATACATTTTTTCACAGTTGTTCTGCTGTTGTAGCTGGGAATACACACTGCAGTAAATTATTCAGGGAAAGTTTTTTCTTACCTCTTTACAATAAAATCAGTGCTTGCAATCAAGCATTTTATGCTTTATTTGTTTGCAAGTCCCATCCCAAATAATCATTTTTGAGATGCTAAGACATCTGAATACATTTCAAGATTCAATAAGCTTATATAGTGTGGTTTTATGAATCATAGTACCAAGAGCTCCTTTCAAGGAAACAGATTTTTTATCTCGAAAATAGTAATTCTCTATCATGTAAAAACAGAATTGTTTATAGGTACACATATAGAAATTTTAGTGTCTACTCAACATCTCTTGCTAGACTAGGGTTCCAAATTTAAAGTATGTCTCTGCCTTCTTGTCTTGTACAGTCTAGGTTTACTCTGAACATACAATTATTTCATTTTTATCAATTTTCTATTACTCAAATATGTTATTAACAGCTAAATATTCTCCTGGTGTTCTATGTCCTTTATTTTTAGAGACAGTCTATCATAAAGCTCAAGGCCTTTGGCGATGATATCACAATGGTTTTGTCTTATTCTAGGGCAATCTACAGGGTTTCTGAAACTTTTAGAAGCAGGAATTCTAGAAGCTTGCAGAAACCTGATACAAATATGGAGTTAGGTAAGTCCAGGAGCAGAGAAAGAGGAGGAACTCATCATTTGGAAGATTATTGTCTCCTGATAGGAGGAGAGGCCAACACATCACTTTAGAAGCTCATACTCAGATATAGCAGTAATGAAGGATCAGGAAGGCTTCTTACACAAATATAAAGTGCCAGTCCTCTCATTTTATTTCAACATCTGTTATATAGTTTGCAATGTCTTTGAGTGGTAATTATTTCCCTACATATGCCATTAAGCCAACTGGTTAGAATAGGTTTCTCTCAGGTCTCGGGATTTCTTAAATGTCTTAGCATATCATGTTCCTTGGAACCAGCAAGAGGAAATGATAATTTGGAACCATCTTGGGTAAAAACTTTTACAGACTGAGAACCATAACTATCCGCTATTTTCTGAATAGGAGTAGAATGCCCCTTTTGCTTTTGGAACAGAGAAATACTTACGTTAGATTGATCAGAACTTGAGACAAAAACAAGGCACCTTCTATTTGCAGGGCATCTTACAGGAAAGAGGAATGGCAGAGAAGCTAAGCAAAGATTCAGTGATGATTCCTAACTCAAACAACTACCTTTGAACTTAACTCTTTTGGGGCCATGGCCTATAAATGTCAGTCCCAGACAGTGGAGGAGAGGCAAAAAGGAGGAACCTAAAGTTAAATATCAATAATTTAACCACATCTGGTCTTCATCTTGCTGATTCATCCCACCATTTTTGAGTCACATGACAATACTGAATTGTTATTGTTGTAGAAAATAAAACCACAGATTCAGAATTTAACACGAGAGTTTGTCATTACTTACTTTTTAAAATTTAATGCAGAAAAAGCTGAATATATTCTCTATTGCTGCATAACAATATAACTACAAACTTAGCAATTTTAAACAACACACATTTATGATCTCCCAGTTTCTGTGGGCACAGGTTAGCTGAGTCCACTGCTCTTGGGCCCCACAAGGTGACAATAAATGTATCAGTCAGGGCTGCTGGTACCAAGTCTTTTGCTAGTTACTAGAGATAGAAATATAAAATTTGAGGATATAATATAAAATATAATGGGAAAGTTCATTCATGGATCGATTATTTCAATATAATACATTATTCAGGATATAGAAGAGCTAGGATCTAGCTGGTGATTGAATGTATGGTGCAAACTAAGGGGGCCAATGAGGAAGGACACCTGGGCTTTGACTTAAGCAATTGTGCAGCTTGTGTGCCTTTCACTGATGTTGAATACACAGGCACAAGAACTGTCAATAATTTGTCCATAAATATGCTTTTCTAAAGTATTTTATTAATATCCATATAGTCTGTTTTCTATTATGCATTTTCATATAAATACATTTTATAGGCATTGCAAATATCTCTATTACAGAAAGATCTCATTTCCTCTTGCTTATCCTTAATTAGTAATGTCATTCCCCTGATATGGCTGATTGAGCCAAGAGTAGCAACTCCAGAGGAACAACTCCATAAACTAATCTGAATTACTCAGATTCCCTTTTGAGAATTTGAACTAAGATATGTGGAAATCTAATAAGTTGCTAGCTGAAGTAATGGCAGATCATTAGTGTAAAGGTCCATGAACTCCTACAGCTGACTTCCCTGGAGCTTCATGTTTCCCAGCTTTACTAAAATTTAGTTCTTCTGTTTTCCTTCTAATTTTTAAAATATGCATTTTTACAATAACTCTCTTCATCTTGAGCTGAGTTAAGTAGGTTTTTATTACCTCCTAACCATATTTCCTGCTTCAAATATTTTGAAGACTATTGATGTCTATTGAAAATCAAGGAACACATCTTAGATTCCATTCCAGTATTATGGGGGGAGTTGTTTCTACCTGAATTTTAAAATAGAAAAGCTACCTAAAAGGAGCCATATTTGCTATACCTGATTTCTTCTTTTATGGATCTTTTGTTTATTACTTCCTGTATATCCACGTATTTCCATTAACTATGTAAATCGGTATGTCTTAGTTGTATATCATATTGCAGAATCCTAAAGAATTGTAAGGTTTTTCTGTAGGCTCAGATCACCTAGAATAGGGCTTCAATTAATACTTGTTGCGTTTTAATTATTATGATTACTTTCATAGAGAAAAAAAGTGTTCCATTAAATGTGGAAGAAACTAAGTCTCTCAGAACATAAAGCAAGCATCATCATTCTAAGCAGTTATCACTCAAGGAAGTATGTGCTTGAATTATAAATATGGTATTTCAAATTATTATGAGGGGCACTGAAGAGGCCAAGAATATTCATTTTTTATCTTACCCTTTCCTCAGGGGTTATACAAAATTAAGGCGATTTTCTCTACCAAGTATGATGTATCTGTCACTTGAACTATAATGAAATTTTAGGAAATGCCCCAGAAAAGCCAGTCAATTACTTTATGTACCAAGTCTATACATTTTCATGTCTAATTAAGATAATAGAATCTGGAAATTGGTCATTTATAAAGTCATACATGTATTGATCCAAAATTTATTTTTTCCTATAAAATATAATTATTATTTCATTTAGGAAGCTACTAGGCACTCTGTAGAAACAGGTTTACTATGAAAGACAAGGCACAAAATCTGATTTCAAGGAGCTCACGATTCACTGTAAATTTATACATACGTTTACAATAAATTTAAAATACAAATATAAAACAATCTACTGGTGAGTATTTTACTTACTTGTGCCAAGTCACTAACCCTATTTCGTCTGGCATTTTTATGAAGGACTATGGTGTGTCAGAACAAACAAATATGCCCACTCTCCCTTACAAATTCATTTTCTTGAGGCTTTTTTTTTGCATTTATGTTAATAACTAAGAAGACAATTGACTTAAATATAACATTTAAAAGTATATGTTGTAGAAAGTTGAAATTCATTGGTAACTAATTTCATAATTAAGAATGTGATTACTTCTCAGAGGTGAAAATAACACTTTCACTAAGGAAAAACGTGCAAAGAGAAGATGTGTGGGAAAGTGCTTTGGGAGTGTGTGAGACTGGATAAGGCATTTTCCAGTGTGCTCCCCCATCAGGTAATTTTGTTCAACTAAAGAGCAAGAGAGAGAACTTGGATTATCAGATTAAGGAACTGATTCATCATATTAACAGCAAAGAGTTGCCCTTGAAAATCAGCTTGGGCGTGCAAGTTTACCAGAAATCAAAACCGCTCGTAGCCTGATTTCAAATGGCATAACTCATATCAGAATTTCTCTATAGAGTCATAATTTTCTCCCAGTTTTGCATTGCTTGAGGTCACTTTAAAAATAGTTTGTTTTCTGATTATATTCAAATATTAAAAGATAGATAATGAACACATTAAAGTTGCTTTCCCTCCATTATTCATAGTTTCAAGTGCCTTGGGATGCTCTTGAAATCTTTGCACTTTAAGTCAGCTCCCTGGCCGTTTACTTCTGAGCCAGATCTATTTGCCTCTTTACCACTTATGAACAACTTCTAAAGGAGATACTGACAATATAATTTACAATCTCAGCTCCATCTAATTCCTTCAACCTGAAGTGTTTTCTTTATCTGAAACATTTCTTTTTTAATTAGTTGAATCATTAAACTACACCTGCTCTTCTGATCCCCTTCATCCAGCTTCAAAAGAAATCTACTTCATTCATATTTTTTAATTTTACACTGAAAAAACAAGAGTTCCCAATTTTAAATACATATCTCCATTCATACATAAATAGTCTGCCTCCAGAAAGATTCTTTTTTATAATGTTAGAATTGACTTTTTCCTGCCTACTTTTTTCAGTCAATGAAGTTATTTTTACAGGGCAACTAGAAACACATTTGTTCAGAATATCTCCTAGATTTAAAAATCACAAATTTGAAAACTCAAGCATAATGAAACTTCCCCCAGAAATCTTCCTTTTACAACATCATATTTAAAAGTTTTTACTTTGATTTTTAGTGAATAAAATTATTTTTATAGGACAACTAAAAACACATTATTCAGGATATTTCCTAGAGTTAAAAATCACAAATTTGAAAACTCCAGCCAAATGTCACCTGTCCAAAATGTTTGACACATTTTTAATTGCTGAAGCACTACACTGGCCAAAAGAGTGAATTATTCCCAGAGCAGCAAAGAAAATACCAGAAATTGATATAACTTCACAACAGAAAAGCTAACATGTATAAAACTGTGTGACTATAAATATATATTGATTCCAAGGATCACTGCTCTTTTTTTTTCAAATCTTGCTTGCATGAGCTAGCATGCTTAGATTAACAACCTCTCTTTCTTCCTAGGAAATAGAAAATTAATATAAATGATGTGATTGCCAATGTATCCCCAAGTAATCTTCACTGTTTATAATAATTGATATGAGCTTCCTGTGATTCTTTTCCAAATCTTAAATTCATAAAGAAACATACTGCTATTAATTTCTGAAACCACATGCAGAATATAGATATATACTGTTTGCCAGTTTCATTTGTAGTTTGGTGGCTTGAAATTGCCACTATTAAACCTAAGACTAGGTTTAAAACCAAGATAGAGAAAAACAAGGACCCTAATTGTTAGTCTGTCTAATGTTCCTAGTAGCTTGTGTGGTCTCTTTCTATGGTTGATGCTTCTACCTTAATTAGTTGAATCATCTAAACCACAACTGCTATCCTTCTCAACCTTATAAATGTATTTGCTTTCTGTTTAGTTAGTTTGTTAACTAACACATTCTGATTCCTCCTATTTGTTTCTTTATATTAATCCAATGCCAGTCTTTCTCTTCCTCTAACATGCATGTTCTCTTCCTCTTTCAGATCACAATTATGAATATGGCAATTCCTCTTAAGTACAGAGATTGTTGGTATAGTTTTTCAGGCACTGTACTAGGAATCATGAATCGATTTCATAATTATTTATTTAAGTTGTTTTGTCCATTGGTTATTTTCTAACTTTTAAAATGGGAGAGATAAGCAATCTCTGGTTGAAAAACTGGTGAAGGTTTAGGGCAAATTCCATCCACAGACACTCGATATGTTTGTGTTCCTTGTTTATTTGTTCTCAATGCGAATTCACTGCTTAAAAAGGGAAATATTTTTCTTTAGGTTATCACAGGACCCAACATACTCTGTTCTCTTACCTCAAGTTTAGTTCACACATTTACAGACTGCCTGGCACTGGTAGGCATCTAAGTTTGCATTCTGACTTAGAAGAAGTCTAAAGTTTCTTAGAGCCATAGGAAAGTAATAAACTGAAGGATTTTTTTTACAGTACATTCAATTCTATTACTAATTTGTTATTAAACATTAAACCATGAAACTGAGGTATTAGGACATTAAATGTGGACAAACATTATAAGTTCCATTAGCCTATAGGAGAAGCAATGCATGCTCTCATTTAATTTGTGGAAAGTTGGATAGCAGAAACTCTGCAAATGAAATTAAGTGCTATGCCTCATTGAATGAGTTCAGAGCTCTCCAAGGGGAGATCTGAGTTCCAGTACATAGCAAAAAACAGGCAGTGTCTCTAATTTAGCTGTAATTTTGAAATGGTTAGTTGGCAAATGATACTGAGAAAAAGGATGTAAATACTCTAACCCTGCAGGAAGCTAAGAAGGATCCATGTCAATGAAGTATTCAAGGTTTTAAACTGAAATAAAAAGATGCTAGATTTTTTTTTTTTTGTCCATTGATCAAATAATTTCCAATTTTCACACACATTCCCATATCCCCACTAAAGAAGCTTCATCTCAATTTTGGTGAGATTCTTAACCAGACCTTTCCTCTCAACAGTTTCAATGATCATTTTTTACAACCACTTTAATCATTGTTGGATATATTCTACTCTATCATCACTTTGGCACATGTGCTGACTTCTGTGAATCATAAATCCTGGGACACAAGGAAGTACCTGCTACTTTCACTATCTTAAAATCTATCTTAAAGATGTACGCCGGTGAAAGGAAGGTTATGATGTAGAGGTTGCCAATGGAGCAAAGTGAAGGCAGCTCGTAGCTTCTGCAGGAGATAATTTGTAGTACACTTCACACATCCTTCGGCATAATTATTCTCTGTCTAATGCAACCATTCTCTACAGCAGATGTTCAAACACTTTCATTTTTGTATAGACTTTTTGTTAAAACCACCTAAAATTTTAAAACAATATTTTGTTAGTCTAAAATGTAAGACATGGCAACTATCTCAACCCCATAGCAGCCAATATTTTCTCATTTCTCCTCTTCTTTTATGAGTTTGTCAAGAAATCACCTTGTTTTCATCCACCAGTCAGATCTGGTGTATGGATGAGCACCACCATGGAAACAGAAGATTTGATTTTATATCCTATCTAATAAAAGAGAAACATGGTAATTAACCGTAACTTCGCTACCCTTCCCATTGGCTAATCAGGGCGATATGCAAATTAACTGCCAACCAAGATGGCAGCCGGCTGCCAGGCAGCTGAAGTGAACAGGAGGCTTGCTTGCTCCAGTGACGGAGGAAGCCAAGGTTCCCCGCCTGCCTTGCCGTCCTCTGAGCTTGCTCTCTAAGAAACATTGTTGCAAATATAGAAGCTAAACAAAACTCCAGAAACCTGCTTTCAGCCGTCAGAGCTGGAGCAAGCAGGACCGAAACAGTGTTACAATTATAGAACCCAAACAAACCCAGATCCCTGCTTTCAGCAGCCGAGGCCTCAAGCTGGAGCCGGCCTCAGAGCTAAAGCCGGCTCTCAGCTCTAGTGACAGCCATAGAAGGTAAATAAATCCCAGAATAAAAAAAAAAGAAAAAAGGAGAGGTTGGGAGCTTCAGTCACCCACCAGCCTGAAAACAGCCCTCAGCCCCTCACCCAGACTGGCCAGGCACCCCAGTGGGGACCCTCACCCTGAAGGGGGTGTGACCAGCTGCAAACAGCCATCATCCCCTCATCCAGACTGGCCAGGCACCCAAGCGGGACCCCCATCCTGATCCGGGACACCCTTCAGGGCAAACCAGCCGGCCCCCACCCGTGCACCGGGCCTCTATCCTATATAGTAAAAGGGTAATATGCCTCCCAGCAACAGGATCAGCAGAGCTGCGAGGCCTCCCGAACCCAGGATCAGCGGAGCTGCGAGGCCTCCAGGCCCCTGGAGCAGCATGACAGGGGGCAGCGCCCAAACCCCCTGATCGCCCAGCGGCTCTATGTGTGACAGGGGGCGGGGCCACAACCTCCCTATCCGCCCTGCTCTGTTCCTGACAGGGGAAGGCGCCCCAACCCCCTGATCGGCCCTGCTCTGTGCCTGATAGGGGGAAGCTCCCCAACCCCCTGATTGGCCCTGCTCTGTGTGTGACAGGGGAAGGCGCCCCAACCCCCCCATGGGCCCTGCTCTGTGTGTTACGGGGTAGAGCTGCAACCTCCCCATCGGCCCTGCCCTGAGTGTGACAGCAGCGGCGCCCCAACCCCCTGATCGGCCCTGCTCTGTGGGTGACAGGGGGCGGCACCCCAACCCCCTGATCCGCCCTGCTCTGTGTGTGACAGGGGTCGGTGCCCCACCTCCCCTATCGGCCCTACTCTGTGCGTGACAGGGGGAAGCTCCCCAACTCCCCTATCGGCCCTACTCTGTGCATGACAGGGGGGAGCTCCCCAACCCCCTGATCGGCCCTGCTCTGTGCATGACAGGGTACGGAGCTCCAACCCCCCTAATGGGCCCTGCTCTGTGCGTGACAGGGGGCAGCACCCCAACCCCCTGATCGGCCCTGCTCTGTGGGTGACAGGGGGTGGTGCCACAATCTCCCCATCAAACCTGCCTTGAGTGTGACAGGGGGCAGTGCCCCAACCCCCCAATCGACCCTACCCTGAGCGTGACTGGGGGTGGCGCCCCAACTCCCCAATCGGCCCTGCTCTGAGCCCGACCAGGGGCTGCACCTAGGAATTGGGCCTGCCCTCTGCCACCCGGGAGCAGGCCTAAGCCAGCAGGTCGTTATCTCCCGAGGGGTCCCAGACTGTGAGAGGGCACAAGGGCACAAGTGGGGCTGAGGGACACCCCCACTCCCGCCAGTGCACAAATTTTTGTGCACCGGGCCTCTAATATATATATATAATTGATTTCAGAGAGAGGAAGGGAAAGAGAGAAAGAGAAAGAAACATCAATTATGAAAGAGAGACACTGACTGGCTGCCTCCTGCATGCCCCCCACTGAGAATCAAGCCTGCAACCTGGGCATGTGCCCTGACCAGGAATCAAACCATGACCTCCTGGTTCATAGGTCTATGCTCAACCACTGAGCCATGCTGGCTGGACCCGATTTTGAATCTTGACTCTGATACTTGATAATATCCCATTGTCTTAGAAAAGTCCTTTAACCTGAATGATTGCCCATTTTCACATCAGGTCAATGGGGATAAAATGAATTACCCCATCAAGTTGTTAGGATCACTAAATAAAATAACAAGTGTGAAGTAATTTATAAATGGTTGCTATGATAGATATTGATACTAATAATTTCTGCTAGAAATTAAATTAAGATTTAGCAAATGTTTAAATGGCAATTGATTCCATCTTAATTGGACTCATTCGTATGTGCTCAAATGTCCTAATTAATTACATAAAGCAGTAAATAAAGTTATTGTGGTAGATTCAAATAACTACAAGATAAGCTGTCTAGACAGGCTTGTGATGAGACTATTTAAAGCTCATCTAGTGACTTCATTGTGTCTAGCTTCCAAAGAAATGGCTTATGGTCCTCAAGTACACTATTTAAACAAATTAAAGTTTGACAATATTGTGGTAAGTCTTTTCTGTATATAAGTTTACAGTAAGCTTTTTAAAAAGATTTATAAATAACATGTCAACAAAGTCAAATGATGTTACTCATTCAGCCCTCCTAGAAAATCCCTAACAACATCATGTTTTTAGTTAAAATATAATTGTATCTTGTGTAAGATTCCATTTAGAATTCTTTGTTTTGTTTTGTTTTTGTTAATCCTCATCAGAGGATATTTTTCCATTGATCTCTAGAGAGAGTGGAAGCGAAAGAGGGAGTCAGAGGAGAGAGGGGGAGAGACACAAAGAGAAACATGGATGTGAGAGAAACAAATCAATTGGTTGCCTCCCACACATGCCCTAATGGGGACTGGGATCTAACCTGCAACCCAGGTACATGCCTTTGACCAGGAATCAAAACCACAATCCTTCAGTCCTTGGGCCAGTGCTCTAATCACTGAGCAACACTGGCCAGGGCTCATTTAGAATTCTTTTCTACACTAAGTGAAGCAGAAGCCATGTGAATGCAAACACACACACACACACACACACACACACAAATGGTGCACCTTACTCTAGTCATTCTGAAAAGTATAAATTACAACCATCTAATAAATATTTATTTATATAAAATTTAGATAAATTATAATAACCTACAATAGTTTAAAAATTAAATATTTCTCTGATTCTAAGTGTAGGCAACAGTTACCCTTTTGACGCATAACAAGACACTTAATAATTAGTATTGGCCAACACTTTACTTTTTTTTCTAATCATCAAATTATCCCTTTAAGATAAGTGTTATCTCTGTCTTTTAAAAAAAGAAATTAAAGTCTAGAGTATTTAAGTAACTTAGTGAGAATCACAATGCTATTAAGTGCCAAATTCAAGAAGTGTTATCTTACACATGATTTAATGAGGTTTCCAAGACACATTTTGTGGGGCAAATTTTTCCTAACCACATCACCCTTACAGACCAGGTTGCAAGCCCTTATTATTTATCCCCTTATAACTCTGTACTTCTTCAATGCCTCATCAGAGTAGTAATTAATTGCTTGTCATTGTCTCCCTTTCTCGCTGTACTATACATTTCATGAGAGCAGAACTGCGTACATCTTGCTGCTGCTGTATTTCAGCTTGTAGAAAAGTGCTTGGCATACTGTAAGTCCTCAATATATTTGCTAAATAAAAAAACTGAATAATTATGCAGCAAGTTTCTAATAAGTGGGCAGATATCCTACGATGTATCACACTTTTCACAGTTCAAATAATGCTAGGTTACAATTGTACAAACGGACCTTGCAAAAAAGCATGTGTGTGATCACAATAAACCCTCAGTTTATGATTGCACTGTTTGGTTGTCACTAATATTTCATCTGAACTTCTTGGGAAATGATGACAGTTGTTATTTACTGCTTAGTATTTGTAGAACTGAGATGAATGCCTTTAATCAGCACATTATCATAGGAAATAGTTCTGTTATGTAATTCAAGCATGAGTAGCTAAATGTTATGTGCCATTATGATAATGTAATAATTACATTACCTAAATATATGTTATGCCTCTGGTGTGTCTGAAACTTTGCTCAACATATCTCACTTAATCCAGCAAATGCCAGACTTTTATGGTATGTTCTATTATTCCCTTCATTTTTCAGATAGAGACACTAGAGCTTTCAGAGGATATGAAAGTGATGGTGACTGGCAGGCTGATCTTTCAATGCAGGCAGCCTGCCTCTAGGGAAGGCTCCTAGCTAACACTGTACCATTATCAACTAGCATAAAATTCCATAGTGCGTTAGATTCTGCAAATTATTTCTCAAGGGTAATGTTAAAAGAAATAGATTGCTTCAAAAGAGAAAAATAATAATAATAAAATAAAGTAAGAAGAGTAAAATTTTCCCCTTAGCGTACAGAAAGAGACTGGGCTTATGCTGTCTTTCTCTACAAGGTAATGTGAATTATTTCAATGAATAACTTATACATTTTATGTCTGACCTCTAAAAGATTAGACAGTATTGCTGGTATCTTAGTGATATATAATAAGGAATTACACTGAGAAATAGTGCTACAAAAAAGCTCCTTATGTTTTAAAATGTATCTTCTTTTTGAACTTCCCCTTGAGTGGTCGATTTCTTTTCTCCACAGAACTCTAAACATAGAGGCAATGTGGTGGATTCATTATTCAGCTTCTCCAATTTCCCCATTTTTTAGCACCTGGTGTTAGTGTAGTGCATGTGTTGCAGTTGATGAGTCAATATTAATGGATTATTGTTCATTAATGTCCACGGTTTACATTCGTGGTCACTCCCTGTATTGTACATTCTATAGGTTTTGACAAATGTATAATAACACACATCCACCATTACAATAATATTTTCACTGCCCTAAAAAAATCCCCTATTCTCTACCTTTTCATCTCTTTTTAATGCATTCTTAAAAGAAAAATTGATAGAGAAATATTCCAGATAAAAAGATATGACATCGTCTCTCTGGAGGAGAAACAAAAGGTAAACAGGAAGATGACAGAGGTCAGAGAAACTGAATCAAAGTATTTCCAGTTGCCTTTCCTCACTGAGAGAAGTGCAAATTGAAAAGAAAAAAAAACTGTTAATGTCTCCTTTTCCCTTTTCATAAGAGAATGAAAAAGTAAGGGTCAAGTTACTGAACATATCATGCACACTATACTGAGTAGGCCAGACTCAAGCAAACAATTTGTTACTCCTTCTAAGTGCTATACTATCAGGCAAACTGAGACACAGAAAAGATTTTTAAATGAACAATCAACATTTTAAAAGCCTATTTTCACCAGAGTGTACTACCGAAATATACTAATATTTTACAAAAACATAAATTAGCTAAAATGATCTTTAACTAATTATTCCACTGCTTGCTATTTCCTCTCTAAAATGCTAGCCTAGATAATTTTCAAAGACTAGACTACGGGACCAAATAGAATCAGATTTGAGTGTGTGAGTTATGGCTTCATAGGATGTTGTGAGAGATACTGGAACAGCTTCTGTTCCTCTAATTATCTCCTCCCTTGGCTCATCACACTGTGCTCATACAATCTGAGAGGGGAACTGCTTGGAGTTAACTTGCAAATGTTTAGAGTAAGGTGCTTCTTTATGTGCACTTTAGTACCACTGTTAGTTTCATTGTTTCTTAGCTGAGGACACCGATAGAAAAGGAGAATGGAGAAGAGGGAAGAAAGCATCAAACAACATATTTTAGAACACTGGGAATGTTTAAGATCTCAGGTTGGCGGAAATGACTATGGCAACCAAAATGCAGTATGAAGACATTAACTATGCAGGAAAAAGGTAAACAAGGTCTCCAGCAGTAGAAGAAACCTAAAGGAAGATGACAAAGCAGTAAAACCACACCGTGCATCTGCCAGGGGACTGCAGAGATTCTGTCCCAGGTGTATGACTCATGCTAGGTTCAGTTTGAATTTGCCAAGAAGGAAGACAAAAGAAGGTAAGATGGGAACATTTGTCAACAATCTTCCAATGCATGTGATCATTATTACTCATCTCTTTTCCACCCAACAATTTCTCTTTCCAAATGTATCACAGATTTCCAGAAAAAGAAGAAAAAATATGAAGAGCTGATAGAGCAGGATATAATTAAAAGGTATTGATAGCAAAGATTGACCATGCCTTGCCCATAACCCTCAGATCTTTCAAGTTGATTGACAACTGTAAGGATCTGAATTTGTGCCAGAGTGTTGTTTTTTCATCCTGAAACTGCAAATATTAATACTCCTCTCTCTACTCTTTAACACTTTGCAACCAATAACTTCCTGGCTCCTTGGAAGGGATAATTTTGAGGCAAGTATTTTGGATATTTCCCAGGATTTTCCCATGGACTTAAGCTCAGATAGCACACTATGAGCTTAAGCTCACGTGGCCCAATAGAGTAACTTTATGGACTGGCCTCCCTTCCCAGGGCCACTTCCATACCTACCTCCTAATTAGTTTATTTTTCACTTAAATGCATGTCTCCAATTAGCTTATTGTTCATTCAAATGCATGTCTCCAATTCTGTTCCTAGGACAGAAGTCAGATAGTGAACAAGGAAGAAATGATTGTATTGCTAATATGTGGAGATGATTATTGGTTACCTTTGTTTTTCTTGATAAGATCCATTTATTAGGAGAACCTTCTTCAAGAAACACAGAACCTAAACTTTAATTAGATTCAACAGACATTTGAGAAGTGGTCATTACTATATGGCAGATATTTTACTAAATCTATCAGCATGTTACTTTCTTCTTATAGTTGAATTTCATTAACATCTAGCTATGATTTTTATCCATTCAATTTATAATCTTGTTTCTCTAGGTTTCAACAGTCATAAGAGAAATCACATCACAGCAGCCAATAGACTTTTGTTGTTATGCCCAGATTATTGGGTAGACTTCCAAATCTCTCTTTTGAAAATCCCTACACCAAAGCAAAAGTATCAGGAGAGGGGGTGCCTTCATTGGTTTTATAAATAGAGTCCTCTACTTTACCATGTAGCATCCATCATTTTATATCCCCCTGTACCCTAGCTTTGCTTCCTGAAACACCTACTTGAAACATCTGTTGAAAGGTTACTGACTGGTTATGAAGGCACTTCAAGGTGCTTATTTCTGCTACCATGTATCAGTTAGCAATACTTGGACTGAAAGTAGTAGAATACTTGGCTTCTTAGTGTCTGTAACAAGAAAGGCATTGTTATATCTGATATAATGAAAAGTTTGGAAGTCAGTGATTGCAGAATTGGTGTACTAGCTCAATGCTCTCTTCCATTTTATTTATTTTTTCTGCTCTGCCCAACTTAGTGTGTTGAAAATATTGCTTCTCATGGTTACAGAAAGGCTGCCAGAAAACTTCATAGAACCACATTCTAAGTGGTAAGGAAATGCAGGAGGCACTCAAACAAAAAGGAACTTCTCCTTATATTATTAAAGATAATTTTTTTTGCATAAATCCAAGCAGAGTTCTCTTTACATCACATGGACTAGAACTGGATCACGTAGCCACATTAGACTACTTGCTAACAAAGAATATGATCGATTGAAGCCAATCCTGATGTGCGCCAATCCCAGCTTGGGCATAGTTCCAATGAAAAATACACAGGCGTGCTGCTGACAACTACAGGGAGGGGTGGTGGCTGTAGATGTAATGAATGGTGCCTGTTGCTACCCAACGAAGCGCTTCTCTGCAGAAACCTTGAACTATTATCTTGGTTAATGAGAATTCCTCTCCCTTTACTTTTTTAAAAAACACTTTATTGAGGTCTGATTGACATACAAAATGCTGTACATATGTAATGTATACAATTTGATGAACTTGGAGATAAGTATACCAATATGAAACCATCAACACTCTATGCCATAAGCATATCCATTACCTGCAAAAAGTTTCCTCCTGTCATTGTTACTATTATTATTATTATTATTGTTATATTGTAATAAGAACATGTAGAATATTTTAAAGTATACAATACAAATTTGTAAGTATTAATTATAGGCACTATGCTGTACAGTAGCTCTCTAGGACTTATTCATTTTGCATAACTAAAACTTTGTATCCTTTGACTAATACCTCCCATATCGCTCTTCCCCATCTCCTGGCAACTACCATTCTACTCTCTGCTTCTATGAGTTTTACTATTTTAGTTTCTTAATATAAGAGTATCATGTAGCATTTCTCATTTATGTTTGTGTTGCTCTTTTTATGCATTCTAAATCTGTGCAGTCTAAAGTTTAGGCGGGGGGGCTTCTATTATTCACAGTCTTCTTCCCTATTAAACGAAGAGAATTCCATGGTGATGGATTGAAGGATCAAGAATGATAAGCTTTGTGTATCAAAATGAAGACACCATTACTGCACCAAGCCTGCATGTCTGACTCCTTCTATACTTGGGATTTCTGTCTCATAAACCTCTCCAATCCTATGTGAAACAGGCCCTAGATGGCCTCATACTCCCCACAGAAACACCTGACGCCTAGTGTGAGTACTACTTGCACTCCTCATGAGACCCTCATATACAAATACACACTTAAATTCTACTGTTCTTCTTATGAGTTTTTCTTTTTTCTTTCAAGATTTTGAATCTACTCTTATAACTAGTTCTTATCAGAGTTTTGAAGAGCAAGTAGAAAGGAGTAAACCTTTTAGTCTCTTCTTTCCTTACATCAATTATCTTTAATTTTTCCTAAAATCCACGTTATTTTTTCTAAGTGAAAGGTAGAAAAATGTAAGACAAAAACAATTTACAGGCTAAGTTTCACAAGTAAGCAAATGCAGCCTTTAAGCTCAGAGAGGCATAACTTATCCTGTACCAATATCATATTCAAGTGCAAGGTCTTCTTATAATTTGTATTTATTTCTGTCCTAGATCCATTCTAATTGAGTAGATAAAAATGAAAAGGCTTTTCAAAATTATCTGCAAGGAGATTAAAACTCTATAAAATAACGTGCAATGGCATTTTCCAGATAGACATGATTATTAGCTCTAGAAATATTTGCCAGTGGCCCATCTCTTGCTTCCCTGTAGTTGATCTAGAGTACACAGTTATTTCCTTATTCCACACTGTCTTCCTCGACAATCACTTTTGCTCCTAGGACGTCAGAGCTATCTATATGCTGATAACTACCAATTTTTTTATCTGTAGCTTAGACGTCTCTTTTGAGTATTAACTGCATCTATGGCATCTTTATTTATCCTATCGTGACCTTAACACAGATCCAAAATTGAACACAACATCTTCTCTACCAAACTTACTCCTACTATTGTTATTTCTATTTTAGGTCATTAAACCACAAACCACCCAATCTTTCAAGTCAAGAATCTTATCAATTACATTTGATTGCCTCTTTCCTTAACCTCCTACTTTTGGCCAATCAATAGTAGTCCTATCAATATTAACTCCTAATTATGTGTTGGTTCCATACCCTACCTTCAAAGTTTTACTCTAGTTAAAAGTCACCATCTCCTTTCACTTTGAAATTGTTATATCATTTTAAGATTAATATTTTATCTACCAATAAGATCTAATTACATATCTGCCAACCTGTGTTTCATAATACAATCGGAGAGTATTCTAAGAAAATGATGTCCAGTTCGTTTAAAATTATCAATTCATCCCGTTACTCAATCCCAAAATACTCAAATTGTTATGAGCCGTCCATGACTTAGTTCCTTTTGCAGGTGTTTCGGCAATGAGACATTCTGTAATTTTTTCCTTTTTCTCTACCTTCACATACCCCTATAATGTCTACCATGAGACCTCTATTAAGACTGTATTTCCCTGATCCACTTAAGAAAAGTTCATCTCTCCTCATTCCCATCACTGTAATCAGAGCATCTCTCTATTACAGACCTTGCTTATATGAGTCTTCTTTCCTTTTAGTCTACATATTCCCTGGAACAAGGAACAATGTATTATTTACCTAGGGATGCTCAGGGCACTAGGCTAAGTCTAGCACAAGTGGGACCTCAATAAAATAGTTGTTGAATGGATGAATAAGTGAGGGTTTTAATTCAGTGATTCCCAAAGTGGGCGCTACCGCCCCCTGGTGGGCGCTGCAGCGATCCAGGGGGGTGATGATGGCCACAGGTGCATTTGTTTTAACTTTTTTTGTATTATCTTTCTATTCCGAGTTCAATAAATAGTTTCATAATTTCAAACTTCAATGTTTCTAATTTACACCTTTCTTTACACTTGGGTTGCGGGAAACGAGTTAAGTCGGCTCGCGTGAATTGCGCGTACTCCGCGGGAGCCGTCTTAAACTCGGTTCATATAGATTTGCGGTGGAGTGCGGGAAACGTGTAAACTCGGGCCGATTGTAACTGCGTATTACCAAATATTTCATTTCAATCGAACCCATACTTCAAAAGATATAGGCATTTTAACGTGCCATCTTATATTTTGGCGGGAAATTCACCCGACACCGAAGTGTTTACTATATTTTACGAAAAAGGTAGAAACATTAATACATATATCTTTCTGTTTAATTGCTATTAAAATTTTTTAAAAAATTAATTTCCTGGGGGCGCTGAGTAATATTTTTTCTGGAAAGGGGGCGGTAGGCCAAATAAGTTTGGGAACCACTGTTTTAATTTTTCCCCCGCCTACCTTTTATTTCCTGGTTTCATTCCCAATCATTAAGTATAAGTTTCTACCCCTCCCCAGTTTTAATATGCTTCAATTTTCATGCTTATTCCAAACAGATTTGGGGAAAAATCGCCTTCAAAACAAACTTGTAATCTATTTCAAGAAGAAAAGAAGAACAGGAAAAAAAGACAAAGGATAATGTGAATGGACAGAAACTTCCTTGGACCTCTCAGATTGTGTTCTTTCCATTCCTATGAAGAAATTAAGCCCATGGGAAGAACAGTGACAGTGTGGGTATTTTCCTCCCTCAGGTTCCTTATCCTGCTTTGTGTCCCTTCTTCTGGAGCCATATTCATTTCAAGTACACGTGGTCTCTTGGGAGTCTCCTTTCACCTGACCTCACTTTTCTGAGCACTTCACTACTGTCTATAAACTCTTCCATACTTTTATGAATCCCCAGATGTCTTTTTCTGCAGTGTTTACAGATATTGCTTTATGCTAAAATGGATAACTTTCCAGGAGATGGAAGTTGTAAAATTGGGTTCATAAACTTGATTCCAAAGTGATTATAATCTTTGTGTAAATGACACCCGTAAACATACTATGTCCCTTTAATGTATGTACTATTTGAATGTACAACAAATGAGAAAAAATGTAACTTGAAGGCTATTTAGTAAATTGTTGAGGTTTGTGAACCTCATCCAGATCATTCTAGGCCTGATTGTGAGCTTCTTGAATGTGTTGAGAATAACTGTGCTGATGAAGCCGAGATGATAGAGACGGAATAGTTTCTGAGGAAATCACCAAACCCCTTCTCCCGGAGCCACTAAACCAACCAATTTTGCTACTTAAAAAGGAAATTTCTCTCCTAAGTTTTTAAGGTTCAAAATCAGAAGTATATGAAAAAGGAGAGCTGAATGGGAATACTTTTTATTAATAAAAAGGTGAATTCAAACTAACTGCCAAAATGAAAGGCATCACAAGCAGTTACAGAGAACCAGGATACAAAGTGGAAAAATAAAATCAGGAGGGACAAGATCAAGAACAACTGGGGTCAAGTTAGTCTGAATTTAGGCTAATTGCCTGTAAATAGTTTGGTGTCTACAGCTGCCAAGAGTATGTCAGTTGTGATATTATATGTGAATAAAACATTCACACCCAAAAGCCAGAGATAAAATAAACAGAGATTTGCAATCTCTCATTCTTCATTTCTCTTTAGGCCTGGGTCATTTGTTAGCACATAGTGCAAAAATATAGCCGGGCCTGGAAGAATAAGTCTCTGTTTGACCATAAGAAAATATAGATGCCTTACTGCCCAGGCTCTTTAGAGTAGTTCTGAGAAACAAAATGACAGGATAGTCCCTGACAGAGCAATGGTTTACCAAGTTCATTCTTATAGTTGCTATTCAAAATGACCTCTACCCAATAATGTCATCCAGGTCCCACTGTTGGAGAGGAAAGTTTTAATAATTTTTAAATCCTCGAAAGTATTATGGAACTTTTTAGGAGGTCTTAGAAAGTTTTCCTTCTTGTGACCCCTGCATAGAAAGACACCAAGCATTGCCATGTAAGCATTGAAGACTGTTTATATAAAGAAAGCCATTCCACCCAGGGTCTGGAGCTGGAAACACATGAAGACCTTAAGTAAACTGATATCAAGTAGGGTTACATTTCCTATAAAAACAGGTTTGGGGCTTGGCAAATATTAGATAATAAAGCTTTTGAAGCAAGTTAAATCCTTTTAATTTGTGAATAAATGAATTTTATCTAATCTGTGGGCTAAGTTTATAAACCATTTTGGCAATGAAACAAAGGGGAGTTCTTAGAATAATAGCGCCAGGAGACAAGTGTAGGATGAGAATGAGCCAATACCAGTTTGCCAACAGGGAATTAGCTCAGAAGAAATGCAATTTCACAGGATTTGTAGAAAACCATTACCATCAGCAATCAAACATCTACTGTGGGAGGAACTTGGTATTTCACATACTAGTTGTTGTGAGAGCTGCTGTGGAAGCAGAGTAAATTTATGGAGTTTTCCTTTAGGATGGAAAAAAGATAAAATGTAGATTTTAAAAAGTAATGCAGGCAAACTATAGCTTGGAATCTTAGAGTTGAAAGCATCAATTCATCCAGAAAATCATGTATAATTGGACATAAAATGGAACTGTTTTGAGCTACACCCGCCACTAATAAGCTGTATAACTGCAGAAAAGTCTACTGACTGTTTTGTCCCTTCATTCGTAGGAGGGTGCTTTATATGATTGCTGCACTTCCTTTTTGTTCTATGATTTAGTGAAATGCTAAAGGATCCAATGAGAAACTTCAGTATTTCAAACTTCCTCTAACTTTGTACATATAAACCAGAGAAGCCATGGTTGAGATAATATAATAGAGACAACATTCTATCACCCTACTTTTTCAGTCTCACCCCTGAGATTGCATATAATCTAAAGTAGAATGTAATTGAAAAATAACAGACTTGATACTCAGTGTTCAGCTGCCAACATGAGCTGCATATTGGTTGACAAGGTCATCTTATTTCTATTTTGAATGAGAAAACTTGACAGTATCATAAATCTATTAGAAGGTCAAGGAAAGGCTGAGTGCATTATTACTCTAAATATGGCTTAAACTATGGCTACAATGATGCTATTTCTAATATAATGTTTATGTATACCCTAAAACATTTCTGAAAAGATCTATTCCAAACAATTTCCATTGGGAATAGAGAGTAAGACAGAGAATATGTGTGATTTTTACATATTTTAACTATTTGAATTTTAAAAATTAGTAGGTAATATTTCTAGAGTTCCACATAAACAGCATAAAGATACATATTTAGTAAGTGAGTTGTGGCCCTTATATGTAACCATAATTTATCAGTATTTGTAAGAAACATGCTTGATCTGACCAAGAGATTATCAACTGATGTTTGTTGGCATCAATTCAATGCCAACAGGAATCCCCAATTTGGGACACAGTAAAGGAGGAGACACTGTTCTTTGCAAAAAACTCAACTGTGATCCAGTACAGCACAACTGTGATACAGCACAACTGTGGAACAGCACAGCTGTGGAACAGCTGAATAGTGTTATAGCTCAATTATGAAACTAAACCAGCATGGCTGTGAGGTGGCTATTGGGCAAAGCACCTTGGCCTGGTGTTGTAGCTCTGCTCTAGTCTGCTCTGCCCAGATGGCTCTTCTTTGCACTGCTCCACCAGGACACCTTTGGTGTTTCAGCTCCTGTCATGGAAACAGTTATTGGTGGAAAGAGAAAGTGTGCTCCACTTAGACGTAAAACTAGCTTTTATAGAGAGGAGTTTCCACTCCTGGTTCCTGATTGGTCAAACTCATGCAAACAAGGACTACAAATCAGCCTAGTTTGATTGGTCCAAAAAGCACTGTCCTGACCAATCACCTCTGATTGCTCAGTGAATATGCAAATGAGCATATAGCTGTGCTGCACTAATTAAACAGGGAAGGTCTCAGTCCTATTGGTTCGAATATGATCCCAGGAACTCTTTTATAAGGATCAGCTCAGAGAGCAGGAGCACAAGGCAGGAGGTTTGCAGCTCAGTGCAGCACTTCCCTGAAGTAAGAGAGTATAAGAGGCCCCTGTTGAGAAATGACAACTATACTTTGTTTATAAATTTGAACCCTGTTAGCCAAGAGGAGTCCTTACCAGGCACACTCATTCTTGGGGTCTATGAGATGCAAACAATAAAAAAGATGGGGCCCCTATTTTACTCGCACCTCATATTCTTGGTTACTTTTTAGAACAATTGCTAAGTATAGAGTGCTTGTTTAAGCTGGCCTTTTCTGATATAAGTTCCCCATCCCTTTAAGATTAAGAGGAAAAGATTTTAGGGAAGCTGTGGGTCCATATAGCAACTAACTTTCAAGGTCAAGACCATGTTGACAATACTCTCAGATGCTGTGTATTCCACCTCCACAGATTTATTGTAGGACCTCATGAAATGTTTCTGTTACAAACTAGCAAACTCCACAGTTTCAAGAAGTAGCATTCTCCATAACCAAAATGCACTGGTAGGCTATGCCTACCTATGATATAGTATATTTTTTCAAATCTTTTTTTTTTTTTACAGTAAGTCAGTAAACCTGATCTGACCCCACAAATGTGGATTCTAATACTAAAAGGAATGAGTCCACAATTGTCCTTTGGGTAATTTGGGAGAAGGACAATGCTCCTGCTTCAGTGACCTATCTGCAACAGAAAAATTGAGGGTGAGAGGCACTATGGGATGAAAGAAAATTTGGAGTAGATTCATCTTGGTTTATTCATTTTCTAAATATATTATGCCCAAAACAATGCTTTGGGAAAGTTGGTTATCTAACAGACTGTGTTTAAAAGCATGTAGGGCCCTATCCGGTTTGGCTCAGTGGATAGAGCATCGGCCTGCGGACTGAAGGGTCCCAGGTTCGATTCCGGTCAAGGGCATGTACCTTGGTTGTGGGCACATCCCCAGTGGGAGGTGTGCAGGAGGCAGCTGATTGATGTTTCTCTCTCATTGATGTTTCTGACTCTCTATCCCTCTCCCTTCCTCTCTGTAAAAAATGAATAAAATGTTTTTTTTTAAAAGCATGTAGGTACCTTAACAGAAAATAATGGAAAACAAAAGTGTAGTGAAAAGAAGACTTACACAACTGTACAAGTCCCCAAGCTTTGTTAGCATCATTTATCAAAATAAAACAGGTAGCTTCAGTTCGCCAAGAGAAATTTAGTGCTGCCTAGGTGTTTTATTCTATTTCTGTCCCCCGCTTGAAAAATATTAGGCTATTTGCAAACACTGTTTCTTTTTGGTAATGCAAAACTGCACAAATATACATCCTGAGGAAGAGGAAATATTTCACTATGGTGAGTGACAAACATTGCCTGAGTTAGTATGACAGCTAGCACAAAGTAACAGCCAGCCCCACAGGGAACTGCGAAAATGACAAGTTGACTATGAGAAGCAACCAAGGGTGTCCATTTCCTATTTCTACTCCATTCCCTACGTGGCCCAATGTAAAGGGCCAATTACCCACGTGCTTTATGTGGGCTCCGTAGCTGCCCGAATTGGATGGTCCAGTTATCTGAGGGATTCTGAGTTCACAGTGGCTAGGTTTAGAAAGGAAAGAAAATGTGGAGTCATCGGGTCTTAAAACAAACAACAGTTCCATACAGAAACATTATAATACCCCTAACGGATTAACTTCCGATATCTCTACTTAGTGGGCTACTGAGTTACAAAACAAAACCGAATCTGCCATTTTTAACCTTAATATAAATGATGCGCTGTTATCAGAATGATTCCTCACAGAGTATTCGAGTAGGTTTCCCTCTCTAATGCAACAGGTTTCAAATGACAGGACTTGCATTGTATTCCTAGGGCATGATTCCACCAACACAGAGATCTCATTACATCATCACAAAATGTTTTCTGATATCCAATTACTCTTGTTTTTTTTAACGGCTCCCGGACTACCTTAAATATACCTGCTCTCCCGCTGGAGTTCATGTCTCCCTGCAGCCAGGGTAATTTAAGAGCTATCTGATGCCCTCCTCTATGCCTTCTCCTCCTCCCTGACCTTACCCTTCCCTCTACTCTGCTCAGGCTGCACTGACCAAGTCAGACAGACCTTGGTTTTCCTTGGCTCCTTGCGTGTTCTACTGCTCCTACTTGCCCCTTCTCCAAGCCTCTTTTCTCACTCCGTTTTTACATCGACACCAGGGTATCCATCATCTCCTCTCCCCACTGCTTTTCAAGAGAGATGTGCTTTTCATGACGTTACTAACTACATACATTCTCCACCATCTGTCAGGAATGGTGTAAACAAATTTCACTGCAGTTCTGTTCATCCCAGACTGTAGTTTTAAATTTTAATCTGTTGATCTTTCCATTTAAAATGTCTCTAAGAATATCAAGTTTGATCATAATAGTTCAGTTTCAAAATAAGTAAGGTTAGACATGAGAGATTAAAAGAAAATAAAGAAAAACACCAGAGTTTTCTATCTAGTTCTAGTTTTGCAAGAATATTTCTTATTTCTTTGTTGGAAAAGGACATCTTATGTATTATCTTAAAAAAATTTTACACAGAATTGTTTTTGTAGAACTTTAAGTCATTCTTTCTTATCTTTGATAGAATAGCTCTATTTGGACCTTCTATTTATGGAACTAGAGAATGGATTCTCCTTGACACCTTTCTACTTTACATGCTCCCTATTTCTTCCAATGTATAATGATTTTTCCTGCTAAGAAGCAACTTCATAAATGTGGATGGGTTCCCAGATTGGCTTAGACTCGAGAATGCTAAATTTGCCAGTGATTCAATGACTTAACTAGATTACTAATTGTATGATTTCAACTCTTTACAGTGGTTAGAACTCATAAATTGAAGGCCTAGACAGATACCAGCTGTTCTTTTGGCACATGTATATTTAGCAATAATTTCCATTATTTCTCAGATCTCAGCAGGATTTAAAATTAATTATACATGTCTTCTTTTACAGTCAAAAAGCTGTAGCTGTCCAGCCTGCCACGCAGGCCCATGTCATTCCTGGCCACATAGGTCCGAGGGCTTCCCTCATGCTTTTAGCATAATGATCAATCACAGGATCTGTCTACTGGCCAACATTTTTCATTGACATTATCCTCATCTTTACCACTGGCTTAGACAGATGCTATTGAATTTCTACTCTCGACCTTTTAATACTTTTTCCATCCATTTCCTTACAGCAACCAGAAGGATATCAATGAAACATACATTCCTTCTCTCTCAAAACATCTAATAGTTTTTCCTTTCAGGGAGGACAAAATGTAACATCATTTTACTGTGATCTATAAAGCCCTCAGGACTGACCTCCGCACCATCCTCAGCTTGTATTACTCTCTCTTCACAGAACTGAAGCCTTGCTGCATTTCCCTTCTTTCTGACAACCTTGCAAGCCTTTTTCTGAATCAGGGGCTTTTGAGCCTGTTATTCTCTTTATCAGGGAGGCACTTCTCCCCACTCATTGCCTGGATAATTCCATCTCCACAACACTTCCTCAAAGAAATTCTCCCCGATACCTTAATCGAAATCTCCGTCCCCTATTATAGTATCTCAGACCGCACAGTTATTTTCTTTCCTATTATAATAATTGATCATTATTTACATATTTCTAATGGTTTATCTGTAAATGCATATGTGTTTTTATCCCTCTTTGTATTTTAGGGATCTGTGCATAGAAAGGTATGGTATATATTATCAAAATTAGTAAATGAAGAGCAAATTAATAGATAGATATGCTTCTCTACCCCCTAAAAAGAGTTTATTTTAGTGCTATTTATCAAGCTCCGTTTTTGGCAATTCTGTCTGGTCCTCATCCAAAAGAGTGACTTTCATCTTTAAATAACATGCACCTATTCACTTCCAATTTCCCACCTTGGTTTGTGTCTTAAACCCATTTCCAAAGGACATCCCTTCTTAGCGTATTACTTTGGACTTTCAAACCTATTTGAGACAAGGCTGTCACATTAACCACCCTTTTAAGTTCATGGCCTATTGGATTTTTCACAACTGCCTTTATCTTTGTCTAACCAAGATCCAGAGCCAGACATTCCTACTCAATACCAACTTTTGTTACCAGGCTATATTTTGAGTATATGATATCATACTAATGACCAAGGTCTTTGCCCCCAACTATTCCTTATATCTTTCAATCCTTTTATGTATGCCTTAATAATGTAGAAGTAAAACAACAACATTTTAGCCCAACCAGCATGGCTTAGTAGTTGAGTGTGGACCTATGAACCAGGAGGTCACAGTTCAATTCCCAGTCTGGGCACATGCCCGGGTTGCTGGCTCAATCCCCTGTGTCAGGCCTGCAGGAGGCAGCCGATCAATGATTCTCTCTCATCATTGATGTTTCTATCTCTCTCTCCCTCTCCCTTTCTCTCTGAAATTAATAAAACTATATTTAAAAAAAATTTTTGTACTTTTTTGTGTGTAATATCATGACATTTTTAAAGATAAATAAGCATCCTACCCAGGCTTTCCACCTCTAAAAAGTATGGCAACTATGCCATTCTGAAGCGATGATTACACCCTCATATTTAAAACAGCTCCCTTCAGTGATCCAATCAGAATATCCAAATAGCCGACTGGAACTTCTACACAGAACACTAACATGAATAAGAACAAAATGTGAAAAACTACAATTTATCCAGTCTTCATGACAAAAATTAGCAATAATTAAATCTAGCAAATAAGTGGAGTTCAGAAGGTAGGCTATGCATTCTTAACATAATGTGAATTGGTTTTCCCCCCTGAAGAGAGCTTTTATTTTTAAAATCAATGACATGCATAATACCATGAACAGGCCATATAATCCAGATTTGAGTGAGTCAGCCACAAAACCAGAAAAAGCATCCATTTTGCTTAAAAATCGCTGAGTCCTTTATTTTGAATTGACTTCAAGGCAGGAAATGTTATATTTTAATTTAAATGAAATACTGAGAACCATCTGTTATAGAGGATCACGGTGACTCACTTGTCCAGATACCTGGCACATCAAGAGAAAGTGGAAATATAGATTCATTGACAATAATCCCACCCATGTTAAATATTTTCTTAATTGTATATTATATTGTATTCTACATCTATTTCATTAAATTATTTCTTTCTTTAGATGCTCACCCAGATAACCTTTTATAGCTTTCATTGGTGTCTGTGTATTTTCTCAAGAAGCTATTATCTCATGAAAAGTTCATTCTTCCTATTTCCTTATATTGCTTATTTCTTATATTGCTTATTTCCTTATATTGCTTATTATACACAATTCATATAATATATACACATAAAATTAAAATATAATTTACCAAAAAATTTTGGAAGAATTTCCAATCTTTTACTCTTCCTTCTGTTGCTGCTTTGTTTTCAAAACTACGTTAATATCTTCATGCACATATATTCCTTTCAGAAAGATTAAAAATCAGAACTAGCTTTAAAATCTAGAATTACAGTAGACATTTAAAATAAATGACTTTAACTATGTTTATAACAACTAACTCCTGATTCTGAAGATGATATATATGAACAGGTCATATTGCTTGAAGCATGCATTTGAATTGGATATACTGAGGCCAGGGAGCAAAAGAAGGTCTCAGCTGGTAACTGACACCAGCAGACCTCATAGCATATCCATTTCAACAGGCCTTTGTTGCTTTATATTGGATGTTGCATATCCAGTGAACTCTTTTGAAGTAATAAGTCTGTGTCTCCCCATGAGAAATAGTCCCTATGAGAAATTGGCTAGTAGGGCTTCTGTGGAAATAAAGAGAAAGCAAGGAGCCCTAAAGTAGTATTTGCTCTGAATCAGAAAATAAAAATTTGAAGGAAGTTAAGCTTATAATATTAAAGTTGTGGCTTTAAATGTATTCAATCTATTTAAATTTTCTTGAACATTAACTCCATGTCAGGTACTGTTAAAATAAAAGATTGAATGCTGACCAAAATGGACGTGTAGGCCAATCACAGGGAGCAGAGAGTCTAGCAATGAATTGATTAATCTGTTATGTATTTTTGTATGTATATATGTATGTTTTTGTGTGTGTGTATATATACATATACACATACACACACACACACACACACACACACACACATACATACTAGAGGCCTGGTGCACAAAATTCGTGCACTCTGGCATCTGGCAGGGCGAGGGGGGGGGGCCCTCAGCCTGGCCTGTGCCCTCTCGCAGTTCAGGAGCCCTCAGGGATTGTCCGATTGATGGCTTAGGCCCGCTCTCCCACGGGACTAATGTCAGTCAGACATCCTTAGTGCTGCTGCAGAGGCCGAAGAGGTTCCCGCCACTACCACTGCGCTTGCCAGCTATGAGCCCGGCTCTGGGCTTCTGGCTGAGCGGCGCTCCCCCTATGGGAGCACACTGACCACCAGGGGGCAGCTCCTGCATTGAGGGTCTGCCCCCTGATTGTCAGTGTGCATCATTGCGACCAGTTGTTCCACCGTTTGGTTGATTTGCATATTAGCCTTTTATTGTATAGGATGTGTGTTTATATGTGTATGGGCATTTCCTTGCTTCTATCAAGCTAACATCTATATAATTTTTACTACATGGCAAACACTTTCTAAAACTTGAAAGTTTTAACTCATTTAACCATTCTTCAAACTCTTGAGGTAAGGCGTTTCATCATATTCATTTTACAGATGAAGAAAGTGAGCAGTGTGTTGAGCAAATTGCTCAAAATCACACAACTAATAAGGGGCAGAGCCGGGTTATGAACCTTAGTAGCCTGGCTTTAACCATGAACTCTTTTCTCTAGGAAAAATGGGAGAAGTAAGAGAGTGAACTATTTCAGCAATGGCTCCAGATGGGGAGAGCAAAAGGTTTAGTCAAATTGGGAAAGATAATTAACATTTTTCATAAAGAACTGTAAAAAAAAAGTGATTCAATTGAATATTGCTTCACACAATTTTTTTTTCACTAAGAAACACAAGAAAAGGCAGTTGTTTTAAAACTGATTGCCTTTATGGTAAGTAAAGTTTCCTCTGAAAAATTTTAAGAACAAGTTTTCTTTCATAAGATGAAGTTACAGACTGAATCACTTTTGCTGACCATGCTATTGTAGAATCTTTTCCTCTTAAACTAAACAAGAATATGGAGGAGAGCATGTATAAGCTAGATCAGCGGTTCTCAACCTGTGGGTCGCGACCCCTTTGGGGGTCGAACAACCCTTTCACAGGGGTCGCCTAAGGCCATTAGAAAACACATATATAATTACATACTGTTTTTGTGATTAATCACTATGCTTTAATTATGTTCAATTTGTAACAATGAAAATACATCCTGCATATCAGATATTTACATTACGATTCATAACAGTAGCAAAATTACAGTTATTGATTCCTAAAGGACAGATAAAACGGTCTTATAGTGGAAGAAAATGCCTTCATAAATATAACTTCCCAAGGAGGAGTCAATATGAAAGATTAGTGAGCAGGAGCTGATAGACTGTTCTACAGTCAATGATTAAGCCAGGCTGGCTCTACTATTTTATCAACCCTAGAGCAGGAAGAAGCAAGAATCTGAGCCTCTGACGTATATGTTAGCATCCAGTACAAAGTTTAAGTCGTGGTTCTACTTGCAGGGGTGGGGAACCTTTTTTCTGCTATGGGCCATTTGGATATTTATAACATTATTCGAGTGCCACACAAAATTATCCACTTAAAAATTAGCCTACTATATTTGGTCAAACATTTAATTAACTCACCCCTAATGCCTTCACAGGTCCAGATGAAATGATTTCGTGGGCTTTATATAGCCCACGGGCTGGACTTTTATGCTACATGGAGTTGAAGAACTTCTTTGAAAGAAGAAATATCTTCTTTCCCAGAAAGTTGAATCATCATGAATAACATCCTAGACCTTGCATAAACTCTGCTTTTTATGTATCTGAATATTTATTTTTTGTACCTTCCTCAAATATTGTTGTAGTTTTCATCTTTTCAGTAATGGTGTTATAAACAACTTCATAGTATATGAGACTGATTGTATGTCTACCTCCACCAGAAAAATCAGGACCTAGACTTTAACACTGATGTCAGCTCATGCTGGAAAGCATAAAACCTTGATGTCTGTATGACACAAATATGAGAATAAGGGGGGGAAAGTCAGAAATGGAAAATACTTCCATAAGAGCACTAAAGAAAGAGAAAGTACATATCTTCTTCAAACGACTTATTTCCACAGCAAACAAAGTGAAGCTTATTATGTTTCATAGACAACAGGTGGCAAATAGCTAAATTGATATGGAAAGGTTAATTGAAGAGATTTGCAACAATAACAGAACTTTCAATTACTGATTTATATTTATCTCTCTGACAGGATCAGCCAGAATAACAGAAGCTATTCGACATCTTTTGAGAAGAAAATGTTACTAAAAATTTAAATTGAAATATAATGTGTCTATAAAATATACATATAATTGTACAGCTCAGTGAATTTTATTAGTGTAAGCACAACCATGTCGCAGGACCCAGATTTAAAAATAGAAGGTTATCAACCCAGGTGGGTGTGGTTCAGTGGTTGAGCATGGACCTATGAACCAGGAGATCAAGTTTCAATTCCTGTCAGGGTACATGCCTGGGTTGCAGGCTCAATCCCCATGAGGGGGTGTGCAGGAGGCAGCCAATCAATAATTCTCTCTCATCAATGAGGTTTTTATCTCTCTCTCTTCCTCTCCCTTCCTTTCTGAAATCAAATTTTTAAAAAAGTATTCTTATCTTTGACCTAGCAATACCAAGCCTATTTATAACACAAGATAAATCAAAACATATATCTACAAAATGCACAAAAATGTTCATTGCAGTTTTACTCAGAAGAACCAAACACTGAAAACAACCAAAAATATCCATCAGTTGGAGAATAATTAAACACATGGAGAAATATCTACTCAGCAAAATAATAATAATAACAATAATAATAGTGAACTACTGATATTTTACAACATGGATAAATCTCCAAAAACCCATTATGCTAAATATAAAAAGCATGAAGCAAAAGACTAGTGTGTAATTCTGTTTATATGAAACTCTAAGAAAGGCAAAACATATATATAGTCACAGAAAGTAGAGCTGTGTTTGCCTGAGGCCAGGGCAGAGGGTGGGGATGGGGAAGGGGCGTTTTGTGGGTAATGGAGTGGTGCATATGTTAATTTTGACTGTGATTACAAAGGCATATGCATTTATCTAAACTCATTAAACTGTGCACTTAAATGTGTATTTTATTGTATACAAAGTGAAACTCAATATAGTTGATTTTTAAAAAGTGGTTCTTGACCACAAGCAATATTGGAGTTGGTGTGATTCAACATGATGATTGACAGGCATTCAAGAAGTCCATAAACATGGTGCTAGTAGAAGCATTATGGGAATAAGAAGCAAATCTATATCCAGAATAAGCATCTAGTAGGTTAGGGAAAGAAGGGTAAGTAGAAAGATTCAGAAATACACATGACCCTGTAAGAACTGAATTCATTCTGTTGCTTAAGAAAGAACCTGTTATTGACAAATGTACCCTTATTAAACATCTGAATTTGATAAGGTTTTTACTGAGGGTCCATAAAAATAGTAGAAGAAACTTTACCAATTGTTGTAAATTGACCTCATCCTACTGAAAAGAACATGTCCTCATTGTTCTGTATTCATACATACACCACTCATTGTCATACATTGAGTATATCTTATTGCCCAAAAAGTGTAGCTTCATTTGTTATCATCACCACTTTAATTTGACAGATTCAGTTAAGCTCTGAGTTAATGTCAATAAGAAAAAATGATTGTCATATAGTGTGAAATTTTAGTAAAAATTATTTTAATAGCTTCATAAATGCATTTATTACTATGCATAAAAATAGAAGGCAGAAAATGTCACTTAAAATTGTCAAGCATATTTTATTGAATATTATGGGGAAAGTATGTTAAAATGTCAATGATTTGGGAATTCACAAAGACCATGGCATGTATTCCCTGTGAATATAATGGGTGATCTGTTATATTTTGGATTTGAGTTTCATCTCAGTGAAAAAATTTAACCAAACATTGCTTTTCGCTTCCATAACTTGAGGTTGAGTACATGTAAATGGATTCTGTATTCAGTCACTTTTAATTCTCACTGACATACCTATAAAATGTATATTGTTTTCTTTATTTCTTCATTATACAAAAAGTTATTTTCTACTAAAGCATTACATGAAGTTTTACTACTTTGTGAATCATATTTTACAGTTTATTTTTATGATGGAATATTGTATCCTATAAAATTATAATAACAAGAGAGCATGAAAAGGAATTAAAAGGCATGCTTATATATGATGTTTCCAAATTACATTAGTAGATTCAGATCAGAAGGTAATTTTTCTCAGACTATTAATAATATCTATCAAGCAATCCTGAATAATAAAAGCCAAATATGCTGTGTCCGGTCGTCCAGTGACCGGTTGACTGTTCAACCAAAGCATAATATGCTAAGGATATGCTAAGGCCACTCAACTGCTTGCTATGACGTGCACTGACCACCAGGGGGCAGATGCTCCAACCAGTAGGTTAGCTTGCTGCTGGGGTCCGGCCCATCAGGACTGGCCAACCTCCCACGTCCTTCCCCTGCTAGCCAGTGGCCCCAATCGGCCCCGATTGAGACTGGGTGAGACTGGCCAGACATGCCCTGAAGCCCTCCCACAGTCCCTCCCTGGCCCCGATTATACACTGGTGGGGTCCCTTGGCCTGGTCTGCACCCTCTCGAAATCCAGGACCCCTCGGGGAATGTCGAAGAGCCAGTTTTGGCCCCATCCCGCAGGCCATTCCCCTCGGGAGGGCGCCAGACACAGGGCTCATAGCTGGTGAACACTGCTAAGGAGGCATGGACCTCTCCGGATCTGGACTGATTGGGTATAAGCCCGCGGCAGGCACAGTGAGGCCGGGATGTGTGGGAGCAGCAGGTAGGAGCTGCAGGCAACATTGGACTGCAGGTTTCGGCCGGATCCCCGCAGGCCACCCAGAGGGACCCTACCCGTGCATGAATTCATGCACCGGGCCTCTAGTTTAGAATATAAAATATTAGAGTTTTGGATTATTTCATAAGTGAACTATTCCACTCTCTCATAAAATAGAGGACCAGATGAATTAAATAACTTATAAAAGTTTATGCTAGTCCAGGACTGAAACCTTGATTTAATCCAATGCCAGTTTTTCCCTCATAATTTACATTTAAGTATATTAGAAGTGAGGAGTAAATATAAAATAAATACATAAAATCTTCCCAACACGTATTATTCTGAATATAAACGTTTTTCTTCCATGCATCTTCTGCAATGCCTAAGTGGCTTTTTTTCCTTTTACTTATCCTTAGCCTCACATTTATCTCTTTTTATTGTAGACTACTCTAAGAAGTCTTTTTTTAAAATAAGATTTTTTTTTTAAGATCAGCTTTACATTTGCAAAAAAAATTGAGACAATCCCTGGCACCTAGTTTGCCTATTTTAGACATGTTACATTACTATGCTACATTTCTGATCATTAATGAACCAATATTGATACATTTTTAACAAAAGTCCATACTTTATTCAGATTTTCTTAGTTTTTTACCAATGTCCTTTTTCTAGTCCAGGGTTCCACTCAGGGCACCACATTAAATTCATGTCTCCTTGGGTTCTTATTGGCTGTGACAGTTTCTCACACTATATTGTTTTTAATGACCTTGACATTTTTTAGGCATACTGGTCAGGTATTTCAGAATGTCCCTCAACTGGGATTCATCTGATGATTTTCCCAATATTCCATTGGAGTTATGGGTTTGGAGGTGAGAGATCAGAAAGGTAAAATGACATTTTCATCACATTTTATCAAGACTACCTGCTATCAGCATGATTTATGATTATTTGTGTTGACCCTATTACTTGGCTAAGGTAGAGCTTATCCTTATTCTCCACTTGTAAAGCTATTAATTACCCTCCCCTTTCAATTACTATCCTTTTTGGAAGGAAGTCACATGCCCAGCCCATACTTAAGAAGTAGAGAGTTATGCTCCTCTTCTTTTAGGGCAAATTCTACATAAATTTGTTGAAATTCTTCTTCATGAGTAACTTGTCTCTTCTCTTCCATTTGTTAATTTATTCAATAATTTATTACGTATGAACTCATGGATATTCATTCTATACCTTGAATTATAAGTCAACATTATTTTGTTGCTTACACTGATTCAGATGTAGCCATTGAAAACATTTTCAGGTGGATCTTGTGCTCTCTAACATACTGGAGAATTGAGTTTTGTTTTTGTTTTTTCTTTGGCACATACTCACTTCTTGTTGATTTGTAAGATGCTACAAGTTCATCGTATAATTTTCCTTCCCCTTCCTGGAGTCAGCCTGTTCTCCAAGAAGCTCTGGTCCCTTTTCTGGGAGAATGGAATTAGAAACCAAGATCCAGGGGCCCGTTGAGGCTAGAGGCCTACGTGAAATTAGGGGTTTAGTGTATTTTGTTCTGCCACAAAGATATTTGTAAAGCAGCACAAGTATATTATCAATAATAATCATTAGTGATTTTATCCAAAGGGAATAATTTCCTGTGTATTTTCTGAGTTGAGAGATGATAACCTGCGACCATATTTTGTATGGAAGCTGTGTGTTATATGTATCAAAGTAATGTTGTGCCCTGGCCTGGTGACTGGGATGGTCAGAGAGCCGTGTAGTACACTAAGAGGTTGTGTGTTTGACCCCAGACCAGATGTGTTCAGGAGGCAACTAATAGATGTTTCTCTCTCACATTTATGTTCTCTCTCTCTCTCTCTCTCTTCCTCCCACCCTCCCTTCCTATCTCTCTTTCAAAAAAAAAATCAATAGTGATTCCCCAGTGATTTACTCTACTTGCTTTGTCTTGATAATAAACCTTTGTTGACTTGAGTCACTCAAACTCTCCCTTCACTACCAGGCCCCAGAGAGTTCA
Source organism: Myotis lucifugus (assembly GCF_000147115.1). Lineage (NCBI taxonomy): Eukaryota > Metazoa > Chordata > Mammalia > Chiroptera > Vespertilionidae > Myotis > Myotis lucifugus. The sequence continues at coordinate 13,960,217 of NW_005871053.1, forward strand.
TAAATACAATGTGTGGAAACGTCAAAGAGCCTCTTACCTGAGCTCAGGCCCTTGGGCATTCTATTCAATTGAAGCAAATCACCAATTTTTAGATCTTATTTCTTCTAGATATTACAGAATATTTTTATCTGAAAAATGAATTTTTGTATTTTGTAAAGTGGCCCCTCCTCAGAAAGATTTTAAGAAAGAGAAATCGTTTTCTAGGAGAAGAGAGAGGCTGGAAAAATGTCTCACTAAGCCCAATCTAAGTGTGTGTATGTGTGTGTGTGTGGGGGGGGGGGGGCGGGGAGGATGAGGTAGGGATTGTCATCTATGCCAAAAATAGAACAGTAGAACTTTCTGTTCTCAGATTTGAGCTACAGAAATTTCCTCTGTAGTGACAGATTATAGATTTTTCTCCAAAGAGCTTTCCTACTTGGCGAACAGAAATAATGAAAACAATTTCTAAGGAGGACTTACCACTGACTTTCACAACACTGGAGCAACAAATATTTACAACTTTACTATAAAAAGGTGAATAGCAGTCAATGTTATTCTTTCTTCATGGTTATGTAAAATTATTCATGTTTATAATAAATTCAATGTATGATCCTGGCCTTTTATGCCCCTTTACATGCTAAATCTGTTCATTAAAGCTTAAATCAAATGAGCAGGATAAGCTACAAAAAAAAGAGTTTCAACAGAGATGTGTCAATTTTCTTCTTCTGAACTAAAAACTTATAAGAAGGACACTAAAACAAAGTTTTATTTTTAAGTAATTTATAATTAATACTAGAGGCCCGGTGCACAAAAATTTGTGCACTGGGGGCGGGGGGGTCCCTCAGCCCGGCCTGTGCCCTCTTGCAGTCTGGGACCCCTCAGGGGATGACCATCTGCTAGCTTAGGCCTGCTTCCCAGGGGATTGGGCCTAAGCTGGCAATCAGACATCCCTCTGGCAGCCCGGCAGCCATCGGGGGATGTCCACTTGCCAGCGGGGAGCAGACCTAAGCTGCAGTCGGACATCCTTAGCACTGCTGAGGAGGCAGGAGAGGCTCCCACCACCACCACTGTACTGGCAGCCATCAGCCTGACTTGTGGCTGAGCAGAACTCCTCCATGTGGGAGCTAACTGACCACCAGAGGGCAGCTACTGCATTAAGCGTCTGCCCCCTGGTGGTCAGTGTGTGTCATAGTGACCAGTCATTCCCAGTCTTTGTGCTGTTAGGGTCAGTTTGCATATTACCCTTTTACTATATAGGATAGAGGCCTGGTGCACGGATGGGGGCCAGCTGGTTTGCCCTGAATGGTGTCCCGGATCAGGGTGGGGGTCCCGCTTGGGTGCCTGGCCAGCCTGGGTGAGGGGATGATGGCTGATTTCAGGCTGCCCACACCCCCTTCAGGGTGGGGGTCCCCACTGGGGTGCCTGGCCAAGCCTGGATGAGGGGCTGAGGGCTGTTTTCAGGCTGCCTGCACCCCCTTCAGGGTGGGGGTCCCCACTGGGGTGCCTGGCCAGTCTGGATGAGGGGCTGAGGGCCAGTCTCTTCTTTTTTTCTTTTTTTATTCTGGGATTTATTTACCTTCTATAATTGAAACTTTGTTGCGGCTCCAGCTCCGAGGCCGGCTGGCTGAAAGCAGGTACCTGGGGATTGTTTAGCTTCTATAATTGCAACATTGTTGCTTAGAGTGCAGCTCAGAGCTGGGCTGCAGCAGGCGGGGAACCTTGGCTTCCTCCATCACTGGAGCAAGCAAGCCTCATGTTTGCTTCAGCTGCCTGGCTGCCGGCCGCCATCTTGATTGGCAGTTAATTTGCATATCCTGCTGATTAGCCAATGGGAAGCGTAGCGGAGGTATGGTTAATTACCATGTTTGTCTATTATTAGATAGGATTTTATTTTCAGATGATATTTTCTAAATGCCACTTTAAATGTTGTAAGTTACTTAATTCTAGCAGAAGACTAATTTCATTTTCAAGGAATTTAATTCCTAAATAGAAATAAAATCCATGGTATTAGTGTTAATTATGTCTATATATGTATGTGGATAAGCATATATGTATGTATATGTCTGTCTATATATCTATCCATTTACCATCTATCAATTAACTACATTTTTATATAGCAGATGATATATATGAACATGCATTCCAAATTGAACTCTTTTTTAAACCATACCCCTAAATACAATTGACTAGATTATATTATGTTTTTACTAATCCTAATTGAATTTTGGAATATAATGTAGCCCAGCTCTGACCTTGTCAATATTTACTTGGTTGTCCTTAGTCAGTAAGTAAGTGTAATTTTATCTTAGTAGCCTCAGTTCTGGTGTACTTGATCCTGTTATCAGAGAATTGGTCTAGGTGATTTTATGTTCCCTACAGCACTAGCATTCTATGATCAGGTTTGATTTTTTTACTTTATTCATTCTGACAACATAATCAATGAACAGAAAAAAATGGCCCCTTAGTAATAATTCTTCCATGTCATTCTTCATTCATGCATTGTTTCTATTGCAGTTTTCTTCACAGATGGGCAGACATGCCCAAGAATAAGAACCAACTGAAAAATCATGCCATTCACTGAAAGGTTTGGGTCTTTCCCACAGCACATGCAACTACTTAAGAGACAGTTATCATCTTTGCCAGAAAAAAAAAGACTGTATCCTTTGTCTCACTTTGTTCCATTCATTTATTCTGGGAATAGAGTTCCTTAATATTTTATTTTAATATTTTAGAAGCAATCAATAGCAGATGATATCTCTTAGCTATCTACTCAAGAGAGCCAACTTTATCATCATGTTATGCAGAGTCAATGTTCTATTTGTAAATTATTTATTGTGTACCATTTGGGGAAGCCATGTTTTGGAAAATGAAGGTTATGTAAAATAAATTAATTCTATATTATTATTCATGTTACTTCTCACATAGGCCTGCATTTACTTGGAAGTACCACTGAGCAGCAAATAAGAACAAAGTGCTTTTTCTGGAATCAAACTTATAAGCAGATGTTTGAACCTAAGAGACAGCGTGTGACTATACCAGCCTCTGTGGCTGTGGACGCAATTACAATCCAAGAAGTAATTTGTGTCTGATCAGGGTAGAACAGACCATTGAGCATGTTTTGATTGTAATCATGAAAACCTACTATGGTTCTTGGAGCAGAGTAAACACTCAATACATCTTTGCTGAGTAAATGAATGCACACAAAATAAATAAATGATTAAATAACTATTTACCCTCCTTGGTTAGAAATTGCTTTGCAATGTTACTGTTCTTGATAGATTAAAAAAGACATACTAATATCTATATGATATCCGAAGCTGCATTAAGGTTATTACTATTTTATTTGGTAGTAGTTATGTTCTTAACTACATTGGCAAAATGCTTTGAACTTCCTCAAGGAAGTCATCATTTTAGCAAAATAGACTATTATGAATTTTATTAGAATTTCTCTGAAAACCTCTCTATAAACTCCCTCTAGAATTTTGTCTATATTCTATAAACAAAGTTATATAAATAATGTATGCCAGAGGAAGTTATAATTAGAACTCTGTTTTTCCAAGTCACCCAATGTGTGTAGCCTGCTGGCTGTTTGTTGCAAGCAGAAAGTTCTCTCTGCTGGATGTCAGAATTAAAAGTTCAAATTCTCCCAGAGATCTGTACATTTCTTTATTGAATGTGAGGGTTCGGGGTTGGCCTTTATTCTTGAATATCTATTGAAGTGACTAAATTACTTCCTTATGTGCAACTTCTTATTGTTTTGTTGACACTGAATTAGAACCCATTTATTTTTCATGTGATTATTTTGTTAACATGAACCTACACTACATGGAGATCTTAATTTCTTTTGCTCCCTGACAACTTTAATGCCCATCTAAACTTTAAACCTAGAAGATAATAAATACCAAATTCTCCTGAGTTGCATTCAGCTAGGAAATATGCAATATATGAGGAGGATAACATTATTTAACAGTACGGTATTCCCATAGTTATGAGTCCCATGTGATTATAAATTTGATCCCTACACTATATTAGATGTATAATAATGAAAAAGTTATCTTCCTTAGAAGTTTCAAAAAATTGCCATGATTTACTGACACCCTCCTGAAAAGAGGATTTATGTTGCACTGCTGGTGGTGAGCAATTCGATAACTAAAACATTAATTTATATCTAAAACATGAACATTGTCTATGTTAAGAAACTATGAATATGTAATTAAGTGTCAATCAATAGAGTCTGATTCAATTTAAGATGGAAAATGGAAGATTTCCAGGCTCTGAAATTCTCTGGTGAACCATTCAGAAATTGAAGCATAAAACCATTTTGGATATATAGGGGAAATTCACAGGAAGAGAACAGTAAAAAATAAAATTAAAATATAAACGAAAAATATTCTTCATTGTTACCATTGCACAAAATATTTTTTTAAATTAAATTATCACAAATAATTTAAATAATGTACATGTAAATATCGTCTCTTATCATCATTCACATGTTTTTTTCCCAGTGATAACTGATCAACTTCTCCTAAAGCAACATATGATTATATATACCTGATATCAATGTTCTCTTACAAAGAAAGAAAAATAAATATATTTATAGCTCCAATGAGTTTTGGTGACCAATGGAGGTCAGAGAATAAGTGTCTATTCTAATTTTTTTAAAGGGCAAAATGAATTAATTCTATTTACAGGAAAGGGAATGATGCTATGTGTACTTAGTTGAATATAGCCCCACAGACCACTGTGAATACATTCCCCCTCAGACACCCTTTTTAGTATTTTTGGATAATGGGTTACTTCTAATATAACACTTTAAATATAGCAGACCCCATGGGGGGAGGGGAGAAACTTATGCCAAACTTGGGCTCAGGTGGCAAGGTGGAGAGGAAGGGTTTTTATAGTGGGTCAGGGAAACCAAACAACATTGTTTTGTCTATTTAGCTCAAAGCAATGTGACCATTATATAGGCAGCCAATCCAGATAATTCTGTTATTGGCTATTAATTAAAATGTAATCCTATGATCAGACTAATTATCTCTAGCTCATTTGAAGAAATGGAATAAGACGTTGACAAAAAGCACTAACTCATTCAATAAATTTGCTTCATACTTAATCTATTCAGAAGTTTCTCTCTTTTTCTAACAACTTTTTTTTCCCCTGAAGCATAAATGCTTGAGGCAGCACAGTGTCCTAGAAAGTGTATGTGATAGGATCCAAGAGGCCAGGATTCTACTTCTTCCTAATTAGTGTTATGACCTTGGGTAAGCCACTTCACCCTTTATTCATTTATGATATGATGGACAAAGGACCGTTAGAAAATGTCTAGGATCACTTCTAACATTTCATAGGCCTATATTACTCATTCTATATTTGGTGGTTATTTTTACATCTCATGTCCCTTCTAATTTAGAATTTATAGCAAATATTATAGCAACATTTTTGTAGTATTCAATCAGACCCCCTCCCCCACGCACACCCGATTAAATCAAAGTAAACAAATGACAGGGAAAATATTAGAATTCACTCAAATTCTTAAGGGCATATGATATAAAGCAATGCAGACAACTTTTCTCTGTATCTACAGTTAACAGAGAACACATATGCCCACTTTCTAGGAAGACATATATAGGTCTCTTACGAAGAAAAGTGCACTGAATTCAAGGCCACATATATAAGCAACATGATTCATTTTATCAGTAGAAGCTAAGGAGTCCTTTTATTGAGTCAGCAATTTGGAACTTATGAGTTGCTAGCAGTATAAGAAGACACAGCTGAGAAATAGAGAACTATCCATCTAGAATGTCTTAGACACAGCCTCTCCAGAAACTAGTGGAACAGACTAGATAATGTCTTGACAAAGTGAATGAATTGGGTCTCTCCTTTCTATAATTGTGTGGGGGTTCGATGAGAACTGGCAGATAGATAATTTCAATCTTCTTCATTCTGCCAGTTGTTGGTATGATTCTAGCCATGTGAAACGCAACCGTAAGTGTTTCTGTGTCTTCTGCTAGTTGCATATCTTGAATGTTGCCTTTGAGATACCAAGCACTGTAAATGATTGTTTCATGGACTTCGGTGTGTACTTGAAGTTTACTGATAAGAAAGAAGTAATAATCCAAGACCATATAGAGTGCATTGCCTTCCAAAGGAAGTTTCTTTGTCTTATTGGGGGGTTGGGGGTGGTGAGGAAGGACAAGAAACAAAAAACTCAAGCTTTTTGGCTGACTTGTAAAATGTCTTCTAGTGGCAATTATATATTAGGATCTAGTTTTTCCTGGCCTATTAGCTTTCCTTTTATAGTTAATTTCCTAATTATTCTCATCATTAGGTTTTAGAAACTAGAGAGTAAATAAGAATTAACTGAGATAAGTTAGAAAGAAAAGAGAGGAGATAGACAGAATAATAGATGTAAACTAGGAGAATACTAACAGAGGCAAGTGGTGAAAATGGTGTATATATTCAAGAAAGAGGTTAAGATTAATTAAAGCACAGTAATTGCAAGGGAGTGCACCAGTAACAGAATAGCAACCACTAGCACACACTGACAAGTGGTCATTTTCAGGATCCTCATATTTACACCTCACTTGGCTAAAGCTAGTCCCAAATCATAGCCAGTCTAGATGGAGGTGGATGTCAATAGAACATAAATCAGTACCCTCTTAGTGGCATATACAAAGGCTTTGTAGAAATCACAGTGTGATGCTTAATTTATGTGTCAATTTAACTGGGCCACATGGTTCCCAGATATTTGGTCAAGCACTATTCTGGGTGTTTCTGTGAGAGTATTTTTTTATTAGTTTAGCATTTAAATTGACAAATTGAATAAAGGAAGATTGCTCTCCCTAATGTGGGTGGGCCCCATCCAATCAGTTAAACGTCTGGATAGAACAAAAAGGCTGACATTCCCCCACATAAGAGAGAATTCCTCATGCCTGACTGCCTTCAAGCTGGGACATGGTTCCTTTCTGCCTTCACGCTCAAAGTGAAATGTTGGCTCTTTCTGGGTATCGAGCCTGCTGGCCTTTGGGTTAGAACTACACCATCAGTACTCCTGAATCTCCAGCAAGTTGACAGCAGATCTTGGGACATGTCATCCTCTTTCTCTTTATATATAAATCTCTTTCTCTTTATATATAATTCTACTGATTCTGTTTCTCTGGAGAACCCTGACCAATACACAGGGTACTGGGTTAACCTAAATAGATGGCCATGCTATTGGTGTGCTAATTTTAAGGAAATATAAAAGTTACAAGCAATTCTTGGAAATACAGTGGCTCCTTTGGTTGTGACATTTTTCAGATTTTTTCATAATTTTGACCTTGACAGTTTTGAGGAGTTCTGGTCAGGTATGTAATAGAATGCTTCCATACTGGAATTTGTCAGATATATTTCTTTGAGAGATGAAAATCACAGAAGCAAAGTACCATTCTCATGACATTATATCAAGGGCACATACTGTCAATAAAACTGGACTGTTGATATTGACCTTGATCATTTGGCTGAGGTAGTGTTTGTCACAATTCTTCCACTGTAAAGTTACTCTCTACCCCCTTTTCCACACTGTGCTCTTAGGAAAGAAGTCACAATGTGCAGTCCACACATAGGAGTGGGAGTTACGCTCCAACTCCTTCAAGGTAGAGAATCTACATAAATTTTTGGAATTTTCTAAATGGAATATTTGTTTCTTCTCCCCCATTTAGTTATTTGTCAGTTATTTATTTATATTAGTATGTGCTCATGGATATTTATTTTATACTGTGGATAATAATTCAATATTGCCTTACCTATATTGCTATTTGGGGAAGTTTTTGTTTTGTTTCCTTGTGTATAGCATTTCCTTAATTTCTAGTATTATATGATGCTCCAGGTTCATCTTATATATTTCCTGCCCTGTCACCAAGGAGCCTTTAAATACTATTTTATTATAATTTTGATATTAAAATTGTTCATCCCATTTGAGTTTTTTTTGTGTGTGTGTGGATAGGGTACCGAGGCATGGGATTTTATTGGTAACAGTAATTTTCTATTTTTTAAGTTTTACCTTTGATGGGTATCTAGTGAAAATAACACTTAGGTAGAGTTGATTTATTTTATACTAGAGGCCTGATGCACAAAATTCATGCAAGAGTAGGCCTTGGCAGCCACAACAGCTGCCTCAATCCCACCTTCACAGCCATGGGGACTGCCTGGATCCTTCCCTCGCAGCCATGGCGGCTGCCACGATCCCATGGCTGCAGCCCCAGCTAGTCCAGAAGGACATCCGGTCTAATTAGCATATTATGCTTTTATTATTATAGATAATTGTAGATGCCTCCAGTTTATTGGGTGAAAATAATCAACTTACATTATATTCATTTTAGTTATATGCTGCATTTCTATAATTTAATTTGTTATTTATTTTTAATTCTCACTCAAGGATACATTTTTATTGATTTTAGAGAAAGAGGAAGAGAGAGAGAGTGACACCAGTGTGAAAGAGAGAAACATCAATCAGTTGCCTCCCATATGTGCTCTGACCTAGGATGGAATGCGAAACCTGGATATGTGCCCTGACTGGGAATCAAACCTGTGATCCTTCAGTGCACGGGAGGATGCTCCAACCAACTGAGCCACATCTGCCAGGGCAATTTGCTTTTTAATTTACATTTTCTTCTATATTTCATGCCTAACTTTTATTGATTTAAAATAATTTTCTCTATTTCCTTTCCCCATTCCTTGTTTAGAAACTAAACTATAGTTGAAATTATTATTGATTACCCTCAAATTTTTACCATGCACACTTGTCTTAATACAGTCTAAAATTAATCTCTCCCTTCTTTTTATAAAATTAAAGAATATTAACATACTTAATCATTTAAATTTGATCATTTTTCTACTTTCTATATTATATTGTCTTATGTTTAAATTTTACTTACTTTAGAAATTTGGGTGGGTCTGGCAATAATTTCTAGTTGCTTTTTAAAACTATGGTTACAGTGTTGATGATGACCTTGATAATAACAACCACAAATCCTATTCAAACCATTGCTTGAGAAACCAGTATAAGTTAGGGAAGAAGGAAAAATTTAAAGCATATACACATACACATAAGTATAGTATAAATATAAAAAAGTAAGCCCATTGGAAAGATGCAAGCAGTTTGAATAAAAATTCTGCATATTACTAGAAAGTGAAATAAGAATTTGTTTTCCTAAATATAATAACCAAAACTATTATCCATTTGACCTTTCTTTACCCTAATATCTACCATTCTACTAAAGAAATGAATAGGTATGATTCTAATTAATTTTTGAAGGGGTAGTAAAGTAGGTTTTAAGAGGACTTACACTCTTTCTACAGATATGGAAGAAGTTTAGTTGTGCAAAATGTGGAAAATGTGTACCTCTGGCAGAAGCAGATTTGAAATTTTTCTCTTTTGATAGACACAGGAGCCTGGCAGCTTATTACCAGATCTTTAGAAACAATGAGAGACATGTGAGAAAAATAAAACTACTAAGGTGAAAAGAAAATGTATGAGAATCACATGGAGCTGCCAACCAGCTTTAAATGTTCAGCTTAGCAAACAACTTGATTATTGACTAAGTTTAGCAGAAATTAAAAAACGTTTTTTGAAGACTTAAGTCAGGAGAAATATATGTCATACCCATCGGGCACACAAGCAGTATTTTCTTGTGGAAGAAGGGAGCCATCTCTAAAGAGGAAATTGGGTTTATTCAGAGGTACATAATCCAACTGCAGAGACCTAAAGAGAAGGAAATAGAATTGAGAAAATCTCCGTACAATTGTTTTGACAAGACACTAATTTAAATCTCATAATAAAAAAGTTTTTTTTTAAAATAAATTAGCAACAGCAAAAACAAACAAACTTTTTTTTAAAACAATACCTTTCGTGACACACAGACTTTAAAGGGTCCCCAACTCCTTGTGAGCACACTTGGTGTAATTCCCTCCCTATGTGTCTGAGCAATACCTGTGACTTGCTTCTAATCAAATGGATCCAGAAAGGTAAAGGGGTATACATGATTAAATGTGTGTGACTACACAACAGTGTTGTATATGTCTCATCAGTGTTTTTCTCTTCATTACTAGCTTGGAAGAAACAATTATAGGGCTTCAAGGAAAGGAAATCTGTCAACAACTTGAGAGAGCTTGGGAGCAGGTCTGACCCATTTGAGTCTCCAGATGAGAACTCAGCCCCGGCCATCACCTTAATTCCAGCCTTGCAAAGGATCCCACTGTCATGCCAGGACTCCTGACCCATAAAAACCACAGTATATAATTATGTGGCATTTAAAGCAGCCAAGTTTGTGGTAATTTTGTTATTTAGCAATAGAATATGATACGTCCACTGATTACAAACTTAAATGTTGTGGCGATGTCCAACCACTATAAATATTTGTAAAAGCTTAGTGTCAATCTCTATAGTTATGTGGGACAGTAATAGTCCACTGAGGGGCACCGGTTTTATCTGCTATTCAGATGTTCATGGTGGTTGTGAAACCCTGCTTCCAGTGATCACTTGGTTCCTGTCTTTAAAGAAATTAAAAATTAAACTAATAAACAGTTACAACAAAAACAATCAAAACTGCAGCAACAATATCATCAATTATTACTCTGCTTAGGAAAATAGCTACATAGAAATTTTCTCATTTTTTTTAACCTCAGTTTTAAGGCTCAAGTGACTTGAAGTTTTCCTGTTCTACATCCAAGCATTTTCTAGGTTATTATAACACCAATCTCTATTAGGAGAGGACATTTGTCAATCCATACCCCTTTTCCATGCAGGTAATATTCCTTTAGCTACTTTTTAAACTTCATATCCCTCTTCACACTTATGGAACATTTTCAGACCTACACTTTGCTGTTTCTGAATCAAACATCATCAGAAAAGATATGTCTTCAAAGCCTACTGAATTTGAGTCAGCCTCCTGTCACATAGTGTCATTCTAAAGTTTAAGCTGCTATCAGTTTCAAAAGGACGTGGGGGGGAAAGCTAGACAGGACCCTTATATGTGTAGTGCAGTTCCTACTGGTCTGAATACCAAACTGCTACTGAACACCAGAAGCACTTGGACTTGAGCGGAGGGGCAGGATTGTTCTTACTTGCAGGGAAGCAGCTATCAATTGCTGGCAGAACTTCTTATAAGTGGTGCCATTTTTACTGTTGCCATTACTTTCCAAACATAACATGTCTTTTATAGATGTGCTTCATTTGTCTCCGATCCACAAACAAACACAAAGAAAACACAATGACACCTCTGCTTTGAACCCTGATCTTCACACCAAAACAGAGCCTCTGCGATAACTCACTGACCTCGGAAACATCACGCCTTCTGGACTAGGAAGCAAGATTCCTAGAAATTCCCACCATGTTACAGTTCTCCTCCAGAACATGGGGAACAGCTTCTGGTGGAAAATAACAACATGACAACCCTCTACCAAGTAGAGATTCCCTAAACTGGGGAAGAGTAGCAGTAGGGCTGCACTAGATATGTAAAGTGATTAAATATATTCTTACATCATGAACTAATGACCATTACTTTGGCTTCTTACACATTTTAATAGAGTAGAATTTGATCTTGAAAAAAATCAAACTATGTTACAAATCAACTAAAAATTGTATCTCAAAGCATCATCATCATCATAATCACCCTCAGTCATTGCATAATGAGATTTTACCAATTATTGTTCAAAGTATTTTAAGTTTAACTCATCTTATCTTCCTAATAAACCTATGATATGGGTAGTTATAGGCACAATTATCATATATATCATAATCACACACATCTATCATATTAAAAAGAATGACTATTACTGAGGAATGTATTGATTTCTCATTCTGGGTGGGTGGGGAGAGATTAACTAATTAACTTATATGCATATATGCATAACCCATGGACACAGATAATAGTGTAGTGAAGGCCTGAGTGGGGGCGAGGGGTGAAAGGTGTCAATGGGGAATAAAGAAGGGGACAGCTGTAATACTTCCAACAATAAAGATAAATTTAAAAAAGAAGAAGAAACTGCAAAGATTACCAGAAAACCACCAGATGCTAAGAGAGAGGAAAAAACAAAAACACTACTTAGACAATTACGTTATTCAGGATTAAAACAAGAAATGCCTTATATTGAGGGGACTTAAGAGAAAGAGAAGTATCTTTTAAGCCCATGCTGTAGTGTAAGATGTTCTGATGGCATTTGCTTTGAGCTTCAACACCGGCCAGACAGTAATGTATGAAGAATTTTGTTTAAATCCTGCACATTCAATCATAGGCTTTCTAAGGAAAAACATTAAGCTGCATGCTGTGAACTTCTCACTATAACTTTCAGGTGTGCTTAGAAATATTTAACAAACCATTGTTATGAATATATTTTCTGAAGTTATTATCCCTCTAGTAGAAAAATATGGCACACTGAGTTAACAAAAGTCTGGATATATCATGATGCCCATTTCAGACTATGAAAGAGAGGAGAGAAATTCATTTGAGTATACTCACAGATATAAGTTGATCTTAGAGCATGACTAACAAAAGCAATGTAGAGTCCATATAGCGTGGCTGTATTAATCTAAATTTTTTATACAAACACATGTTGTATATACATAAACATATTTCAGTAAAGATACAAAAAAACTGAAAATTCCAAACTCTGAAAGAGCCATTATCTTTGGAGAAAGTAGTAATCACAGGGACAGATAGGTTTTAAATTTTATACTCTTCTGCACTATATTATTTTCTTGGGATGTTCATATATTGCTTTTATAATTAAACTTTTAGTTTAAAGTTAGAAACTAACATTTGCACAACAAAAATATGCAGATTTTAAAGGTCACATGTTGCACATTTAAAGTGTTGGTGGAAATCATTTTAGGTTCATTTCCAGTACAATTTGAAAATGATCTTAGTTGTGAGAGTTCTGAAATGATCTAGTTGAGAGTATTTCTCATCTTGTTAAATTCCTCCATTTCTGGGAACATTTGCCACATGGCTGAGACTGACGGAAATGCGACTTCTAGACTTCAGCAGGAAGGAATGATTCTTATTTGCTCTCTCTTAATGTTTATGAAGTTCATGGAGAGTTTCAAAGTGCAGAATGAAGGGAAAATACTGTTTGACAGGAATTAGTAGTAATAAGCTGTCATCCTTTAAAAGAAATTCAGTCTATATTTCTTTAAAGCAGCTTTTCTAATAACTTGCACAGTAGTAGAAAGCGACATGATGCTGCAATTTACTGCTACTTTTCAACTGGTAACAAAGGTCTGACAGTTAAAGATAGGTCTTCCCCACTGGCCAGAGAATTCAAGAAATTGTCCATTGATTTCTTCTATTCTAGTGTACAAAAGGCTTCAACTCCCTGACTATTCTATTTATATACCATATGTCATCTGTAGACCACACAACGTGCACAGGCATTTGGGTGCATATTCAGCGTATAACTATTACTGAGCTTTCAAGGATCCCTTTCATCTTCTTCCTCTGCCATATTGGGCAATGGGAATATTTGAGGTCAGAGCAAGTGATACATTTATAGGACTGATTAGTAGCCAGAAATTGGGACCTATTTCATTAAAGTCAAACTCAAGGAGAAGAGTTAAAAATGTAAAATTTGAACTGAATGATGCAAATTATTTATAATAAGTTTCAGTTGGCCTTACATACAAGAACAGCAAAAACTATTCAGAAGCATGAATTATTTTTTCCCAGTTTTCATTACAAAATAAAGACAGACCTGTAGACATTTAAATTCCTTGTCTTAATTAGAAGGGATCAAAATAAAATATATGCTATATACATATCCTGTCATTCTGAGTTGAGCAAATATAAGGAAGAGATTCTCCTGCCTCTACTTATTGGTTGGAATAATTAACACTATATAGAGGACCAGGGTAAGTTATTCTATTACATACATTCAGCATCACTCTTATCTTCAGATTTCACTTGTTTGTCAGGCTTTGCATTTGTCAGCGATGGGTTAGAGGAAGAGGATTAAAAGCATTTTGAAATGCCACAAGAGTGAATGGTGTCTACATAAAAAATGGGCAGTTGTCATTACTGAGATGCCCAAAGTTGAACTCAAAGAGAAAAATGTACTAATTCTGAAAAAGGAAAGTAATGACAAATGTAATCAGTAAAGTTCCTTTAACAACAATGAAACCTCATTGAACAATCAACTACATGTACTTTCAATAAAAATCATCTGTTCTTCTATGATTTGTAGTTGTTTTTTAAATCAAAGACATCATAAATTATAAAACATATATGAGTCAGTTTTTTCTTCTTATATCGACTATTTTTAAGAACATAATTAAACATTTAAAAATAATTAATGTGTTCTAGATAATGCTGATCATTTAAAATTATCCATCAGCCAAGTAGAGGGGATTACAATATATGAAACTGTGTCAGTTCATGAGTGTCAAAAGTAACAAACTGTTTTGAATATCCTCTTAAAGAAAAGAAATAAGCCTAAAGTTGAGCCAATTCAGCTCTGTTAGACATACATTCATTTTTGCCTGCATTGCTGTTACTTACAATACATGCAAAAAACTCACACTTCAAAGAGTAACATATGTCTTTCTGGTTTTACTTGTGACATAAGCTAAAATATATTTGAGCAAATTTCTTGTCTCCTTTAGATAAAAAATTTATTTGCGGGACCTTCAAATAACTCAAAAATGGTCAATTTTACTTAAACTTGTAAAACAAATAAAATACCCTTTTCATAGATGCCCAGCATAGAAAGATTTTGCTCAAAAATATTTTTCTTTAATAGGACAGGGTAGAAACAGTAGTTTTAAGTAGTAATAACTTCCTGATGCTATCTTTTGGATAAACAAGTACTACTTCCCTATTGCTTTGAGAGATAGATAGACATTAGACATTTAGAAGGAGCCAGTTCAAATGAGTACACTTGCATCCCAGGCAGTTCAATTTGGAATTTTAAGCAATTTTAACCAATAGCAGTAAACAGACAAACCTAGAAAGTTATTGGACACATACTTTCAGATTGAAAAATAAAAAAATGGGCATGTAGCTGCATACCAACAGTAAAAACTGTAGTGTTCTTGCATTAAAATACAAATACACATTGCTGACACAAGCAATAAAATATCCCATTCTATAATGTGGAATAGGAATGAAAGGCCTAGGTCAACTGATCCATTACCTTCATTGCATAATGAAGAAATTCCAGTCCTAAGTGGTAATGTGACCAGTCCATGGCTACTCAGAGGTGGTCGATGGTAAACCTTGGCTAAGCATACAGAATTTCTAATCCTTACACCATCACTCTCTCCACTTAAACTAGGTTGGGTAATGCCAATGGCTGGATTTAAAAGATTCAAACATGTAAAGGCACAAATACAACAGAAGTGCACCTGCGGCTCATGCAACAGACCTGGTGGATACACCTTGACAGTGGGAGGTCTCTGGTTAACAAATTATTCTGGTACTTAAGCTGCCTGCAACTCTGGGGGCTCTTCAATGCATGCCTCCCCAAGTTGCCTTAGGGGTTCATCTCTTTCCCTATTGGCTGGAAGAGGAAGGTAGCATGGGGCACACGTAGGAGGATAATTTTGTGGAACAGGGACAGAAATGACAATCATTGCTTTTGATATCATCCCATTTACTAGCACTTAGTCCCTTCACAAAAAGAGAAGCTTGGGAATGTAGTCTGACTATTTGCTCAGGAGAAAGAGAAAACAAATTTTGGTGAATATTTATTAGTCTTTATTTCATGGTACGTGACACTAATCTGCATGGATAACTTAGAAAAGGCATCCGACATCCCAGTCCTGAGTTGTGTAAATCAAAGGGATAATTGGATAAATACATGTGTAAATAAATATACATCTAATATGTAAATATAAATAAACACCTAGTAATCTCTACCATACCATTTTACCACTTTGTAGTGCATGGCGCTAACCTGTGAGAGTACCCTAGACATTTAAATAGAGAAGGTACTCAGCATCCCAGACCTGAAATCTGTCAAAGAAATACTTGGGTGGCCACTTAGGATAACCTTCCCTGTCAAATCATTGATGCTACCACTAAGACTGGCTTCTGCAAGCCCAGTTTGGAAGTAGGAGCTCATTCTCCCATGCTGTGATTATATTCCCAGGCATCTCTGCTTTCAGTTTAACACAACAGTACTGGGGGAAATAAGGTCATATGGCCATTTAAACAATGAATTAACTACTTTTATTCAGAACAGGCATCTATTTAGATTCTGTGCATACATTTTACAGATGTGAAAATAAACAATGGAGAATCATTTGACCTAGGATCACAGGGACATTTAGTTTGAAATGCAAAGGTAAAAACTTCCCTGTGAATGGTTTTTTTAGAAATGGTAAATTTATATAGACTCTTTAATACTTATATATTAGAATACATGCTTTTAAAAACATATATTTCATTTATCTCATTCAGAAATATTTCTTGTTTGGTGAAGGCATGTGAGAAAAAACAAAGAATTAAAGAATTAGACTATGTATTTTAAATTCTAAAACTTAAAAAAGTTAAAAGCACTCAGAGCATAGGCAATAGATTTGAGAGAACAAAACGGAAGTAGGGAAAGGATTCTCACTTGGAGAGTACAAACTAAATCCCCTGTTGGAAGCAAGGGGAGGAAGAGGAAGAGGCACATGAGTGTCCCTGAAAGAGGTCTCTGGACTCAGTTCCTTTGGTCAAACCAAAGGGAAAAGCTAAAATGAAAAAACAGACAAAAGCAA
This sequence comes from Myotis lucifugus, assembly GCF_000147115.1. Taxonomy (NCBI): domain Eukaryota; kingdom Metazoa; phylum Chordata; class Mammalia; order Chiroptera; family Vespertilionidae; genus Myotis; species Myotis lucifugus. Next base: position 13,976,931 of record NW_005871053.1, read on the forward strand.
GAGACTGTGTTTCTGGGTGAGAAACATAATCATGTTTTAAACCCATACTCTTGACTCTCAAGTATGGCTTCAATACTTCTCATATAAATATTCTATATTTTAGGAGTCTGATTTATGAAGACCCCAGCTTGGAATGTGAGGAATAAATGGGGCATTTTATAGGACTAATTCACAGAAAATATTTAATAAATATTAGAGTGCCTAGTAGACTTTAGATCAGTGATTCCCAAAGTGGGCGCTACTGCCCCCTGGTGGGCGCTGCAGCGATCCAGGGGGGTGGTGATGGCCACAGGTGCATTTGTTTTAACTTTTTTTGTATTACCTTTCTATTCTGAGTTCAATAAATAGTTTCATAATTTCAAACTTCAATGTTTCTAATTTACACCTTTCTTTACTATATTTTACGAAAAAGGTAGAAACATTAATACATATATCTTTTTGTTTAATTGCTATTAAAATTTAAAAAAAAATTAAGGAATAAATGGGGCATTTTAATATTTTTTCTGGAAAGGGGGCATTTAATAAATATTAGAGTGCCACTGCTTTAGATATTATACTATAAACTTAGATAAGGAAACAAGAAGAGCATACATAAGAAGCCAGATTACAATTTAATAGTATCATAAAGCAGTACATGACACTGATAATTATAAGTTTTTTATTGTTGTTATTTGTACTATGAGATTATTATTAACTATCACTACATTGGCTTTTATCCCAAGGAAATAATAGCTACCATGAGGGCTGCTGTTTTTTTTTTTCTGATAATTCTTTGGCAGATTGTCAAGATAAATATCCACATAAAGATCAGAAAATTGAACCTTCCTTATTTTTTAGCTCTTTTAAGCATCAAGGGGGAAAACGAAAACAACCAAAAAATAAGTAAACAAAGAAAATGAACACACAAATGACCTTAGACGAAACTGCAAGGTCTCAGTTCTCACAAACTGTGGATATGACTTTTAAAGGCCTGCTTATAAATTTTCCTTTGATTCTCCTAATTATATAGAAGTGGAGCCACTATAAAATGATATGCTTTGTGATGAACTGTCTCTAAGATGGACCCCGATGGTCTTCACCTGCAGATATTCATCCTGGACAGTTTAGCTATAACTTCCCTAGTCTCCCTCCCTCACGCCCTTGCGTCCTAAGCAATCACTATTCCACTTTCTGTCTCTGATATGCCTTCCCTGGACTTTCATGTAAGTGGAATCATGTGTGATCCTTTGTGGCTGACTTCTTTTACTTAGTAGTGTTTTCAAGGTTCACTAATTTTGTAGCATTTACCACTACTCCATTGCTTTGTATGGCTCAATAATATTCCATTACATGAATATATCACCATTCATTCATTCATTCAATTTATTAGCTGATGGACATTTGGGTTGTTTTCTCCATTTGGCTAGTTTCTTCCATTTGACTATTATGAGTCAAATTGTTATAAACATTTGTACACTAGTTTTTTGTGTCTATAGATGTATGTCTCTTGGGTGTATACCTTGGAGTGGAATTGCTGGGTCATATGAAAATTCTATGTTTAAACATTTCAGGGATTTCAATACTTTTTTCAAAATGGCAGCACCATTTTAAATTCACACTGGAAGTATACGAGTATTCTAATTTTTCACTATTTTCATCAACACTTGTAATCATCCACTTTTTAAATTTTAGCCATCTGAGTATGTTAAGCAATATTACATTCTGGTTTTGACTTGTCTACCCCTGGTGAAGATGCTGCTGCACATCTTTATACATGCTCATTGGCCATTTATATATCTTCTATGGTGAAATTTCTAGTCAAAGCCTTTGTCCATTTATAGTTGAGTTTCCTGTCCTTTTATTAAGTATTACAACTTTTTCACATATTCTATAGAGAAGTTCCTTATCAGAAATATGATTTACAAATATTTTTCTCATTTTGTGAGTTGTCTTTTCATTTTCTTGATAGTATCTTTGGAACAGTTTTTATTTCAAAGAAGTCCAATTTATGTTTTCTCTTGGTGCTTGTGCTTTTGGTGTTAGTATATCTAGGAATTGATTGTTACATCTGAATTCATATAGATTAACCCATATGTTTTTCTCCAGGATTTTTACAGTTTCATAACTTACACTTAGATCTCTGGACCATGTCTAGTGAATTTTTATAGATGTTATAAGACATGGTTCCGATTTCATTGTTTTCCATGTGGTATTCAGTTGCCCCAGAAGTTTGTTAAAAAGACTCTCTCTCCTTCCCTCCAACCCCACACCCTGCATTGAATGATCTTGGCACATTTGTCAAAAATCAGTTGACCATAGACACATGTTGTTTTTCCCCCCCCGCTGAGCTCTCAATTACATCTCATTTGTTTATGTGCATCCTTATACTACTACTACACTTTTCTGATTACTATTGTTTTATATAGTACTAGAGGCCAGGTGCACAAAATTTGTGCACTCAGGGGAGGGGGTGTTCCTCAGCCCGGCCTGTACCCTCTTGCAGTCCGGGAGCCCTTCGGGGGGGTGTCCAACTGATGGCTTAGATCAATTTGCATATTAGCCTTTTATTATATAGGAAGTTTTTAGGTGGACAAAGGTGAGTCCTCCAAGTTAGTCCTTTTTCCAGATTGTTTTGACTATGCTGAGTCCCCACAATTTCATAAGATTTTTAGGCTCAGCTTGTCAATTTTTACATAGAAGTCTGACAGAGATTATGTTGAATCTGTAGATCACTTTGGGGAAGACTGCCATCTTACCAATAGTAAATCTTCTGGTCCATGAACATAAATTTTTTTTTATGTGGCTCTTCTCTAGTTTAAGCAATTATTTTTAGTTTTCAAAGTACAAGATTTACACTTATTTTGTTAACTTATTCCTAAATATTTTTTCTTATGCTATCATAAAAAAATTTTACAATTTAATTTTCAAATTATTTGTTGCCTGTGTATTGAAATACAAATAATTTTTTATTTTGATCATGTGCCCTGAAGCCTTGATGAATAAATGTATTCATTTGAATAGTCTTTTAGTGTATTCTATAGAATTTTTTTACAAGATCATGTCAATTATGAATAGAAATAGCTTTACTTCATCCTTCCCAATCTGAATGATTTTTATTTCTTGCCTAATTGCCTAAAACCTCTAGTACGATGTTGAACAAGATGATTGCATATCGTTTCCATCATTTTGCTTTCAATCTGTTTGTGTCATTGAATCTAAGTGTGTTTCCTGTAGATAGCATACAGTTAGACCTTGATTTTCTCCATTTTGACAATCTCTACTTGGGGATAGCTTTATTAAATCCATTCATATTTAATGTTATTATTGATATAGATGGATTTGTGTGCCATTTTTTCTCTTTTCCATATTTCTCATGTCTTTTTTTCTCTATTCCTCTTTCACCATTTTTTCTTTTGCAATATTTTCTATTGTAGCATTTTAATTTATTTAATGATTTTATACTATATCTTTTTCAATTATTTCCTAATTTTTAGTCTAAGACTTTCCATATACACCTAACTTATTAGGAACTAAGCTTCATATATACTAATTTAATTTCAGTGATATATATGTTATTCTATCCTCCCCACCCCCATTTTTGGAATTATTATTACATATAAATATATAACTGCTATAAAACTAACAATCAGTGTGATAATTAAAGTTTGGTGTCTTTTAAAAAGCTAAAAGAAGATGACTAGTATACTAACTTTGTTCTGCATTATTCTATTGCTCTTCATTTGTTGCTGTGGATTTTGGAGTCATTTCCTCAGCCAAAGACAACACTGTTCCCAGCTACCTCCTTTGTACTATTAAAGGTAACTATATTACTTTTCTATGTTATAGGCCCAACTATATATAGTTTTATATTGCTTTTTAAAACAGGAGAGGAAGGAAAAGGAGAAGATATATGTATTTATACTGCCTATTACCAGTATTCTTTTTTTTCATCTCCATGCCAATTACTCTCCGAGGTCACTTGCTTTTAGCCTGAAGAACTTCCTTTTTTATATGGTGAGTCTCCAATGAATCAATTATTTCAGCTTTTGTTTATCTAAGAATATCTTTAGTTTACCTTCAATTTGAAGGATCTCCTTGATGGACTAGGGTACTTTGTTGTTAGTTTTTTCCTTTGAGATCTCTGAATGTGTTAGCCCACTACATTCTGGCTTCCATTGTTTCTGTGTAGACATCAGCTGCTAGTGTATAGAGCTCCCTTTTAAGTGATGAGTTGTTTTTCTCTTGCTGCTTTCAAGTTCTTCCTGAATTTGACTTTCAACAGTTTGACTATGATATGTCTATTTTTTTATCTCTTTGAATTTATTGTACTTTGAGTCACTGAATTTCCTGAATATGTAGATCATTGTTTTTCAATATATTTGGTAAAGTTTCAGCCCTTATTTTTTCAAATATATTTTTCTGTTCTTTCACTCTCTCCTCCTGGTACTTGCATTGTATACATATATACAAATGTCATTGTACATTTAATAGTGTTTCACCTTTCTCTCTGGCTATTTTCATTGATCTTCATTCTTTTTCTTCTTTTCTTCACCATACATCAGCTCTGTCATTCTTTCAGTTTTCTTTTTCTTTTTTTGTAAATAAGTTTTTATTGACTTTTTTTAGAGAAAAAGGAAGGGAGAAGGAGAGAGAGAGAAACATTGATAAGAGAGAATCATCAATCAACTGCCTCCTGCAGGCCCCCTACTGGGGAACAAGCAAGCAACCCCTGGCATGTGCCCTGGTCAGGAATTAAAACATTGACCTCTGCATGCATGGGATGACACTCAACCAATTGAGCCACACCAGCCTGGCTCTCAAGTTTTCAAAGTCTGCTAAATCTTTCTCCTGTTGATTCAAATCTATGATTGGGGTCTTCTAGTGAATTTTTCATTTAACTTATTGTACTTTTTAAGGTCAGTGTTTTCATTTATTTCTTGTTCTTTTTTATAGTTTCTATATTATTATTGATATTTTCTACTTTACATGGCATTGTCATCATACTTTACTTCTTAATTATGGTTTCCTTTAGTTCTTTAAAGTCTTTAAGTCTTTTTCTGTTAATTTAACATCTGTTTATTCTCATAGGAAGTTTTTGTTGCTTGCTTTTTTCTCAGTGTATGGGTCATACTCTCCTGTTTATTTGTATATTTTCTAAATATTTTGTTGAAAACTGGAATGGTAAATCACATTTTTTGCAAGTCTGGGTCCTGGTTCCCCCCCTCCGACCCACCCCCCACTCCTGACTCTGAATCTTATTATTTATTGTAATTTACTTGTATATTTATTTAGTGACTAGTTGGATTACTTTAGTATAGTTTATTTCTCCCATGATGTGGGCGCTAGTGTGAAGCCCCTAATGTTACTTCTCAGGTAATGCAGCCTTCAGTATATTCAATCACCCTGGGATTAAAATAGCTATGGCAGGGCTCTCTCTGTCTCAATTCCCTGACCACACCCAACTGTTAAGCACCACTAATTGTTGATTATTCTATTGTTTTCAAAAATGCCATAGGGCATAAATTGCTTTACAGATTTATCCAACCAAATTCATACTCCTTTGATGGGATAGTTCCCCAAATCAGTGACTGAGATTTATTCTGACCCCTGAAGGGTTCTTCTCAACTGCCTCTTTCTCTTTCTGGGAAACTTCCTATCCTATAGTATTTGATAGCACCAACATCAATGGCCTTCCACCACAGTTTCCAATGTTTTTGAGACTGTCTTTGAGCTTGACCTTGTCCACACTTGTGGAACTTGTCCGCAAAGGAAGTCAGTTAGTTTCCTGGGGAAGGAATTTGGAGTTCTCAATTCGATGCTGTGCTTCTCTTCCCAAGCAAAATCTCTGAGCCCAGGCTTTTGTGCTGGGGGAAGGGATAATGGTATACTTCTGAGTGCACCCCTCCTTTAGAAACTGAATGCTTGGTGGATGGGGGAACCCCCAGGCTTCCTCAGCTTGCTTCTCTCAGCATTGAACATCCTCCCCATGAGTTGGAGTCACAGTGATTGGGGCCCAGTATTCTCAGTGGTGCCATGTCTGAGGTACACCTTCTGTCTTTTTAGTGTAGCAAAAAGGAGCCCAATCTCTCATCTGCACTCACCTGGAACTTAGCCTCAGCAACAGGTAGCTTGGGAAGATAACTACTGATGTTCTGCACCTCCTGTCCTATAGTGTTTGATAACTCCAAGTATTTGAAAGAGAGAGAACATTGCCCTCTGAATGAAAGCTGGTGGGAGAGTGAGTCCTATGTTTTAACTGTACCAGTCTGGAGTGATAGCTATGCTGGGAGAGAGAAGGCTTGGTTCAAATACCATGGACTCGCCCAATTCTTACTGTGTTGTAGTAGATCCTCAGTTGGTTTGTGCTCTTAAGATCATTTCCAGAGATTTTAAATAGCTTGGCTTTTTCTACTTTCATTAGGTTAGTTTCACTTGGAGCACCTCAATGTCAGGCTGGTAGTGAAACTGTATACCCTTTATTTTTACCATTTATCAATGAACTCTGTTTAACTCAGGCCAAAAAAAAAAAGTACATTATGGAGGTCATTTCTTCATTTACCACAAGCAAAGGAGTTAAAGATTCAGTATTTTCAATATAATGGAGATTTTTTGTTGTTATTTTCTGGTAGTAGCAGTTCTTTCTCTAGCTAAATACACTTTGCATTTCCCTTCTTGGCTCTAGCTGGGGCCGCAGCTGATAAGGCAACGGTGATTAGGGAACTAGTGAGAACCAACACTGTGCTGCCCCTTGCTTCATAATTTTTTAAGTAACAAAATAAAATTTCCCTGAAATATTTATATTTTTTTACATTAGGCATATCAAGACATGTCAGTTCCCATTTTTAATTACTCTTCTAATTGCTTTTCATTTTAATCCCACCATAAATCTCCTTTATATCACTTGTTTATTCATAGTAGAATGGGGAGAAAAGGGGGAGAGAAAGGGAGAGAACAGAAATTATGGCTTAAATAAATTATTTGTACTCTTATGCATTCAAGAATATGCTACATACAAGAATATTGCTTCCACTATCCTAGAGCATAAAGTAATACAATCAGCATGAACTCTTCGTTATCAAAATCAGCTTGTGTTTTACATAGAAACTAGATGAATAAGCATAAAATTTACTAATATGTGTCTCTGTTATACTCAGAAACCATAGATTCAGGTCTAATATTTTATAAGCCACTGAAAATTTGGGGTAGACTTTTTAAAATCAGAATTTCACATAGTGAGATTTTCTGTCTACTTGAAACAGAATACCCAGAAGTGTTGATTTAAAATGCCAATTCTAGTTCCTATTCAAGTCATTATCTATAGGGACTGAGAACATATGATGCATTTTTAATAAGCCCTCCAGGTGGTCTCAATGAACTCTAACGTTTGAGAGCCAGTCACTCTGTACTTGGTTTTGTGTGAGGGTCTATTGACATGCTCTGCTGGAGGAGTTAATGCTGTGTGACAGAATGCGGGGCGGGACATCAGGAAGAGGCTGCTCTGCCCATCAGGAGCTGATGATGGCTGAGCTGTTGTTCCTTCTGAGCACTGGTACCTTCATTTATAAAATCGAAATAACATTTCAGGTCACTTCTTAGATCTGATGTGAATATCAAAGGAGATGGATTAATTCAGAAAAACCACTTTGCAAAATGAGACACCACCCCTTGCAAACAGGAAACTTGATCTAAAGGTTTTATTCTATCTTTACAATAACTAAGAAAATATTTTCCAACTTTATTGATATAAAAATTAAAAGAATATTTTAGAAAATTATAATTATAGAATAAAATCAAGTAGGTATGAGAAAGGTGACTCAGGAGTCAGAAAATGTAAATTCATCAAAATTGTTCCAAAACTTACACTCTGATGGGTATCTTAAATAAATTTAGTGACTCATAATCAGTTATGGGTGACTTGTAATGATTGAAAATATGGATATTAATAATATATTCTTAAATTGTAGCACCTATATTTAGTCCTCCAAGATAGAATGATTGTCATAGCCAGCAATGTTTATCAAAGTGACACCAAAGTCATAATACATGAATTTATTCTTCACCTACGGATATTTGCAGACTTTGATTAAAGTCATATGATAATACATGCAGGATGTCCTAGAACTACTGTGTATCAAAAAGACAACTCTGCTGATGGGTTCCCCTTGAAACATCTGCAGGTTGCCAAATTCTAGAGAACATATGTTTGGAAGTGGTATGCTATCTGCCAAAAGTCCTCCACTGTCCTACTAACATTTTCTTCCATTAGTTACTTTATTCAAGGATAAAGGGACATTTATATTAGCTAGAGTTTTTCCTGTGCAATGCCTAAAGCCTGTGTAAGAATATTTTGAAAATCATTCACAAAGATAATGCCATCAGAGATAAACAATTGCCCTCTACAGGATCTCCTATTCACCCTCATGATTTTAGCTATTGTTCTCATCAGTTATTTTACAGAGTTAATCTCTAGTCATAGCTTCTTTCCAAATTATGTATTCTTGAATTCTAAATTTAGAATTCTAAATTTAGTGACTCATAATCAGTTATGGGTGACTTGTAATGATTGAAAATATGGATATTAATAATATATTCTTAAATTGTAGCACCTATATTTAGTCCTCCTTTAGATCATGTAGAAATTTACAGGAAAAACTACATTCAAGACCACAATTGGGTGGGGAAGAAGGGGGCTGACGTATATCTTTAGTAATACAGATAGGGCAAGTGTTAAGTTTCAGGCAACCAGAATCTTGTTTCTTTCTTGTATGTTTTTTTGGTGTGCTCTATTTAATCCCATTGAGGTATGTATGACATTTAAAATGATAAAATTCTAGCTTAGAAAGTGACCATTGAAATGAGCTATTTACAAGAGACAAACTCAGATATCTTCAGGGTAATGGTGTCTGCATGGAGAGGCATTTGGATTTATACAGTGGAAAGACAGAGACCACTATGTGAACTCTTCTTCTTCACCCAACCCTCTTATTTCTGAATGAGGAAAGAAACTAAGACCCATAAAAATCACGCAGCTTCTCAGTCGCCTGGCTAAGCTTACAACCCAATTCTATTAATGTATTCCATCTTTGTTTGATTTATATTCAAAGCTAAGGATATTTTACCACTCCTAAAATAATTTACAAATTTCCTAAACCCCAATTTGCAGGACAGAAGATTTATACATTTTATTTTAAAGTATACAATTTATGACTTTCATTCATTTAAATATCTTGGCAGAATAATTACTGAACATTCTAAAGTTCTTTGAATACTTGATTTACACCACTAATTTTTACAATTTTTTATTTTCCTGATTCTCTCAACTGTGCTTATGACATGCCACATTTTATGTCTATGAGTAGACTCTCTTTTAATAAGAAGCATATATCTACATACTTGTGCAGACACTTAAATTGTTTTCTGATATATCTAGGGCCTAGATAGCCAACAGATAACTGTTATATATGGCCTACTTCTCTAAAAAGTTAGTCAGTGAAATTATTTTTTCAGTATCATGATGCTTAATGCATTATTAACCAACTAAGTTGTGGGATTTTATTTAAATGAATCCTTCAACAGCAATAGAATTCCAGATGGCTGGTATATTTAATAGGCAGTATGGGAAAATGTAGTAGGTGAGAAGAGCTGCCTCAAAAAATATTAAACAACTTTTAAAGCTTTTTGACATCCAGGCAATACTGCTCAAATATTGCAGGGTGCTTTTATATGTTAACTACCACTAACAAATGGGTGAAACTCATAAGCATATGTTCTCACCTTTAAATAGGGGACACAACACACATATCCATGATCCTAAATAAATTGTAAATTTACAACCAGATGCTGTAAAGGTAGATAAAAATACGCTCTCAAGAAACTAATAGCCAGCTCATTAAGGACACAGTCACCTTCTGCTCTTCTAATAGTTACATCATAAATGATCACATTGGGAACAGCTGCAATTTAATAGAGGCAAATTAACAAAAGGAAGTGGATAATTTGAGTACTATTCTCAATGACTTTAGTCTATGTATTACATGCCAAAGAGTCAAATGCATATTAAACTATGATCAAAGCCAGTACTTTACTTCATAAAATAAAAAGTCGCAGTATCTTCCTTTCAGAAACACTTAGTTGCAATTAATATTTAGCCTTTAATAATAAAAAAGACTATATTTATTTGGAGTACACATGCCTTTTAAAAGTTTACATTTCTAGGGAAGAATTAACCTTAATGAGTAACAAAATAAAGGGAAGAAAGGAACAGATGTTGAGTGTCGAGTGCCAGTGGGAATGTTGGGCCATTGGTTGGAATTCAAGAATACATAATTTGGAAAGAAGCTATGACTAGAGATTAACTCTGTAAAATGACTGATGAGAATAATAGCTAAAATCAAGAGGGTGAATAGGAGATCCTGTAGAGGGCAATTGTTTATCTCTGATGGCATTATCTTTGTGAATGATTTTCAAAATATTCTCAGCATATAGAAAGTCTTATCTTTAATATTTGCACACATTCATTTAATCTGTAGAATTTGCCATTCCAGATATAATTATAGCTATCCTTCTATTTTCATGAAATTCTTTAGCAAACTTTAAGGATAAAATGTTACTATTAATCACTAAAACATTCTTGAAACTAGCTTTGATCTTAAAATTAACTGGAAAAGGCCAAGGGAGATACAAAGAATGAGCTACAACCATACCAACAAGTCACCCATGAAAACTAGGAAAAGGCAGTCACATCTTTTTAGGCAAGAGATTCCCGTTTCTGCTCTCTTTATATGGTGACTACATTTACAGTTTAAAAGAGAGATACTGAAAGTAAACATCAACTAAAAGAAAATGTTTGGGGTAATATTAATTAAAAAAAACACAGTATTATTTTGACCAAAATATTAGGAGAGCTAAAGAGAGAACCAAACCATGCCATGAAAAAGATAAAATATTTATGAACTTATATGCACTAATAAATTTCCTAGAAAGAGATAAACCCTATATGATGGAGTAATAAAGAAAAAAACAAACTATTCTCATAATGGACAAATGTAACACACTTTATTGGAAACTGAGAAACTGTCATAAATAATATGAATAGAAATGCAAACAACCATGAATTGACTGTATGTGATATATACCCTTGTATATATTTATAGATTCCTATGTCCTAAAAAGTAAAATATACCCATTTCAGAACATGTGGAGTATAGCATGAAACATTTACAAAATTTTATAAGGTTCTAGTTCTCAAAAGAAAATTTTTAAAGATTCTGTGACCCAAATGAAATGGAATTTTCTTGAAGCTATTGTTGATTTACGTGACTGACTTCTTGCCAATCAAATGGAGTGTAAGTGGTGAGTGCAAATTCTGTATTACTTGTTACAAGTCTGAATTATGCCTTAAAGTTGCTTGCTTTCTTTTGTTCTGTAAACTAGACTTCAGATAGTCATCATCTAGCTTTCATGCTGCAGACAAGGAAAGCACCTAGAAGAGATCAGAACAACTAAGATGGAAGGAGCCTGGTTACCTGAACAACCTTGTGGAGCAGAGCTGCCCCGTTGGCCAGGACCAGGCAGACCGTTATATGAGAGAGAAATACACCTTTATTCTATCTACACCACTTTTTGTTACATCAATTGACGTGTAAAATATTTTTCAAGGACTTAAAATCTCTGTGAAGATAGAGATCTTTTTCTAGTTAATGCAGAGATGTCTATATAGGATTTCAATCACTTTGGTGCTCTAAAACATCCCACGCTCTCACACACAAATACTCTATTGCCAGCATGGCAGGACTATCTAAATCCTTTTATCTACACTACATTATTCTCTACTTTCAGTTTTCCCTTGATTCAAGATTGCACTCAAATGTTTAATGAGAAAACTGCTGTTTCAAACAAAGGCTACCATTTTGCATATCATAAAAATTATGTGTATATGCAATAAAACTGACAAAAGGATAAAAGATTCTACAAAGCATTTAGACTAGTAGAGAGTTTTTATGTATTTCTACCTTAAACTGATTTAAGAGTTTTCTTCTAAATAGAGAGATAATGGACTGCAACTTAGTCTTATAAAAGGTGTTTGCTAAAGTCATCGGAATGCAATGTACAGCATGACAACTATAGTTAATGACACTGTATTGCATATTTGAAAGTTACTAAGATTGATCTTAGATGTCCTTATCACAAGAAAAAAGTGTTTGTGACTATGTATGGTGACAGATATTAAGTAGATTTACTGTGGTGATCATTTCACAATCTATATATGTAAAAGCCTAAGCGACCATTACGACCCAATGACCAGACCGACCAGTCGACCAGTCACTATGACATGCACTGACCACCAGGGGGCAGGCGCTCAACACAGGAGCTGCCCCCTGGTGGTCAGTGCACTGCCATAGCCAATCTCCCACGGCCAGCAAACCTCCCGCCGTCCCTTCGCCCATCTGACAGCCTCCCACGGTCCCTCCTCCCATCTGGCAGCTGGCAAGCCCCAGCTGGCAGGCTCTGGTCAGCAGCCCGTAGCCCTCAGGCCCAGGCCCAGACCCGGACTGGGCAGGATGGCCCTGATAGGCCCTGATCACTGGCCAGGCCTAGGGACCCCACCAGTGCATGGATTTCATGCACCAGGCCTCTAGGATATATATTGAATCATTATGCTGTACTCCTGAAAGTAATATAATTTTATATGTCAATTATACCTCAATTTAAAAAAGGAAACATACACTTCAACAAAAATGTGTAGAGTTCTGAGTGGCAACTATGTTCTTGGCAGTGTGCTTTGCATCAAGTGTGCCTGCATATATCCAATAATTTCCATGTGTTTGTTTTGTTGACATTGTAGTATTTCATTTTACCTTTTTTTTAAAAGATTTTTTTCATTGATTTTTTAGAGAGAGGGGGAGAGAAAGAGAAACATCAATGTGAGAACTAAACATCAATCAGCTGCCTCCTGCATGCCCCCTAGAGGAGATGGAGCCCACAACCCTGGGCATGTGCCCTGACTAAGATTTAAACCAGCAACTTTCGGTGCATGGGACAATGTCCAAGAAATTAAGTAATTTCTGAAGATAAGAAATGTATTTTTAAATGCTTAAACTTTTTTTAGTGTAAAAATTATGATATAAGCTTTTAATTTTGTCCAGATATTTGGGTGTAGATATCCCATTCATGAAAATTTTAAAATGCATGAGTTGACTTTCCAGCTCTGCTATTGACTAGTGGCATATTTTATTATATGTAAATTAAAACTATTCATTTTTAGTATATTTACATAAAATTTGGTCACTTTCAAACATTTAGCAGTATATATTTTAATAAAAATTCAGCAAATAGTTTTTATTAAATTAGGGCAACAAATTGTAATCTATCAATCTTTATTACCCCTTTCTCTCCTTTTTTTTTCTCTGACATTACCACATTTCTTTCCCCTGACCTCTTTAAAATAAATATTTTTATTGATATAAAAGTAGATCATTGTGGAAAATTTGTTCAACAATTATTTATAAACTAGAGGCCCAGTGAATGACACTTGTGCACAGGGCTGGGGGGTCCCTCAGCCCAGTCTGCACGCTCTCAGATTCCGGGACCCCTCAGGGTATGTCCACCTGCCATGGAGGCGGGAGAGGCTCCTACCACCACCGCTGCACTTGCCAGCTGTGAGCCCAACTTCTGGCTGAGTGGCGCTCCAGCTGTGGTAGCGCACTGACCACCAGGGAGCAGCTCCTGCACTGAGCATCTGCCCCCTGGTGGTCAGTGCACATCACAGTGACAGGTCGTTCCGTCATTCGGTCTATTTGCATATTAGGGTTTTATTATATAGGATAATATATATTTTTAAACAGTGGTGTTAGGAACAGTGTGAAAGAAAAGAGAATGAAAATGATTAATTATCCACAAGGAGCCTCCAATCTTATTTGGGAGGAAAAAGTAAAAAAAATCAGAAATAATACAGTATATAAGCTATCAAATTGGGGAGCAGAGTATTTAAAGCAAATATAAATTCAGAGAAAGGGGTGATTAGTGAAGGTTGGAAGTCTTCTCTGAATTGGGAGGACAGTAGAGAATAGATCATTGCCATCTTATTTATTTGTCTGCTTTAAAAGAGGTTTCCATTAAGGAAATTTGTGTTCTAAGAGCAGCAGTAAATATCAAAACACATTTCAAAACAACCTATAATAAAAGTTAATCAAACCTATCTTTTGGCCTGATGTAATATTTTATTATGGATTTGTAATCCCCTCCAGGGAAAATAGCAACCAAAGAAGTTATTTTAAAAAAGAGTATTATGTACAGGGAATTTGTTAAGCTGATATTATAAAATCAAGGGGGAAAAAACCAAACAGCAATACTGAGACGCAAAGAGATCATTATAAGAAGTAACTAATACCCCTAAGACTCGGGGACCAAGACTTGAGGTTATTAGAGCTCACAGTTTGGAGGAAGGACCCTACAGATCTAGAACCAAGGACTCTGAGGAGTAGATGCTGTAGAGCTAATGTTAACATCTTGGAATCTGAAAGAGGATCCCTGGGTAGCTGGGCCTAGACACTGATGGAGCATGTCAGCTGGTTGGTGCTGGCATTGCTGCCAAGGCTGCTTCTGAGAGTGGCGACGAAGCTAGAAGCTAGATGCAATGGCTGCTGCCCAAGGTGAAGGGCCAGTGCTGGAGCAATGCCAATAAGAAAAGCAAGGGAGATCCCTTTCTCTCCCTCCTTCTTTGGCACTTGTTCTAATGTCTCTACTGGCAAAACCTAATGAGGAGCCAGTTGGCAAAGAAAAAATGTGGTTGTGAGACTATCATCCCTGGCATAAAAAATAACTGAGTATGGCCCGGCCAGTGTGGCTCAGTGGTTGAGCATGGACACATGAACCAAGGGGTCATAGCTTCAATTCCAGGTCAGAGCACATGCCCAGTTGTGGGCTCGACCCCCAGTTGGAGGTGTACAGGAGCAGCCAATTGACTATGTTTCTCTCTCATTGATGTTTCTATCTCTCTGTGCTTCTCCCTTCTTCTCTCTCTAAAAATCAATAAAAATATATTTTTAAAATGTTGAATATGGAGAGTGAATTTGTAGCTGAGAAAAAATAGCTTAATAACCAAGTTATGTTTTAAAATGAGGACAAATATGTAAACATTTCATAATAAATTTACCATTTTGCTATGAAATTGAAATCCTCCCCACATAATTTTATTGTACTGCATTTAGCTTTCGTTATTGCTAAATGTGCATCCCTCAGTGGGGAAAAAAAAAGAAAGAAAAAAAATATTGAAAGTTAAGTGAATGTAATATAATAATCACCACTATTTAAAGTCTATCACTGAAAGAAAATATTTTACTTTTATTATAATTGTGTCTAGTGCAAGCAAAATTTTAACAGATAATGTAGCTGAGAAGGAATTAGAGACGATGTGTGCGAATGAACAACCACTACATACCGAATGAGAAAGAGCAGGGAAGACTAAGTGGTGAATGATGACACTAATGAGCGGCAGCTGTGTAACATTTTTCATGATTTTCCTAGTTTTGTACATGAAGCAGAAAATCCCTGACTACAGCTAAGGTGGTGTCTGCAGTGTGGTCATCCTAAGGCTCTGCTGGTAGGACCTGTTTTCAAGCCTAGCCGTGTGTTAGGGAGGGCTCAGTTCCTTGGTGGCTATTGGCCAGAAACCCAAGTTCCAGGTTACTCGGGCATTATTTAGGGCAGCTGTAAATAATAAGAAACCTGAGTCAGTGATTAGTCATGCCTACATGATAAGGCCTCATAAAAGCCCCAATAGTATGGGGTTCAGGGAGCTTCCAGGTTGGCGAACCCATCCAGGTACCAGGAGTTTATGTACCCCAACTCCACAAGAGCAGAGGTTCTGCACTAGGGACCCTTCCAGAACGTGTGCTATGTATCTCTGGGTCTGGCTGTTCATCTGTATCCTTTACCCTAACCTTTATTATATAACAATCTGTTAAATGTAAATGTTTCCCTGAGTTTTGTGAACTGTTCTAGCAAATGATCAAATCCAAATAGGGAGTCATGGGAACCTCTGATTTGTAGCCACGTCCGACAGAAGTTGTGGGTAACCCGGGGCCTATTACTTTTGATTGGTGTCTGAAGTTGGCGAGGGGTTGGGGGTGAGGAGGGGAGTCTTGTGGAACTGAGTCCTTAACCTGTAGGGTCTGCATTAACTTCAGTTAGTGTCAGAATTGAATTGAATTGTTTATACCCAACTGGTGTCACAGAGAATTGTTGGTGTCAAAAAACACCCCCTCCCCCAACAAATCTGGTGTCAGAAATGGTGTAAATAAGGTAGTAGAGTGAGAGTTAAGAAGAAACACACAGGAAGTGTTCCTCCTATATAGCAGCTCAGAGCATAGCACAGGGAGTGAGCAAAAGAGTCAGAGAGATAATCCAAGACACATGCCACAGTCTTTGTCACCTGATTTCAGAAATGATAGCCCATCACCTCTACTGCATTCCATTATTCAGAAGCAAGTCACTAAATCCAGTCCACACTCAAGGGGAAGGAATTATACATGGGCATAAACATCAGAAGGCAGGGATCATTGGGGACCATGATAGAGGGCTGCCACAGATGCTTAAATAATGAAAACAGCAGGGTGGTCTGTGCTCTGTGCTCCGATAGAATCTCACAAAAAGGGTTGGCATCAAATTTTTGAAGATCATGGAATCCACTATTTGAAATATTTCTGTAATAGGCCTGCCAGTATTACATGCTTAAATAAGATAATGTATCAAATCAGGAAGAAGTCATTTTCTGTTCCCTAATGATTTTCCCCCCAAAGCTATAGTTTCCTAGACATATAGTGATTGAATCAGTAAATCAGTAATGTTATCTCTGTGATAATAAAGACCATTTTGCGATCTTTAGGACTTCTTATTTAGAGTGCAATTTGACTGCCAGGCATCACACTTTGGTTCAAAGTGGAAAGAAAGAAGAGATGGCACTAGCAAGCACCTTCTTTCTTGAGAGCAGGAAATCTCAGAAGTTCTCTAGCTGGAACTATTAATATTGCAACTAGAGGCCCGGTGCACCACATTGGTGCACTCTGTGTGTGTGTGGTGGTGTTGGGGGTGGGGGGAGACTCAGCCTGGCCTGCACTCTCTTGCAGTCCAAGAGCCCTTGGGGGATGTCTGACTGATGGCTTAGGCCCGCTCCCCAGGGAGCAGTCAGTAGGACATCCATAGCACTGCCTCAGAGGTGGGAGCGGCTCCCACCATTGCTGCTGCACTCACCAGCCTTGAGCTTGGCTCAGGGCTTCTGGCTGAGCGGTGCTCCCCCTGTATGAGCACACTGACTGCCAGGGGGCTACTCCTGTGTTGAGTGTATGCCCCCTGGTGGTCAGTGTGCATCATAGCAACCGGTCGTTCTGCTGATCAGTTGATTTGCATATTAGCCTTTTATTATATAAGATGGTCCTCCCCGGGCCCAAGAAAGCCACTGAGATGACATTGACAGGTTTAGATTGATCATGATTTGACTCATAGGGCTAGAAATAGGAGTGCATCTCCATCTATAGAAAAATCAGGTATTAGCAGATAAATGGAAAGGTTTTTGGATATATAATGAACAATCTATGACACTTACAACCAAAGTTCTCAATGATAGAAAGTCTCCCCCACCTTCCATATTTTAAATTCAAAGAAACTGTTAGTATCCTAGTTTATTATGACCTTCTATTTTATCATATTAAATTATTAGCTGCAAAAAATAAGTGAATCCAGATGCCATTAGATGAATCAGGGCCTTAGGCAATACATTTTATCTTTAATTTCTGAGTTAACTTGACTTATTTCTAGATAAAAATATATTAAAACACAAAATAAATTATATGAAAGAAACTACAGACTTTAAACATGAGATGTTAATAACCAAATTTCTTTTTAGAAAATAAAAATCTTTACTTTCTAGGAAGCCCGTTATCTGGCCTGTTGCTCCAGTTCTTTTCTTTTATTAAAAAGTCTGAACCAATATTTTAAAGTCTAATTTAATTATAGATGATGAGACGAATATAAAGTTGTTGTTGTTATTGCTGTTTTAACATGGGCTTTAAACTTGTGCATAGATGCTTAAGTTACTTGATCTATAATGAATGGAAATTGAAGCTTTTTTAAAGTTAAAAATAGCATTTTATAGACAGACTATTGGAATAGACTCTTAAATTCAAAAATAACAAAAACTATATTCAGAAACTGATAATATAATAAAGATTATATTTTAAACTCATGGCTCAAATATGAATTTTAATAAATGGTATTAGGATAATTTAATAGTCATCATATTTTACACAAAAGAAAAAATTACATAAGAAATATGGAGAAATATAAAAACAACATAAGAAAACATGGGAGTCTGGCCGACATGACTCAGTGGGTGAGGCTGATCTATGAACCAGGAGGTCACGTTCAACTCCTGGTCAAGGCACTTGCCTGGATTGCTGACAGGGTCCCCAGTAAGAGCTGCGATTCTCTCTCATCATTGATGTTTTTGTCTCTCTCTCCCTCTCCCTTCCTCTCTGAAATCAATAAAAAATATAAAATAAAATAAATAAAAATGGGAGTACTTCTTTAAACCATGAAATGAAAAATCTTTTCTAAGACTAGAAATGAAAGATAAGTAAATCCAAAAAAATATAAATCAAGCCTTCTACATTGCACAACACACATACACATATACAAAGAAAAGTATTTGTAATTATATAACCACAGACTAATTTATTTAGTATAGAAAATATTCCTAACAATAATAAAAAAAAACAGACCAAGAAAAATACAGAGGACATGAGACTAACCCAAAAAAGAATAAAATAAAATAGCTTGAAAATATCCAAAAAAATTAATGAAAATAAAAATTAGAATACTATTTTTCCCTTTCAAATTGGCAAATAAAAAATAATTGAATATAAAATGCACATGTATGCATTTATGCCTATATCTACACTAATAAAAGACAAAGATGCTAATTGACGGTACCTTTGCTAAACCCATCAGCCAATCAGAAGAGTATGCAAATTAACCCAACAAAGATGGCCCTTAAATTTGCATACTGCAGGCGGGGCTGGACAGCACAATCCGCTGCCCCACCCCGCCACCAGCCACCATCCGGGCCTGCTGTGTGCGACCTGGGGCGGCGGGGCGGGGGGCAGCACGATCTGCCGCCCACCCAGCCACCATCCGGGCCTGCCATCTGCGACCCAGCGCGGGATCCAGGCCTGCCATCTGCGACCCAGTACGGGATCCAGGCCTGCCATCTATGACCCAGCGCAGGATTCGGGCCTGCAATCTGCAACTCAGGGAGGCGGGGCAGGCACTGCGGGATAGGGCCTGCCATCTGCCACCCGGGTAGCGGGCCTAAGCCAGCAGGTGGTTATCTCCCGAGGGGTCCCAGACTGTTAGAGGGCACAGGTCAGGCTGAGGGACAACCCCCTCCCCCCCGCCCCAGTGCACAAATTTTTGTGCACCGGGCCTCTAGTATCATTAATAACTCTCAAAAAAAAAAAAAAACCACTTAAGAAACTGATAATGATTATATCTAGAGAGGAGAATAGAATGACTACTGGGAAATATTTAGTTCCAAATCCTTTTGTGTTGTTTGTCATTTGAACTGTGATAATCTATTCCTCTTTAAAAAATAGAGTACTTTAAAATTAAAGAGTACTCTAAAACTCTGTGACCAATTTCAATCTAATTGAAAGCCTAACACTATCATATAATTACACAAAAATATCACTTAACATCTCCGTTTCTCATTCACATCAGACCAAATGCCAGCTTCGAACTACCTGAGAATTTCTCTGAATATTGCAGCCTGCTTTGTCTGCCTGTGTGATAACCCAGATGCACCTGCAAATTAGTGCCCTGTAGCAACAGCCTCTAAACAGTGACTGACAGGGGTTGGTTTGTAAATAAGTTTGACTATCCCCTGGATGTTATATCTTTGAGACACGTGTCCTACACTGGCTCACAGAGTTTCTTCAATGGGTTTAAACTCAAATTACATAATGGCAATTATTTGGGATTGGGCCCAAGCAGGTACAAAATGTACAAGTAAGTCTCAACAACGAAGTGTCAATAGAAATCCAAGTGACAAATGTCTATGCACCATGTATCCACAGAGCTCCTTCAGGCCACACCTAAGGCCTGTTGGGGAATTCCTTACACCCAGCTGACCAAAGAATAAAGTTACCCAGGTCTTATTCAGGATGGGTGCCTTCTGATGTTGGAGAGAATAAAAAATACTGTTGAACTCCAGCTGAAATAAAACAATTAAGAACAGTATTCCCATTAGTCAGATAAGTGAGCTATACACCTGTTGACTCGGTATAGCGGGAGGATAGGATGGAAATATGGATGCCTTGAAATTCTGAGCAACATTAAATAACTTGGTTATTTGGTCAGGGGTCTGGGAAGTGTAAGATTGGAAAGCCAGAGAAAATGTTATGGGAGCTAAGCATCTGGGTGGATTTATGAGACTGGGCACAAAGTGTGCAAATCTTATTGCTCCTTCGTGCCCACCTGAGACATCTCCTTCCAACACAGAGGAAGGAAATGCGGCAATCACAAAGAAGCCCCTTGGAGAGCAGCCAGTCTCTCCCTCAGCCCTCCATCTCTGATGTTTGTGATGGGCCTGTGAGTGGTCTATGAGCGGAGCAGTATCAAGGGGAGGAATGGACACACTGCATGGGTCCCCAAACCTGGGCTTCTTCTCAACTGCAACATACTGGGACTTGATACAGGAATCTTTGTTAGGTTATTAAATCACGAGCCATGGTAGAGTTCCATGTATCAACAAACTTTCTTTTATATAGCCTTGATTTTGCAACTCTTAATAGCGCACGCTAGGCTAGCACTTCCCAATTCCTGCTGAGACCTATTAATCAGTTCTTTCAGCTATTTTGGTAAAATATAGGGTATATCAAAAAAATGTATACACACAGTTTGAATAAAGGCAATGTTTATTAAAATACATTCCATTTTCAAAATTTAGCTATCAGATGTTAAATACGTATACATTTTTAGGGGACACCCTGTATACAAACAAACAACCTTTACTCCTATAGCAAGAAGAGTTATTTCTGCCAATGACATGCTGATATTTGACCTAAATTATTGATTTTAAAGGAGTAAGAAAAATAATCTACTGGCCAATGAAAAATTCATAAGAAATCAGGAAATATTCTGTAGAAAATAATAATGAAAACACAAATAGAAAAATGTGTGGGATGCAGTTAAAACAGAAAAATTTATAACTTCCAATGTCTATATTAAATGGAAAGAAATATTTACAATAAATGATCAAAATTTACAACTATGTAAGATAAAGAAAAACAAACCTAGAGTAAGTAGGAGAAATCAGTGAAATGCAAAGCAAATAGCAGAATTAACAAAGTCAATATCTGGTTCCCTGAGAAAATTAATAAAATTGATAAGCATCTAGCAAAGCATGTTAAGAAATAAGATAAATAACACAAAATACCAATAACAGGAATGAAGAATGTGATGTCACTACAGAACCTGCAGTCATTAAAAGGGAATATTATAAATAGCATTACGCTAAAACACTTGAAAAGTTAAATGAAAAGGACAATTCTTGAAAAAAAGTTATCAAAACTACTCAGAATGAGTCAAAATAGCATTCTATCTATAAAAGTCATCAAATTCAGAATTAAAAATCCAACCGCAATAATAGCTCCAGAGGCAGAGACTTGCATTGGTTAATTTGCCAGACATTTAAGGAAGAAAATATTCCAATCGTATAAAACCCCTTTTAGAAAACAGACAAGAGGGTGTTTCCCAGCTTACTGTATGATGCCAGCACAGTCCTGACTCCGAAATCTGATCAAGGCATTACAAGAAAATGACAGACCAATGGTCCTCATAAACACAGACACAAAAATCCTTAGCAAAGTATTAGAAAATCAGATACAGAGCCGTATAAAAGGAAAATGCACTGTGATCAACTAGGAATTAGTTCAGGAATGCAAAATTAGTTCAATAAGTGAAAATCAATAATGTAATTCAACACATTAACAGAATAAAGGGGAAAACGCATGTTCAGCTCAATAGATACAGTGAATGACCTTGACAAAATTCAACAACCAGTATTACAAAAAGTTCTCAGCACACCAAGAAAATAATTTCCTTAATTTGATAGAGGGCATCCACACAAAACCTACAGCTGATACTATTCTTGGTGGTAAAACATTGATTATTCTCTAAAATCAGGAGCTATGCAAAGCTGTCCACTCCAATTCTTATAGATACTGTACTAAGGGTTTTAGACAGTGAAATACAGCAATACTACTGGGAGAGAAGGAATAAATCTGTCTTCTTCACAGAGAACATGCTTGCTCACACAGAAAGTCTTAAAGATTCTACAAAAAAAAACACAATCCTAGAATTAATAAGTGAAATTAGCATAATCACAGGACATAAAGTCAATAGACAATAATTAATTGCATTTCTTTATATTAGAAAACTGAAATGTTAAAATAATACTCTTTTACAACATCATAAAATATGACATTTCTAGGAATAAATTTAATAAGAGACATTCAAAGCTCTTGAGTCTAAAAACCATGAAATATTACTGAGAGAAATTAAGGACAATTTAAAAAAATATATAGCTATACCACATTCATAGATTGGAAGATTCAATATTATTAAGAAATTAGCTCTCCCCAAATTGATCTTTAGACTCACTGAAATACCAATCAAAATTCCACTGGGCATTTTTGTGCAAATTGCCAGGCTGATTTGAAAACGTACATGAAAATCCAAAGAACCTAGAATAGCTTAAACAAGTTGTATTTTTAAATCATTTTTTTATTTCTTAATTTAACTTCTGAATTTAAAGATGTTTATAGACATGGGTGTCATATTGGTGAAGTCACCTGTGTATAAATGGGGAACAATTTTGAGAGTATATTTTTCATATGTCTTTTGAGATCCACAGCGATGCTCTGCCACCTCAGTGCCCCAGCACTAACACTCAAAAGAACATCCTTGGTAATGCTCCCCTGTGAAAAACACTTGCATAACAGATTTAGGAATTTTTGTTTTTCCCTTTACCGCATGCTGTACAGCCAGTTTGAGTTAATTAATTTGGAGTAAAATCACACCTACTCTAATTAAAACTTAAATTTCCAGTATCTACTCACCAATAACAATAACCTTTCTCAACCTCATTATCTTCAAAGGAAGTATAAACCAAATAAACACCCACAGGGACACACTTCTCTGGATGCATCTTTTGGAATTCAAGACATTGGTGGCATGCATTGTTGGTGGCCATCCATAACTGCTTGGCAGCCAGCATTCACCTTGACAGCTTCTTACTCTAAGCCCCAGTGATCCCTGGCATGCAAGGGGTATGGCACAAGTAAATCTGGCTAATGAGATAGAAATAAGGTAAGCCTGTGTCCCTAAATAGATGAATATATGCCTTCATAAATCCTACCCCTTGGTACTAGTTTATAATGCAAAAACTATAACTAAAGCTCCAACAACCACTTTGGATCATAATTTGGCACAATTCTAAGAATGGCAAAGAATTTAGGTGGCT
Organism: Myotis lucifugus; assembly: GCF_000147115.1. Lineage (NCBI taxonomy): Eukaryota > Metazoa > Chordata > Mammalia > Chiroptera > Vespertilionidae > Myotis > Myotis lucifugus. The sequence goes on from NW_005871053.1 coordinate 14,000,488, forward strand.
GGGTGCCTCATGACACTGTGATGTCACCATGCCAGCCCTGGTAACCTACCTCTTTCATGTGATAGAAAAATTAACTTCTACCTTCTACAAACCACAATCATTTCTGTTGTGTGTGTGTGTGTGTGTGTGTGTGTGTGTGTATGTTTTTAAATGTCACACACAGTTGAATGTAACGCTACATGATATCTATTACAATTATGCAAGAACTATATGAATACATTGCCCACAGAAGTAACCAGACAATAGAATGTAAAGCTCACTTCAACTCCCATCTACTTGACCCCTGTTTAAAACCAATTGTGATGTGTTTATGATTTTATTCTTCTATTCCTTTTCTTAAAACTATATATATATATCCAGAATAAGTGTATAGTTTTGTGTATCTTTATTTTACATAAAGAATAAACATGCTTTTACTACAATTTCACTTTTTTCACTCCACAATGTTTCAAATGTTTTCACAGTGATTTGTATATCTCTAAAATAATTTTTGTGAATATGTAAATCTTAAAAATATTTGTGTATATATAATTTTTATTGATTTATTTTTCTATTGATGGGCATATGTATTGTTTGTTTCTAATATTCCACTGGTATTCACCAGTCTGAAATGAACATCTTTGAATTTGTCTGTTTCAACATGTGGGTAAATATATGCTAGAGCAGATTCCTAGGAGTGGTAGTGGAGCTCATAGGAATTGCACATTTTCAAGGCCCGTAAATGTGTTAGGTGATCTCTTAAAGAAAGATAGTTAATACCATATTTATAGAGCAAGAACAATCTTGATAGTCTTTACAGATTCACTGTTAAGAGGAATTCCTAGATAGGTCTGGCTTTTTATTCACACCCATACACATTTATTACTATAACCAATATTGTAAAGTTTTAAAATAGTAAGTGTAGTCCTCTGTGGCTTCCTACATTGTGGTTGTTTGGTGGGAAAGATGATGAAGGGAAATCAAAAAAGATTAACAGGACCAGCAGCCAGGAGAAATTTAACACCAACAAAATTAAATCATCAGTATGCTGAAAACAACATTTCCCCTTCTTTCTATTACTTATCAATTGATAGGCAGGGAAAGATAAATGGCACTGTGAAAAAGATAAGATTTTCTCTAAATAATAATTCTTTTCTGTCCTGTGGAACCTTCTATTTGACTTCTGTTCAAAGGTCTCAGTATTTTATATCTGCTGATAAGCTCTAGTTTATTCACTTATTCAGTAAATAAGGCACAGTGAGGCTTGTTTAGAGACCAGGGAGGCCAATGGAGCCCAGGACTATAAATCCTCTACCATATTCCATTCACCTTAATAAACCCTCCCCATATTAGAAATTGTGCCCATGTGACTTTAAATACTCAGCAATGTCTAAAATGCTTATGTTTTTTCAAAGTTACCTTTTAAATGTTAATTTATGGAAAATAAAGCTGTGCTGAATTATCATTTACAATGCATCAATCTCTTACTTTGAAGTCCAGGGAATGAAGTTTGTAAACAGTAAAAACTCAGCTATATTTATTTATTTATTGCAATTATTTAGCTTTCAAAATACATCAAAATATACTCAAAGACAGAAAAATCAAAATATAATCTTGACATGAGTGCTTTCTTATGTTTATGACATTTTGCATAGTTTTTTCTAGATTTTGATGTTATGACTTAAAATTATAATGCATTTCCTCAGTATAGGGAAGGTTCATTTTTCATATGAAATCAACTTAAAAATACTTCCGCAGTGTTTCTCCAAATAGACAAATAAGCAATTATGCAATAGTATAACCGTTTCATTTATATTTCAAAAATACATATGTATCCCAAATTTAATGCATTTTTTATGATTCCCTTTCTAATTTTCAAAATCAATAACCAATCTAGTTCCATAAGTGATTGCCCTGAAATTAAAAGACAAATGTAGAATGCTGAGATTTTCTTATATTAAAACATTCACTATTTTCTTTTAACATTATCTAGTTTAAAAATAAGTGGAATTATTGACCAAGTTCTGACAATGGGCTAACACATAACTAGGTCTCTTCAATCATCAAACAAAAATAGACTGTTAATGTTTTACAGTATAAGTTCAATGCCAGTCTTACAAATGCAAGTGGTGTTATTGGCAGCTGTAGGAACAATGTTTCATTTTAGTAGCTCAGACTTTGTATTACAGATAGTTGTGTGGATGAGATTTAAAATAGATTTTAACAATTTAGTTTATACACATAATATTTGTACTTGAAATTAATTGGCATCTTCAATAAAACAGCTATTCAGGGGGGAAAAAAGTATTAACTAGAATTTTGATTACTACCAAGGGGAGGTGGAAGTCACCTGGTGCAAATAAAGCCTGTAGGTGTGTTTTCCCCCCCTGCATTTAGACAAAATAGCATACTTCAAATACAAAATGTTAATTCAAATTCTTTGACAAAATGATAAAATGCTTAGGTGATTATGGATATGAACCCATTTATCTAACTTGTTTGCCACTATGAGTTTCACCCTCATCCATAACACATTCTGGCAAGAAATTTGAGAAGCTCAACTAGTTTCATTTTAATAGCAGCAGAAACAAATGTGAAGGATACCATGTCCTTTCCAAGTTCTCTGAAACCAGGAGGCCTGGTGCTAAACCTGATGATTTGGCGCCCTCGAATCATGCATAATAAATTACATCTGAGTACAGTGCATCCCCAAACATTTTTCATCGTCTCTTCTAACCTTTCCTCAGTGGGAACTGTTTTCATTGAGCTAAAATATTCTCTTACAAAATATAACAAAGTGTCTTTTTAAAAGCACAGTATCAGGTACCTTTTAATGAAAACAGCAGATGTACAAGCATTCAGTGAAATGTGTGTTAAAGGTTGCTGTTTTCTCTTTTTCCAAAGAAAAAGAAAAGAAAAAAGTTCAAAAAGAAAATGCAGCATTTTGAAGTTATCTCTATTCATGATTCAGCATCCTACAGTTTCTTCCAAAGGACTACTCTGAAAAATCGCTCTCAGATGTAATCAGAATAACTTTGTGCAGGCCCCTCAAGCCAGTGCTTTGACAAGTCAAGAAACAGATGTGAACATCTAGTAACAGCCTGCACTGTACTAGACGTTCTGAAGAGTACAGAGAAATAGAGGGCACCACCTTAGCACTATAATATTTCTTTTTATTGAAAATTACCTCTCCAAGCAGGTCTAGAATATGACTAACAATCATTTGTTCCATTTAATTATTTAAATCTCCACAACTAAACATTTTAGGTGATATGTCAGCCATATTGCTTATAATACTGGCAGGAACTTAATTGTATTGTACCCTGTTTATTGCTCATTAAAAGAAATAGTTATTCCTATCAATTCAATAAATAAAAATATAGTTTTCATAGTTCATATGATAGTGTAATATGGCTACAGACTATATTTATTTTTTACAATTAAAAATATTTTTATTGATTTCAGAGAAAAAGGGAGACGGAGGGAGATAGAAACATCAATGATGAAAGAGAATAATTGATCAGCTGCCTCCTGTACGCCCCCCACTGGGGATGGAGCCGAAAGCCAGGTTTGTGTCCTGACCAGAAATTGAACTCTGAACTCCTGGTTCATAGGTTGACACTCAACCACTTGGGCCACAACAGCCAGGCTATCTTTATTTCTTAATCAGCATTTTTGCAAAGGATCATTGGCTGGAAATATTGACTTCTTATTTAAGATGATATTGGATATGGTTTATTTCTCTGCCATGTCAACAAGATGAAGGAATAGTTATGGCTTTTTTCCTCCCAAGTATAACTTGATAATTTAAAGCATTTTCCTTATATTCATCTGTATGCTATCTACCTCCTTGTAGAGCATACAATGAGATACATTCTATACAGGATAAATTACTGTTTATAGGCACTCACACAATTTAGAATGGCTAGCACAATCCAAACCTCTATCAGTGAAATGCATTATATTAGTTTACAATTTACCTCCACTTTCTAGGTAGTGTCAAATACCTAGGGGCAAGCAAAGCTAAAGCTCTCTCGGGTTTTTTTCCATAGTCTACTTTTTCTCCATAGAAAGGTAAATACTAAATGAAAGAAAAGGGGACATGGAGAGTATAGCATAGCTCATAGCGAAATGAGGTCTGAATTTCTATACATTTATTTTTTGTTCCTATTATTGCTTATAGCTTGGTTACTTATGTATCTAAAAATCCGATGAAATAAAATTGATATAGCATGCCCAACTGCTTAATGTGGTGAATAGTGGATAAACCATGTATCTATAAGCTGAAGATAAATTGAATTTCCATTTAACCTTCTTAATGATTCCTCCATTGTCATTTCTGAGTAATAGTGTAAGAGAACCCTGCTAAAAAAGAAGTGAGGCCAGGACATGGGGAAGGAACAATGCATAAGAAGAGAAATATAATCAAGAAAGGAATTGTGATTGGTGATTGCACAAAAGTACTTGAACTTGATTGAATATTTACCCAAAAGAAGCTACATGAAAGCACGTTTCAAGTGTTCTGCTGCTATGAGGAATACGAAGAGCTCATAAAGGAAATTAAGATTAAACTGCTTTAGAAAAATGAAATTACTTATTTCTTGGCTTGTGTTTTTTTATGGTTAAGCAATTAATCAAGTATTGATTAAATAGCCACTTTGTTCAAGATGCTATTCTAGATCCTCAAAGATAGGACTGAGAGAAATACACAGATTCACAAGCAGCGACACCTTAAAGGAAACGCCGCGGGTAGGAGGCCAGTTTCTATCCCTGCTCTGCTTGTTATGAGTCCCGTGTCTTTCGCTATGATCCTCGATGCTCTTGTGTTTTATTTTATTCCATTATAATTTGAAGAACAGGATTCAGATGCTTCCTGATTAGGTTGTTGTGAGAATCTAATGCAGTGGTTCTCAACCTTGGCTGCACATTAGAATCACCTGGGAATCTTTTTAAAATCCTGATTTCTGGGCCTTATCCTCCAGAAATTCTGTTTCTTTGTTATGGAGTGGGGCCACAATATTAGTAACAAAGAAACAGAATTTCTGGAGGATGAGGCCCAAAAATCAGGATTTTAAAAAGATTCCCAGGTGATTCTAATGTGCAGCCAAGGTTGAGAACCACTGATCTAATGAGATTTAATAAACTACCAAGTGTTGTAGACATCGAAGTGATGATTGTGCTGGCTGCTCTGAAGGAACATATAGCATAAGACTTGTATCTTAGCACAGGAAGAAATTAGAAAAGTTTTAATCCAATTTCATTTAAGAAAGGAGAAAAATAAATCAGTGGTAAATCTTAGATTACATATATTATATCTATTTCATATATTAGACAATACTATAGTAATATATTTAATGTTCATCATTTGTGGTTATAAATTCTATTTTTAAAGAATTTTTAGGGAAAAATAATTGAATAATTTACCCTTAGGATACCTTAAATTTTTTACCTTCACATTAGTATATTCTGCAAATAAATTTGTGTACTAACATAATGCAATATGCAATAAATATTGTTTCTCCATAGTAAAGTTCAATATACCAAGGCGCAAATATACATACTTTTTGTGATTCTCTAAGCCTACCATCCACACATAATAATCATTGCTACCCTTGACACTGACCTACTAACAATTTCTTTGCATTACCTCACTCCTTACAATGACCCTATAAGTCAGGATAGTTCTTTTATTGTTAATATTATTGTCAGAAGTCTCATCTTAAAGAGAAAACTGAAGCTTAGTGATGTTTATTACCTCAAGCCAGCTTCCAAAGCTCATAAGAGCCAGATTTGAAATTCAGCTCCAAAGTCCCTCCTGTTAACCACTACACAATGAATCCTCCCTCTCTTCAATTCTCCAGCAGCTTTAATCTATTCTGCTTTTAAATATATCAAAGTATCCCACTTTCTTTCTGGCAAACTAGGAAAAATGTAAAAGTAGCTACCAACATAAATATACATTAAAGGAAAGAAACAGAACCCTGATAAACCAGTGCCAATATTACTAAATTCAGAATGCTTCCATTTTAGCAAAAATAAAAAATAAAAAATCATAATATACATGGCCTATCCTTAGAACAAGAGAAAACCACTGAAAGATTGAAATAAGTGATATTAACATTGTGTTTGTCTCATTTTTATATGAATTATAAAATGCTAATATCCAAAACACAGAAAATGTAAGGAATAAGCAATGCATATAGTATTATCCCATTTTAGTTGTGCAGATTATATATTACCAGAACCTTGCAACATTTAACTATAATTTATATTTAAAATAAGGTAGTTAGGATTCAGTTCCTGTCATTTACCACACCATTTCTTTTATCCTCCCCCCTCAGAGATTAAAAGCATTAGGCAAAATAAAGTTATCTTCAGAATGTGCTGCAGTGATATAGGATGGCAGGTGGCAAGCCAATATATTATTCATTAAGTTCTTAAATAATTATGCTTTTGCATTCATCTTTACACAATTCTCTTGGATATTGCTTTGGAATTGAGGGGTATGGCTTGAAAATGTTTTCTGGAGAGCCATGATCCACAATTTCTAGTTACACAATAGATGTACATGCACTGTTCTCTGGGAATAGATTTTGTAAAGCGATTCAATTTTATGAATAATTTAGAACTTTCACTCTTTTTGTCTTTCTTTGCAGAAATCCCCCTCCCCCTTTGCATAGACACAAAGATGACCTTGATTTGCTTTCCATAAATCCTCAGCACATTTTAGAAATGGTTTCTGAATCATGTGTCTCATCTTGCCTCTCTACATAATATTTTTACAAATTGAACAACGTGCCACCTTGAAAACCCTGAACAAAGCACCGTGAATGATTTACTGCTGCTCATTCTTAGAGCTTTGCTACAACCGGCCAAAATCAAAGACTAGTGGGTTTGATTTTGAACTCCAATAATGAACAAATGCCATCTAATAACTCATGTACTCTTTCTATATCATCTATTAGAGTTTACTGCAATAAGATACTTTTAGAATTATATTATTTTTTCTGGGACTATTTTTCTTGAATTTTGGTTCTTCCTGTAAGCTCAGCAAAATGTACTGTCTCATGAAAAATTAAATCTAAACATGTTGTTTTGCTTTAGATATTGTTTCTATTTTTAATCATTTTTTTCCTAAGGCTTCCTGTTTTATCTCTGCCATATTTAGTATAATTTATCAGTACACAAAATAAATTTTGTGTCATATCTTTCATAATCCAAACTTCACAACTTTGCCCTATTTCAGGCTTATTTTCAAATCTTTATATAAGCCTGAGCTTCCATGGGAAATTTTAATGTTTGTTCAATTCTTCATTACATCCGATTATGACTTAGAAAATAATATAGGTACTAAGTCTTCATTTTTGGGGTAGGGAATAAGTTTCAGAGTTGATTTTATGTGTATATTATAGCAATTATATTATTTTGCTTTTTGGAAGTTAATTTATCTGATAATCTGATTTCTTGGTAGTATTGTTTTACAATGGTGTTTCAATAAGATAAATGTATTGGACTGTGATAGAAATTGTAAATATTACCTCTTTGTTAATTAGTGTATAGCAACAATACAATAGGAAACATTCCTGGAATTTGGGAAGACATAAAAGATACTCTGTTCTCTAGTGAGATTCAATGTGATATCTAAAGTAGCAAGATAAATCAATAAGAAAAAAAAAAGGTGTGAGGATAATAAGTTTTACATAAAATATGCTACAGATGAAGAATTCCAATATCATTTAAGCTGAGCTAAATAATCTGAAACTCAATTAAAAACTGATCTGCTTGTTATGACAACTCTTAAATATAGATTAGCACAATACCTTATACTAGTACCTAGGGAATATTCAATATATTTATTGAGTGGATTTTGCAATAACTAAAAAAATTTGCTTGGAAGTAGTTCTCTAACTCCACTTTTAAAGAAGCTCTGCATTGAAAGTTTTTCTTATCATTTCTGAGTATTCAATTCTTAACTCTTCTCTAATCTGCTGATACTATTAAACTGCACCATAGTCAACACTCAGTGACTTCAATACCATGGCTTCATGATGTCAGAGTATGACTTTCTACAAAATATTCTCTTTCATATTTCAAATCTTATTAAAGTCCATTTTGGAAAGAGTTGAATCAACTGATTTTTTTTTAGTCATGCAAATAGGATATTGTACTTTTCCCCTCAAAACTTTATTTCTTACCCTGACCTGTGTGGTTCAGCTGGTTGAGGGTCATCCCATGCACCAAGAGGTTGCTGGTTTGCTTCCTGGTCAGGGCACATCCCCAGGTTGTGGGCTTCATCTCTAATAAGGGGCCTGCAGGAGGGAGCTGATAGATGTTTCTCTCTCCCTCTCTATAAAAAAAATCAATAAAAACATATTTTTAAAAAACAAACAAACTTTACTTCTTAAACCTTTTTCCTTACTGTCAAATGGTTATTCCTATAAATACATTTTTTAAAGCCTTTCCTCCTTACTCTTTGTGGGTCAAAAATAACAATTTATCATTTCTAATTCCAGTATCTCTTTTTATATAGTTCCTCCTAACTTTCAAACCATTGATTCTTTAATGGCAAAAATTGAAAGCTATTTAAGATATTTGATTATAAAATAAGGTATAAACTTGTAACACTAACCAAATTAATTAAGAAATTGGGCTTCCGCCGAAACCGGTTTGGCTCGGTGGATGGAGCGTCGGCTTGCAGACTGAGGGGTCCCAGGTTCGATTCCGGTCAAGGGCATATACCTGGGTTGCGGGCACGTCCCCAGTGGGAGATGTGCAGGAGGCGGCTGGTCGATGTTTCTCTCTCATCGATGTTTCTGGCTCTCTATCTCTCTCCCTTCCTCTCTGTGGAAAATCAATAAAATATATTTAAAAAAAAAAGAAAAAGAAATTGGGCTTCCATTTTTAAATTAAATATTTAGTTTTATATTTATATGAAAATGCAAAGATAGCCCACAGTTCCCAAATACCCCTCACTCACTTTCAATATTGTTAATATCTTACATTACCATAGTGCATTTGCCATTATCAAGAAACCAGTATAGGCAATTTACTTTCAACTAAACTCCAAATATAATTTGGATTTCACTAATTTTTCCACTAATGTCCATTTTTATTTTCTAACATTCTATTTAACATCAAAGATCCCATCAGAAATACTACATTCTACTTAGTCATCATGTCGCCTTAGCCTCATCTCATTTGAGACGGTTTCTTGGTCTGTTTTTTTATGACACTGACAGTTTTAAGGAATACTAGTCAATTACTTTGTAGAATGCCCCTCAATCTGGGGTTGTGTGATGTTTCCTCACGGTTAGATTGGCATTATGGGTGTTGAGCAAGAATATAATAGAGATAAAATGCCCTTCTAAACCCATCGCATCAGCGGTGCATGGTATCAACATGAGTTATCAGTGGTCATGTTAACTCTGACCACTTTGTTAACATCGTGTTTGCCAGTTTCTCCACTGTAATGGTCCTCCTCCTTCCCCTACTCTGTTCCTTAGAAGTGAGCTACCAACTGCAGCCCACACTGAAGGCGGCAGGGGGTGGCTTACATCTAAATAGTGGCAAGAACATTATCTAAATACATTTTTGGAATTGTTCTGTAAGAAGATTTATCTCTTCTCCCACGTTTACTTAGAGTCCTGGTTTTCATGAAACAAAATGCTAACCTGGCAAAGTGAGAAGAGAGAGAGGGACATTTTCAGACAACTTTTCCTTTGAGGAATGAAAAGACTTTAGAAAATGTGCATCTCCTTTTCTTTGAAATTCTTTACAGGTACAAAACAAGTTGGAAACTGGATTCCAGGGTTTTGTAATATTAGCTCATAGTAGAAAAAGCAAGGAGGAGGAAGAGGAGGAGGACGAGGAGGAGGAGACGACATTAAGATCACCATCACATTTCTTAAACATTCATACATATACCAACTATGGCCTTTAAGTATTTTTATAGAAGGACAGAAGACCTTACATGTCAAAATACTTCAAAAATATTGTATTTTCAGGTCAATTTCTGTATGAAAAATGTCAACATTTACTCATCCATCAGCTTCCAGTAATAATCTGGTATGCACCCTAATGCACACTGTTGAGTGCTCCATCTTTCCACAAACGTTTGCTAAAACGACTGTTTTACCTCTTATCTATTCCAACCTCCACATCCTTTGGAAAATTGATTATGTTCAGTGTCCTATCCAAAGCTCCAAAATGTCATCTGACATTATCTCAAAATCAAGGGCTACACACATAAGACAGAGGATATCAAACACTTAGTTTCCAACATGTATATTTACACAGTTCAAGATCTGTTGTAGAAGCAAATAGGGAAAATTTTTTATCTTTAATACCTACAGTTTATCTTTAATACCTACAGTTTTATAATTTGTAGTGGAAAACAAAGCATGAATTGCAAGCCCCTCATTTACAGACCAGGAGCTGTGTTTCAGAGCGGGATTCTAACTAGAAAAGACGCTGAGATTAGAAAACAGCTCCCATTAATAACCCATAATTCTTAAGCATAATAAATGTGGTTTTTAAAAAAAGACTTTTATTGCATCAAATAATTTGAGCAATACAATAAGGCAATGTTTTATCAGCCACCATGACAATTAGTCCAAGTTGTGAAGTAGGAGAAAATAACTCAAAGTACTTTGGTGATGTTTGTGAATGTTTCCAACTGTCTTTTAGTTCAAAAGAACCATTAAATTAAATGGTGGCTAACAGCCTAAAAGGGTTTCTCACTCCACAAAGAAAATCTAATAGTTGTAAGATATCTGCCTGGAGAGAAGCAAATTCAGTATAATAATTATTACTATACTCAGCCCTTTGCTTCAAGTCGGGTTCAGCTGCTTTGTCAGGTACATTAGCTTTTGCACTATATTTTTATTGTGTAATAAAATAAATTTCATTTGCATATGTTCTTTAAACTTAGTTGTTGCGGTGAATGTTCGCTTCTCTTTCTCCTATCAAGTATTCATATTCACTCAACAGCAAAAGATATTAGAAAACTCAACTTCTCAACCTCAAGACTTTCAGCAAGAATTAAGGTTATGCATTAATCCCAAGAGACGCAAATTGATTTTAAGGTCCTTATTAACCAGGTGAAACAGGAAATGCATTACTCTTGATGACAAATGCATAATGTTTTAGGCTCTCCTCCTACGTTATGCTTTGGGCATTCTTCCACAGAATTACACAAAATGAAAATTTTATTCCTATTTATTCAACCGTCACAAAAATCATTACTCAACCAAATGACAATTTTAAACTTGTGATTTAGGTTTAACCTTTAAGTTCCCTTCTGCTCCTCCCAATCATGTTTTTTAAGTTATGGAGGGTTTTTTTTTGTTGTTGTTGTATTTTTGTAAGCATATTAATTAGCTTTAAGACTGTCTTCGCATCTTTAAGGGCACTGTGTAGATTTTAATGTCAGGAATCCTGACAAGATTTCATACATTAAAAAAAATGACCCATCCAGGTGCAATTGAGTGAGACAAGGGAACTTCCATACAATTAATCAGTTCACAATTTAAAGATAGAGGACTACGTCTCTTTAGAAGAGAGAAGGAAATATATGAAATGCGGGGATGAGGATAAAATGCCAATCCTTTCAAAAATTACTATGGCTGTTGTCACTTCAGTTTAAATCCCATGCCCTTGTTGGCATGTCTATACTTGACTGTAGTGGGGTTGGGGGTGGGGTATTAAAGAGGAGTTGAGGGATGGGTTTTAGTATGAAAATACCATATAGGCAATTTGGCAAAAAGTGTTCTATGTTTGTCTTAGCTGATCTAATAAAACTTAATGGAAGAGTGGAAAAATAAAAAGGCACATGTGTTCCACTAAGTAGAGAGGGGTGTTAACAGACAATCACCAAAGGCCTGTTTCATCAGCCTCAATTGGCCTGCAGACATTCCTTCCTTTGTCTGAAAGAAATCCCACCCTAAAGTGAGCAGTAATCCCTGAGCAATTACTCACTTAACAAAGCATTTCCTAGTCTCTTTGCATTTTAGAAAGGTAAACATGAGATTATAATTGCAGCAGTGTCCACCACTCTGGCCAGTGGCTCATGGCCTCATCTTGGCACCACCAAATAAACTGAACAAAAAGCCACAGGAAACACCCAACTGGGCCTTGCCTCAAACACACTGTGCTATCTAAGTGGAAACTGTTTAGGTTAAACTGCTCTCCCAATGTTATCTTCAAGGAATGTACACATCTATTTCCCTCCAATGCTTGAAATTGGTTAATGCTGAAATACAGTCATTCATCTTCAAGACTGACTATACTTAGAAACTGAAAGCTTTTAAAGTTAAGATTCATAACTTAATGGGGAGTGTTTTCTGCTTTAAGGGTGTATCCAATTTTCCTGGCTATAGCTTTCTCATCATCAAAACGTCTGTACTTGAGTGGGTATTGTACAAAGAAAGCCAGTTGCACAGGTTCTACCTTCAAGAGCTGGCTAACGTAAGTGACAGAAATTGTGCATGTCAATGAATTACTAGTTCACAGAACACACTATGTGTGTCAGTTACCATTTCAAAATGAGTCTTAAGAACATACATTTGTATCATTCACAGACTTTTCCAAAACTTTGCATATTTTCTCCTATTCTAGTTATCAGCACATTCCCCACTGTACCACCATGCTAAAAAACTCAGAATAATTCTATACTTTCCTCTCTCTCACCTTTTATCTTCAATTATTAACTGTATGCTCTTGATTCTACTGCAGCATGGATGGATCTGGAGAACATTATGCCTAGAAATCTTTTCAACCAATCTTCTCCTTTCAACTTCCACCCCATTGCCAGAGCCTGTGCCCTTATTTCTCTCCTGGAGTACTTCAATATCTTTCCACTTTCTCCAGCCCCCTACATTCAACCCATCCACAACATAACCAGAGCAAAATTTCTAAAAGAAGGAACTATTATTTAATTTCTCAGCTTAAAATCCTCCAATGGTATGCCATTACCTAGACCAGTGATGGCGAACCTTTCGAGCTCGGCGTGTCAGCATTTTGAAAAACCCTAACTTAACTCTGGTGCCGTGTCACATATAGAAATTTTTTGATATTTGCAACCATAGTAAAACAAAGACTTATATTTTTGATATTTATTTTACATGTTTAAATGCCATTTAACAAAGAAAAATCAACCAGAAAAATGAGTTCGCGTGTCACCTCTGACAGGCGTGTCATAGGTTCGCCATCACTGACCTAGACAGTCAAGTTCAAGCACGTTTATTTCCAGCTTCCCTCTCCTGCCACCACCTTTCCACATGCACCAAGAATGCCAGGCACAATTGCCTTTCTGCATTTTCTTATGTTTCACTTTTTTTTCTCTCCCTCTCATCTTTTAGCTATCCCTTCTCTGTTGCCTCGACTATCTTATCTCTCATTTCCCACTTCGCCAGTAAATGCATCCCCACAGACACACAATTACGTATCATGAAGGACCTTTACTCTTTGTTCAATACAGAATTCGAATGATTCCGATTCCAGAAGCATTCCATGTTAACCCCAAGAGACCCCTTCTGTGATTCCTTGATGAAATGTTCCTCCCTCCGCTTCATCACATCCTACATTGTGGTAATTAGATGTTCTCGTGTCTGTCTCCCGCTTTGTTCTATTTATCTTTGCATCTGCAGCACATAATTGGTACCTAATTAATGTTTGATGGATAGATAAATGAGTGAATGAATGAATGGATGAGTTTCGCCTGGCTATGTAATATGAAATACTTATTGGTTAAATATTCTGATTAACAGGATTTTTGATAAATAATAGAATATAATGTAACACATAAAGTAGTACTTATTTATAATTCTGTTAGAATTATTAAACAATAATTAAATAACTATTAATTGAACAAACACTACTAAATAACTAAATAAATCTCCACACACAGCATCAAAATGCTTAGTCTACTTTCATGTCTGTTTAATTTCACTTTTGGAGCATAAACTTCACTAAAGGCAAGATAATGCTTTGCTATTTAAAAAGTGCTTCTTGAATAAAAATGCATCCTTTTAATTTTGTGAATAAATATAATCTCAGCTCATAAATCTACTTAATCTTGTCAACCTGCACATCCTTTTCTAGTAAAAACTCCTGTCTTTATTGGGGGAAATGAGAGCTTTCTAACTTCTAATTAAGGATGTAAGGCTGCAAAGGCATACTTATCAGAGAGGAACCACACAGAAGGCAGTAGGTGTCTGAAAGCTAGATCAGGCTCCATCTCAGGAAAGAGAAATAATGAAAACATTAGATAAGACCCAAAGATAACGGGGACCCCATTAACAGAATTCCTGGTCAAACTATTGAAGATGATCTGCATGTGGATGAGGAAGGGCTGGTCTGGTTGTGCTTTCCTCCCTTGTCTCTCCACATTCTAAATATTCTCTCAAAAGGTTCCTTTACTTTCAGATTTCAAGGCCAAAACAAAACAAAATAAAAACCCTAGATTCCTAGAATTTACAAACCAGTATTTTTTTTAAATTGTGATAAAATGGTACCAGATAGAATGGTACTGACTTTTAATTTTTCCAAGTAAACGCATTAAAAAAAATGTTCATCTATTACCATCATCAATTCCTAAAGTATATTTTAATACACAAAATGATTTAATGCAAAATGTCTTAGTAAAGATGACTGCACTGTATTTAAATTTATAAAATAAAAGCCAAGTATATTTCTTGTGGATGAATGAGGACCTCGCGGTGGAATGACCCCTAGATTAAAGGCTGGTGGATTGGTCCCACAACTCGAATGACGGAAATAGGATCGTTTTCTGACTTTGAAGGAGGACAAGATACAGCTAAATCAATTACCTGAGATGACAGAGGCAAACAGGAAGAGATGACGATGTCGAAGTCATGTCTGTGGGTTTATTAATGGAGATGGTTTGTTAAGTGTCAAGCAGATCTTGTCTGATAAATTGAACCCAAGGAAAGACATATAATAAACAAATTAATATGAATATAAATTTTGCTTTTAAGAATCCCATAATCAGCACTCCTACCTACCTTTATCCGTTACCCTATTCCAGCTCATTGTTGCTCCCTGACCTTTGAAGACATTTATTTCAAATCCTGTGCTTTGGTTTTGTGAATCCCTACCTCTCCAGGTAGCACTTAACTTCACCTCCCTTTTCTTAGAGATGATACCAAAGCTAACTCTTCTTTCCTTTCAGTGAGACACCCAAACAATCTACCAACCTTAAGGTAATTTAAGACTCAACTAATGCAGTAATTTAGAAATAACCACTTCTCTGATCTCTGCAATTCAATTGGATTTTCAATCCAAATACTTTATAACGGTGAAGATAGAGTCTTCTTAATGCTATGTATATGACCCCTTAGAATGATGTCTGTAATGTTAATATATGTAGTTTTTGAAATATGGCAACTACTAGATTGTGCTAAATAAAAACATTACCTATTAAATCTGCAGTTTAAACGTGCACCCCCATTTTCCTATAGAAGTTTATATTGACTAAGCACTAACATGTATGTTGCATGATTACTATGTTGCTCTGAGATAAGCATTACCACAAAGTGAAGAAAATGAAGGGGTGCTTAACTAAGATCACATGCTTGAGCCATTCACTCAATAGATACTATATTATCACAGGTTTTGTTTAGTTAACGTTAGCTTTATTCTGCTCCTGAATTTACCTACCTCCATCACACACACACACACACACACACACACACACACACACTCCTGAATCAATCCATCTAGACCTAAAATAAATCAAACAAACAAAAGACAAATAAACATAAGCCTTGAAATTAGAAGGCATAGCTTCAACACACAGATGCATCATCTAACTTGGGTAAGCCTCAGGTTTCTGAAAGTTAGCTGAGAATATCATCTACATATTTTCACAGGGTTGCTTTGCAGCTTGCAGATAACAAGTATGTTAGAATTACAGAATACTTCTCTGTACCTTTCATTGAGCTTTGGGAATTTAAAATCCTTTTATGGATTCACTGGAAAGCAAAAACTTGAGTATTAACATTATTCATAGCATCATTGAATACGGTGTAATAGAAAAATTTAATAATACAGAATTAGAATGATTGAAATAAATTGATTCACTTTAAGTAATTCTGAGCAGTATTTCTGAGTAACAGTAGTAACAGCATATGAGTAATCCCAGGGAGAGCATATTGCTTGGTAAATTAGCTGTAGACAAGGTCACATGAGGTAATGGTAGTCTGAAGTTGGGATACCTTAGCCTCAAAGGCTAACTAACCTGATTCTATCTATTCCTGACCTGAATCCATCTCTAGAAACAGACTCGCATTAACTGAACTCAAGAGATTTTAGTTTAAATCCAGAAGACCAAATGTTTGTTTCGGAGAGTTATTCTTGCTGAGATGAAAGCCCCTAGGGTCCTCTTTTTAACCTGTTCTAACAAGTTAAAATCTGGATATCAGTTTGTTAATTTAATATGAAAGCTTTAATCTATACCTGCCAAAGGCACTGGACAGGTGGAATTCTGCAGTCAATATGTTATCACTCAGTAAGCCAACTTCATGGAAAGCTAAATTATGATTGGAAGACTGCCTAGTGTGAGTTCGGAATAGGTGGACTGTGTGACCCAATGCCATTAAGCCTTTGAACCATAAAAAGAAAGTTTATACTTTTTCACTCTGTCCTAAAGTCATTAAGTGCCACCTGGACCAGACAGATGGTGTGCCCTTGCCCTATGGGTGGCTTTAGCTAGTGTTTGCCCCTTCCTCTGAGTCTATGACTGACGCACCTCTCTGCTGTCTATCACAGTCCTTCAGTAACGTACATTACACCTTCAATCAGAGTACAAGTAAATCTTAGATCCTAGGACCTGTGCTCTCTATACTGTGACAATATTGCTTTGCTTTCCAATGCTGATTTTAAAGTTAAACTCTTACAAGACAATTCTCTTTCATTCCCTTTAAGTTCTTGGGGGAAGCCTAGAAACCTCATCTTCTGAAACAAAGCACTTCAAAAAGGTGGGACATGATGAGCATGTTGAGTCAGAAAAAGGTCTTTACATTGAGATGGAAACTCAGCAGAAAAGAGATGTGAAGGAAAGTGGAGACAAAGAGGAGAGCAATGGAAAGTTCTAATCATGGAAGCCGTCAGGTTTGGGGATGCAATTTTCTGTAGCCCAGATCAACAGAAGACACACCACAATTTCTAGCTCATGATAAGAAACTCCTAATTAACTTGGCTCTCAGTCTTTCTGCTGTAGTGTTACACATGCAGGTACATGAAAGATTCAAATTTCTTTGACCTTGGTCAGCTTCATGGTCAGCTTCTAGATAACACCCCTTCAGGGCAATTCAATAGGGGAAATTTGAGAAGCAGTAGATATGGTATTGCTCCTTCTTTCTTCCCCTTTTCATGGAAAAATTGAATGTACATAGGAGATCTCACATACCACAGGAAATCCCCCAATCATAGAATTCAATAAAAGGATTTTCCTGAGGGCCTTCTGAACACAGTAAGTCATTTTGATAATTTGTTTGAATTCTCTTTTAATTTGTAATTCTTATGACTCTTTTGATCACCACTGTCTACTTCTGCAGTGGTTCAATACTTACAAGATGCCAGAGGAATAGAAATCTCAAAGCCCTGCTGTGTATTTACTTAAAAAATTTGAGTTCTCAGACTGCCTAGAAAAATGATCTTAGTAAAAATACCATCGAAAATATACTTCTGTGATGCAATACAATGCCTTCTGTGGACATATAATACGGCTATCACCATTTCTCCACCTGACCAACTTTCCGAGTTACCAACACAATGACATCATATGGGGTATTCAGTAGCTTTATTTCAATGTTTCCATAGTCCCTCTAACCTTTTCTATCATTATTCTGAAACTGAAGAAAGTCTACATTCTTCAGTGAAAGGAAATATGTATTTATTTTCTGAGAGTTACTGCTCACCATTTTCATTGTTTTCATTACTTTACACACCATTCCGTGTAAGAAGCACCTCTTGAAATTTGAATTCTGCCAAAACTATTTTGCAAACCTCACTATCTTCTGCATAAAGTTGTTTGAAATCTTAACCCTGCACTGGCTACTATAGTTACTGTCAAGCCTTTCTTGAGCTGCCTCTTGGGTTGGTTAGTAGAATAACAAGAAAGAAAAAGAACTCCATGCTTCTACTATCTTTATGCTACCCATTTAGAGCGGGATCTGAAATATATATTTAAAAAGATATCTAGAGAAGGCAGGGAGGAAACCTGGACTTAGATTAAGGAAAGTAAGCCTCTATGCAATCAAACCAAGAGATGAGGCTATCCAGGACAATGGTTCCCCTTTTTAACCAATCTCATGGGTAAAGGTCATATATATGATCCTCTCCAGGCCATGCATAAGCTTGGAGTTAAGCTCAATGCTTTCACCTTCTTGTAATTTCCAGCACTTCCTCACTCTGAAAACCAAAGCAAGACAGTGAACATGACACTATTATGGGGACAACATTAATTCCACTATAACTTATAAGACAGCTAATCTCTCAAACACTTGAACACCTGACACCTTACAACTAATTTCCAAGTGCTCCTATACCATAGTATAACCTTACAAATTAAACCTATAGCAAGAATTATTATTCACAAAGCATGAGATAGAGATTGCATGACATAAAAGGCCTGACTTATAACTTAAAAAACCTTCAAGGTCTGTAGTAAATTTTGCTTTTGCTTTGCTCGGTTGGGTAGTAGGTGGAACTAGAGAGCAATTTTATAGAAACAGAGAAAGAAATGGATGAGAAAGAAAAAACCATCAGTCTGCCTATAACACAGAATGATGGATATTTGCACTTGGGAGAGGAGGCAGGGGAGCAAGAAATTATTCAGTAATCAAGCATTTCCTTTTCAAATGTTTGATGAGTTTGCAATGGTCTTCATTTTTTGTCTGCACTGGGATAATGCTTCATGAATACTATCCCCTTGGGTTTCTCTACAAATGCAAGATGTGTTTCTTATAGGATTATTCCCCAGAGCCTCATTTTGAAATAAACAGTTCATTGCTTATAAGGTTTTATAGAGTGAGTTCTTGCAACAGATATATGACTCAAAAAATGACACTGTATAAAAACTGTTCCTGAAGTCTCATCCCCCAAACCACAGAATATCAAACCTGCTCCTTTGTCTCAAGTGAGTCCTGAGGCTCCCTTCCCCCCCTTTTCAGAAAGTAGCACACTATCAGTATGCAAACTACTTGGCTCCCAAATGCAAATGGCTGCCGATCTATAATATTCATAGTCTTTCCATAACAGTGCATAATAAAGTAACCCAGCACATAAATCATATAGCAAAGTCCTTTACATCATAGGTGAGTTCTCAGACTTTTCAACTACCTAGAAAACTGACTATAACACATGAGTTTTTATACTCTGCTTTCTGATTTTGAAGAACACAAATGCACGCGCGCGCGCACACACACACACATACACACACACACACAAAATGGCAAGTTAGTGTGCTTGCACAATGTCTGAAAGGATAATGCAAGAAATATAAATTCCTAGCATTTATTTTTATGAGCAATGTGTTCAATACTTTTCACTATCCTAGTCATCCTATTCACTCTTAAGTGCTTTGCTAATATGATGTAAAAACCAATTAATAGTCCCAAGACTCCAGTAACCAAGTATTATTAACCACTTTTTCAAACATTCATAATTATTTAAAGAGGTTGAAACTTGCTTCCATCATAGGCAAGGGAGAAAATAGTAAATCTAGTAAATCTAGTTTAAGAATGATGAACTACTGCCTAGCCGATATTGCTCAGTGGTTGTATGGCCCTGGCCCTGGCCCTAGCCCTAGCCCAGTGATGGCGAACCTATGACGTGCATGTCAGAGGTGACACACGAACTCATTTTTTTGGTTGATTTTTCTTTGTTAAATGGCATTTAAATATATAAAATAAATATCAAAAATATAAGTCTTTGTTTTACTATGGTTGCAAATATCAAAAAAATTCTATATGTAACATGGCACCAGAGTTAAGTTAGGGTTTTTCAAAATGCTGACACGCCGAGCTCAAAAGGTTCGCCATCACTGCCCTAGCCCTAGCCCTAGCCTTTCTATTTGTAGTATTTGAGAAACCAAGGCCTGTGTTTCTGCCCAGAAAACAAACAACACCGGAGTTTATGGGAGGTCAGAAGGGAATGCATACTAAATTTTCTTGCGCTAGAATTCTTCTGAGATAACTGTCACCTGGACTGCACTGAATTCAATATATACATCTCTGACAAGTGGTGGCCCTCAGCCAGCTCCTGGGAATATTCTGCATGATAAAACTGGTTTTGTATTTGTGCCTGAGGCCTTGAGGCCATGCTGCACCAGTGACCAGATAAGTTTATCCTAACAATATGTTTTTTGGCAAATGCCTGTTTTTGCTCTGGGCTGTTGTGTGTTATCTGCCGGAGTCTGAGTAGGGGACAGACTCCTTTCCTGGGAGGCAAGCCCATATGACTGACTCCCAGTAAAAACCTTAAACACCAAGGCTTTAGCTTCCCTGGTGGCAACATTTTGAATGTGTTGTCACATGCCATATTGCTACTGAGAGAATTAAACATGCCCCTGTGTAACTTAACTAGAAGAAGATATCTGAAGCTTGCTCCTCATTTCGTTTGGACTTCCCCTCATGTACCTGTCACCTTTGCTGGTTTTAATCTGTAGCCATCACTGCCACACATTGCACACCCATGACTCTGTGGCAGTTGAGTGCACAGCAGATGGCCAGCATAAAATGCTCAACACACAATGTTTAGATTTGGAGCTGCTATATCATGAGCAGGATACAAGACAATGGTGCAACCTTCGGTGAGTGGGTTAAAATAGCCATCTAATCAATACCAATGGTTTCCAGGTTGGTCTTTGCTCAGTCCTTGGCAGAGGGTGTAGAACAGAGTGAAATACTTGGCCTCTCTAACCCTATCTTGGTCAAGCCTGCTGTGTTCTTGAATATTGACCTGATAATCATTAGAAAAATTCTGCTTGCAGCTTGAGTTTGTTTTTTCTTTAAGAAGAGTCCCCTTGCCAGAGGATGGCTCTCCTGAGAAAGTGGAAAAATATGGACAAAAATAATGACTGTTTATTAAAGAGTTATAGGAGTTTTAAGACCAGACTGAGGTCAGCAAGGGTCAACCACCTGGGGACAAAGAGATTTAGAGATTGCTCAATCTTCCTTGGATTCCTGTTGGTGCCCAGGTGTCTGCAATCATCAATCACCTCTTGCCCTGCACATTCTCCCTTCCTTTACATAAAAGAAGCCTCAATTCTGGACTCTCTCAAGATGGACTTGAGGAACCTCCAAGGCCCCCATTTTCTCAAGATGGTACCTTTATTCTTTTTAAATGTTTTCATTGATTTTCAAAGAAGAGGAAGGGAGAGGAAGAGAGAGATATAAACATCAATGATGAGAGAGAATCATCAATTGGCTGCCTCCTGCACGCCTCCGGGAAGATCAGACTGTGACCTCCTGGTTCATGGGTCGATACTCAACCACTGAGCCACACCATCCTTGATTAATAAACTGGGAAGCTGGCACCTTCTTGATTAATAAACCTTTCCTTACCCAAAACTCTGACATTTTAAATATTGGCCCTTTGAAATGTGGAGCACATGGACTTTGGACTTGTAAGAGGCGCTGTTCAGATTTGCCAACAACCTCAGGATGTATGGAAAAGTAACGGCCCCTCTCCTGATGTGCTTAAGGACTTTGATAAAACAGCACTACGATGAGACAGAACTTTGGCTTCAGTTCTACCAGCTCAGCTCTGAGGCAATCAGGGGTTGGGGACCAAACTCTGTGGTTGCAGTTTAATGCTCTTGCAAGTAGAAGTAGAATTAGCCACATCACCAATCATAGGTGGTGAAGAAACACCTCCCGCTTGGCATCATCTAGAACAGGGGTCCTCAAACTTTTTAAACAGGGGGCCAGCTCACTGTCCCTCAGACTGTTGGAGGGCCGGACTATAGTTTAAAAAACAACTATGAACAAATTCCTATGTACACTGCACATATCTTATTTTGAAGTAAAAAAACAAAACGGGAACAAATACAATATTTGTATTTGCATGTGGCCCGCGGGCCGTAGTTTGAGGACCCCTGATATAGAAACTGCTGTAAAGTTAAGTCTTGTCCTTGACCTTAAATGCCTTAAGCACAGCCATTGCCAGTTTACAGGGCTTTCCAGGGAAGCCAGCCTGCAGATAATCAGTGTCGGACAAGTCAACCCTTTCCTCCTGGCAGGCAGTAAAAGTATGTAGGGTCTTCCAGGTTTTATAAGACATTATCCCTGTCCTAGAAAGGTGTGCAGATCCACAGGGTGAGACCTGGCAGCACTTAGATAGTTTTAGCATCAGTGAAGGATAGTCACTGCTGAGAGGCACTGCTTAGAATCACTCAGTTTCAAATGGAATAGTTACTTCATTCCAGTTTAGCATGATCACAATGCCTGAAGATCCCAGTCTACTTTTGTTATTCTCTGGATTTTCTTTAACAATTCATACTTAATAGGAAAACTTTTTAAGTTATCCTAAGTAACCCCAATATATTTTAGTTGATATTTAATGAATCCATTATTATAGTTACTATCAAAGGTTTGCTTAATGGCTCTTGCAACTCTAAGTTGGGCAAGAGACAAAAACTTCAAGGTAAGTATATTCAAATACAATCCTAACTCCTAATACTTTGGCCCTAGACTAATCACTTCATCTCCCAACATCCTGATTGCCTTATTTACAAAATGAGAAAAGTAGAAGCGCTTACTCATCAGAAGGCCAGCATGTTTATAGAGTGATGACTAAATTTGAAATATGTAAATCACAAAATTGCCTGAGGAATTTTGTTTCCTCCCCTAAACACCAAGGAGATTCATTTAATGTCGAAATCACACTTTCTTTCTGACAGAAATCCCTTCAACCCAACATGTTGAGTCACATGGCATTTTTGTGTTTATATAATCCTTGTATCCACAATAAAGCCGTACGCTCCCCAAGGGCAACTGACATGCCTAATACTTCTCCGTATCCCTCTAGTACCCAAGGCATCACTAAGATCCCGGTAGAAACTCCTTCGGTATTCGCTGAGTTGAGTAATAGAGCAGTATCACTACTAGACAGCTAGGAGGATAGCACAACATGTTTCCTCACACTTAATTCTCACACAGTTACATGATCAGGCAGCAAAACTCCAAGTGCTCATCCTCTCAGGGCTTGAGCCACCAAAATATGGCTCCTTTAATTGAGATGGGTAGTTGATGGCAGCAGGATCATAATCACAACCCCCTGAGCCAAACACCAGGAGACTAATAGAAACTGTTTTTGGAGAGAAAAAACATCCTGTTGTGCTTTATCTCCACAATTTCCCAGCAGGCATAAGGGCCTCCTACTAGATGGGGAGTTTAAAACAAGGCCTCCATGTGCAAAACAAATATCACATAACCATACTTTTTGTTACCCCCAGTGGTTTGATGAATGGACTGATAGAACACTCCCAGCGTAAGTTTTCATTTGCTTCTAGGCTCTAAAAACACATGTCCCTCCCTGTAGGTAACAATGACAGAAAAAAATAGTTCCATCTCTTGTGGCCATTAGATTTTCAGCTCTTATTGCAACTGTTAAATAAACCTCCTTGAGATAATGAACATTTTTCCGGTTAGGGGCATAGGAATAGCGAGTGCACTACTTAGTGTATAGAATATTCAATGTGGAAATGGATTTTTTTCTATTAAAACAATACCAACTTGGCCAAATATAGTTTACTGATCAATTCTCCCATTCATGTGGTGCAAACCTATATACTTTCCCCTGAAAAACGCTAGTGTTTTGAGATCCTCCCAATTTCGCTTTGCTAAAAAGGCAACATGAGCCCTGATGATTGTT
The DNA here is from genome assembly GCF_000147115.1 of Myotis lucifugus. Lineage (NCBI taxonomy): Eukaryota > Metazoa > Chordata > Mammalia > Chiroptera > Vespertilionidae > Myotis > Myotis lucifugus. Next base: position 14,024,365 of record NW_005871053.1, read on the forward strand.
CAGTGGATAGAGTGTAGGCCCTCTGACTGAAGGGTCCTGGGTTCAATCCTGATCAAGAGCAGGTAACTCAGTTGCAGGCTAGATCCCCAGTCCTGGTCAGGACACTGCAGAAGGCAACCAATCAATGTGTCTCTCTCACATCAATATTTCTCTCTCTCTCCCCCTCCTTTCCACTCTTTCTAAAAATCAATATAAAATATCCTCAGGTGAGAATTAACAACAGAAAAGAGGCAACATGAAAAGCAATAGATTATATTGCTGTGAGTGGGAGACAGATGACAGACAGCAAAAGACATCGATTAAGAGGAGAGACATCTTGCAAAGAGGGAAAAGTCAAGACTACTCACTGGTCATATTGCCTCATTCACTGCACTCAGGGTTTCTATCTTTCTGATCCTTCTTAACCTATTTACTCAATTTATATCTTAGATCATTTACTGAATAGGTTAGGTGTTCACTGGAAGAACAGCCTGAGTGACCTTATTCTTTATAAACTCAGGAGCTTTCAATTTGTGTGGAGTAAATGGAGTTTTAGGGTGCCTTGAAGTTCTAAGACCCTCTCCACTTAGTCTTAAGCATCCAATGCAAAAAGAACTGTCACCTGCTTCATACATCTCACTCAAGCCAAATCAGATTCCCTGCCATTTCCCATCCTTGTCCTTCATGCATCAGTGTTAATGTCTAGGCTTTGCTGCCCTCTGCTGGCCTCTTGGGAAATAGCTACTCTATAAACAAAAATGAAATGGTTATTCTCTTGTTGGGTCTTGGATTCCAGTTCAAAGGAAGAAAAATGTTTATACATAGTCTATATTGAAAATAAACATTAAAACCCAAATTATTAAAACAAAATCAAAACAAACAAAATTTACTCTTCGGTAAGCGTAAGTGGAATTCTGTAATCTGCATTTAATAACAATTTATTTCCCTGAAATACTGTGCAGTAGTTTGCAATAGCAATAGAGAGGGACAATCTGCTGCCTTTTTAACAGATGAATATTCAGTTGGCAATGAACATGTTTCTCAAACATTAGACAAATATAAAAATTACTTCCTGTTCCCACTTATGCAAAACTTTTACCCCTTCTCTCCTCACACTATTAAATTCTGGAAATATGAGACAGGGAAGATATTTTATCATTCTAACATCTCCAAAATGAATGAACATGGTGCATTTATTTCTAAGCATAACAGTGCAATAAAATTATTACAATTAAGTTGTTTAGAGACCTTGTAGAACCCTATAGGATTTAGGCACACAACCAAAAATGTTTTATTTGATATTCCACATATATGTGGTAGCCAAAAAATAAAGGCAAAAGTGAGCAGCATCAAGCCTTTATTTAAGATTAAAAAAAAGAATAGCTATTGAGGAAGTACTGATTTAGGCACAAACCCAAACAGGGTTCTGATTGGGACATGGAAGTCACAGAGATTTTGTGAAAAAGAGAAGGGAAATAATTACATGAAAAGAAGAAATAAATTTATGTTAGTGTTAATAAGTCAATGAAAGAATTTCTATAGGTGCAAACAAGCTAAGTAATTCTTTAGCTGTATATGATGGTGCTAATCCTAAGGAATACCTTTATTCAGCCTGATAGTCAGGATATCTGCTTTCCTGTTAGATTTGCAAATAGTTGTTTGAAACGCAATCTTGGTCTGGCCCCGTCCAAAAGTTATTTTGACCAGTTCAAACATTCCAAATGTTTTTTTGAAGTAAGAGGTGCAAGGCAAACCCTCTGGTGTCCTAGCTCTTATTTAAAATGTCTCCATTTATGTCAAGTTTTCACATATACAAGGTAAAATATTTTTCATTCTATACTTTTGTTATTGTCCAGAACATTCTTCTTAAAGTTTAAGAATCACAATTATGAAATATCATTAGATGAATTTCCATAAACTTCATGCTACGTAAGTGATTAAGTTAGAACATATATCACAATTACTCATTTTCACATGAAGAATACAAAATGATAAAATCGGTGGTCTCTTAAAAGTTGATTTTTAAGTCAACTTTGAAGGGGTTTAGAACAGGCCTCCCCACGATGTGCCTAAAAGAATCTAAATTGGGGGCCTCTAAGAGTTATGGCCAGAAATAGCCACCTATATGGTAGGGCCAACTACTAAACATCTGCCTTCCTATTGTCCTGTGAAATTCTTTCCTCCCCTCTGAAGCCTCAAGGAATCTTACCTCATTCCTTGGCTCAGGATGCCATATATACCTCATTTTAGCTTTCTGTCTCTGATCCTCTTACATATGCAGGGTTCCCATATGGACATAAGTAATTAAATTTGGCTATTTTCTCTTGTTAATCTCTCTCACGTAGATTTAATTATTAGACCAACCAAAAGAAACAAAAGTAATTTTTTTTCTCTCCCACACTTTAATACACTAAACTGTTTGATATAAGTAAGAGATTGTCATAAAATCCTAACAGTTTGATTTATCTAACCAGAGAACATTATTTTAATCATGTGCAGACTGTAGAAGCCATTTTTTAGAAAAGCCCAATAGGTTGTAACAGATACTCCATGCACAGAAGCAGTTGCTTGTATGTCCTGTATGTGAGCTCAGAAGTATGATTCTAAGCAGGAGTGAGGTTCATGATCACTTTCACTAAGAGAGGCTAAAGAGGCTGATATAGAAAGAGAACATCATTATTACTATCACCACCATCAATATAATCACAATCTATTGAGCATATTCTACATTATCAAATAGAGAACTCAATGCTATACTTTTAAAATTTCATTTAATTCTCACAACACTATTAGGTAGTTATTATCATCTTTACCTTATAGATGAGAAATGTATGGCTCAGAAAATGTACTATGCAACAATAAAAAAGAAGGATCTCTTACCCTTTGAGACAGCATGGAGGGACCTGGAGAATATTGTGCTAAGTGAAATAAGCCAGTCAGAGAAAGACAAGTATCACATGATTTCACTCATATGTGGAATCTAATAAATAAAATAAACTGTTGAACAAAATAGATCCAGAGACATAGAAGCATGGAACAGACTGTGAAATCTCAGAGGGAAGGCGGGGGTAGGTGGGTAGGAGGGATGAGATCAACCAAAGAACTTGTATGCATACAAGCATAACCCATTAACACAGACAATAGGGGGTGGAGACCTGGGGTGGGAGTTGGGGTGGCTATAAGCATTCAATTGGGAGAAAAAAGGAGATGTATGTAATACTTTCAACAATAAATATTTAAAAAAATAAAAGAAAGAAATAAAATGTAGGTTATACCATAGGCTACACCTCAAGAGTCAAAGCAGAGTTTCCAACCCCAAACTGTCTCCAGGTTCATGATTTTCTTATTAAGTAATAGCTCTATATATTTAAAATATCAAATATAGCCGAAACCGGTTTGGCTCAGTGGATAGAGCGTCGGCCTGCGGACTGAAAGGTCCCGGGTTCGATTCCGGTCAAGGGCATGTATGTTGGTTGCGGGCACACCCCCAGTGGGAGATGTGCAGGAGGCAGCTGGTCGATGTTTCTCTCTCATCGATGTTTCTAACTCTCTATCCCTCTCTCTTCCTCTCTGTAAAAAATCAATAAAATATATATAAAAATAAAATATCAAATATATTTTAAAAGTTTAATTATTAATACCTTTAAAAATACTCCTTTTTTCTTTGTGTATGTGTGCATATAAAACTTAAAGAGTGAACACATACAAGTTCATGTTTGATAACTAAATTTAATTATATTATTCTTGGGCACTTTACCAAGTAGCTCTAATAATTATGAGAAGCCTTTTGCTGCTTTAGGAACACCCAGAGCTATCCTTCTGTTTAGTTGAGCCACTCAGTTCCAAGTATCTTTGTTTCTTAAACGTCACATTTTGGGGGTTATTACTTCTATATAAACAGAAATCAGTCTTAAAGAGACTTCAGGAACCTGAAGTATGGATTCTCTTGCTAAAAGGGACACTAGGATTTCTTTTAAAATCTATTCAGAAAGAAAGGTTCAAAACAAACTTAACCACATCATATACGTAAGTTCAAATTAAGTTCTTGCATTTTTCTTATGATAAGTAAGCATATAAAGTATAATTAGAAGCATCAACTGGAGCCCAAATGTGTATAAGTCCATGTTCGCTGAGATATTTTGGGGAGAAAAAGAAAAGAGTAACACTGTTCCTTGTGAACTATGTCAAGGGAAAGAATCAATTTATAAAGAAGTTACTTGATGGCACCAAAACTTCTGGTGAGAAATGAAATCTAAACATATGATTAAAAGCAAAGTAAGGTGGGCTTTTCATTCAGCTTGTCTTGGAAGTCATCCTCTAAGTCAGCTATTTTCAACCTTTTCCATATCAGAGCACACCAAAAGATTAATCACTAAAATTCTGTGGCACACCCAAAAATATGTTTTTTGACGATCTAACAAAAAATAGGTATCATTTTGATTCCTTCAGACTGGACAGCTATTGTTGTGGTGGCTGTTGTCATTTTTTTATTTGACAATCTAAGGGAACAGAGGTCAGTGCTACTGAATAAATAGTCAAGGATTGCATGCACGGTGTGAAAATCGCTGCTCTAAGTACATGCTTTGCCCTGGTGAGCTCTAAGAAAAATTGATCTACAATGTAACTAATCAACATAATTTGCTTCACCTCCCTTTTGTCAGAGTACAAAAGTTTACGTCAGGAAAGCTTTCAGAGATAATCAATCCTAAGGGGGAAAAATGGGTCAGGAAGAGCACATCATGAATAAATGCTCCAGTGGACTATTGAAAGTCACTGTTTTTAGCACTGCCACATTCTCACCTGCAACATTTTCCCATCCTGTTTTATTGTAATTTATTTTTAATAACAATACAACTATGATTAAATCAATCCATCATACAAATTGTGTTTTACTATCTGTTCCATCACTGTTTAACCTACTTATTACCAGTTTCCCACAGCCTGTAATTAAGCAAAGTTTTTCTATGTCACTGTTATCTTCAGCTAATCAAGGTTATCCTCTGCTTATTAATCACTTTTAAAATGTCATTTCGAAGTCATGAATCACGTTGAGGGAGAAAGTGATGGCTGAAATGTATCTTTTTGGAAGATACACAGTGATGACAGTAACTCTTACCTACAATATGGAAGTGTTGCTTCAGAACATACAAGACTTGAATAGAAATAACCTCTACCCTTATGAGTCCTAACCTTTAGTCAGTGATGACGATATTTTCAGACAAGTTCTTTGCTAAGCACTACAGGTTCACAGATACATTCCTCACAAGATTGTACTACGAAGAACAAAGTTATGTAAGGTGTTTTAAGTCATCTGGCTAATAACAGACAATGCCAGGTCTTGAGTTTGATTTGGGTAACTCTGGAGTTTAATCACTCTATTCCTCTGCAATTATCATAAATTCTCCCTTATAGCTGTACTTTCTCAGGGGATGGAATAGTGTCTTATTTAGAATAGGTGGGGTGTGTGTGTGTGTGTGTGTGTGTGTGTGTAATGAAGGATTTCTGTAGTTCATTTTCATTCAATATAAAATCCCACATTTTCTATAATTCAGTTGTAAATTTCAAATTTTTTCAATTTCAAATTTTCTAATTTGTTTTTTTTAAATATATTTTATTGATTTTTTACAGAGTGGAAGGGAGAGAGATAGAGAGTTAGAAACATCGATGAGAGAGAAACATCGATCAGCTGCCTCCTGCACATTTCCTACTGGGGATGTGCCCGCAACCCAGGTACATGCCCTTGACCGGAATCGAACCTGGGACCTTCCAGTCCACAGGCCGACGCTCTATCCACTGAGCCAAACCGGCTTCGGCAAATTTTCTAATTTGTTGATCTGACTTTAAAAGCTAACTGCAGCAACAGTGTGATAGATGTAAATTCACCTGTAAAGAACCATAATCTATTCAGGTCATTTAGTTAGCCAACAATAGAAATCCACTTCAAACTGGCTTAAGGAAAAAGGAAAATATATGGGTAAGTATAACTAAACCATAGGAATGACAATGATGACATAGAAGACAACCAGAAATGTAACCTCTAGGACCAGTTTCCTCTAAACATCTGTCATCTCATTTCTCTTGCTGAGACTATTTTTTTGATAAGGTAGGGTTGGTCCTCAAACTTCTGGGCCCCAAAGCTTACATCTTTGTAACCAGAGAGATTTAAGTTTAAAAATCCCATGAAAGACCCCCCCCATTGGTTCAATGTGGGCCCCATGCCTACCAAGAGGACAGAGTGATATGCTCAGGAAGGTTTGGGTCGCTGCTCACTGTATTGTAAAGGAGGTAGGCTGAATTTATTGACTTTGGATTTAAAATAATGTATTTGCTTAATTAGCTTTCAACTTAAAAAAGTGGCATAAATCATTTGCTATGACCTCAATCAGCCTATCATTTATACTCAGACTTAATGGTTTCTAACTATCCTTGCATCTCTTGCATATTACTTCCTAAAGTGTCAAAGTCTTTTATTGGAGCATCTGATTGACTGAAACAGATCATATACATGTTGGTTTTAAAGAAAAGAGGGAGACGGAGGATTTCCCACTAAGGATTTCATAGTGGAAGATATGGGCTATTGGTTCAATAATTCTACATAACAACATATATGGGGTTTTCAGGAAGAAGGGAAAATAAATGAATACCAATTACTTAGTGAGATTAAGACTATTTCATTAGTCATTAACATTAGTTCTTCAATGTTTTCAACTTACTCATTTTGATGTTAAGTTGAATATAAGTACAACTAACAATTACAATTGATTTAATCTAGTCCGATGGCTAGCATAACAAAGAGTGCTTACTCTGTGATCATGGCATAATTGAAACTGTTTGGGTGAATTCCCTTTGTCAAACAATGATACACATTCACAATAGGGTAATTTGTAGTGGCTGCACAGTGAAGACTTTTTCGTCTATCTCTCACATGGAAAATTATAGAAAATAATGTGCAAGACCAGACTTACTACTCTTGAACTCTGCAGAGATGGGGACTATCAGAAGAGGTCTCTGTTGCGAGTAGAGAGAAGCCTAGAAAGAGAACATTTCTGAGGAGTATCTCTTTGTAGAAGGCAGTGATGGGAGTCCCTCAAGCTTCACCCTCAGATGAGGAGCAGAGAAAGCTGGTGGATAGCCTTAAGCTTAGTTGGCGGGGCCTTCAGTGAGGTTACACAGAGAGCCTCTGTATTTCCAGACAAAGAAGTTTGCAATATGAAGAAAAGCCATTGCACTGGGCTCAGTGTGAACTCTAGGCATTTGTCAGAATCAAGGGTGCACGAATGCATCCGTGGAAGAGATGTGGACAACAAGCAGAAGTGAGCTTACTCCTGGCTCAAGAAGGCAGGGAGGAGATTCCAACAAAAAGAGAGTTTGTTGAGAGTGGGCAGCCAGGAAGCTGGAGACTGAGGGGCTGTGGCCACCTGAAGACCAGTCCACACTCAAGCTGTGTATAGGGAAGCCCAGCAAGAGATCCTTGAAGAGAGTACTGGTGACCTACAAGAAAGGCTCCAACCTTCTGCCGGGCATAGGAAGCCAAACCCCTTGAGCAGACAAATGTGTTGCTAAAGGTCAGCAGTCATCCAGTGCTTATTTTCAATTCACCTAAACACAGGTGCTGGACATGTTGGTCGGTCGGGAAGGAATTGTAAAATGGTCCTGCCTTCCAAAGATGGTAAGGAATGTCCAAATTCTTGCTGCTGCTGAAATGGGCGCTAGAATGTGTGGTGCAAATTCTAATTTGTGTTCAGGGAACTTATTTTAACTTAAGAGTCAAAGTTCTGAGAGAATGTGACAGAATCCGATGGTTGTAATTTTGTAATCGATGCATAGACTCCGCAGGTTCACACTCCAGGTTACAAGTATGCAGGATTCCACTTTAATAATTTTGTTTCTTTATCAGACTAAATTATCAGTGAAATAAAAAAATTGAACTCTTGCATCCACAAATCTCTCTTGTTTTGATCCACATGGCTCTCTTTGAGTCTCTTTTGATACAGAAAATTAGGACAGTTGAACAACCCATCTCCTTCTAAAGACCAAGCCAAGCATGACCAGGACTCTGGCCTTTCTAGGGAGGTATCTGAGCTGTCTCTCCAGGATTCCATGAAAGAATTAAGCGCCCATGCCTTAGGCATCCATGATATGATTGCAGATCTGTTTTTACAGAATATAGGCATTTATAAAATGTTCACAGTAATTTCAAGTCTCTTGTGAGTGAGAAGAATGATGGAAACCTCAGGGCTTAGCTACGAATAGGTGGAGCACACCGGATGGAAGGAAGGTGCTGCAGAGAACATCGCCAATGTCTGCTTTATGTGCCTGAGCCATCTGCAACCATGGGTAGGTAAGGAATTGCTCCTATACAAAGTTAAAAAGAAAAGCTTCTCATTAGACCGAAACTCATGTGATTAGGTGTAATTGGAAAATAGGATTCAACATGTATATCGCTGAGGCAACAAAGCAAAAGCGAAATAAGAAAATTCAATTCTATTTCCAACTTTAGCCATCCAAAAGCTGTGCAAATTTGGGAAAATATATATCAACTTGCCTTTTCTGAGACTTACTTTCCCCTTCATGAAGTAATCCTAAGAATTCTATAACCCTAATCAATCCTATGATGCTTTCAAAAAATCCACTTATTAAGGCAACGTGTATTTAAAGCAAAATCAAACATCATTTTATTTCCAAATGTAAAAAAGAGGGCAGAACAGTACCCATCATAAAAGCAGCCCTGACAAGCACCTGCATCCCATGAGATGACACTCGCAGACTGAGAAGAAGGAAAACATTGCACATGGCATGTGATGAACCACCGATGCTGCTTCACATGTTGAATATAGAAAAAGACCTTGGCAACAATATGATTATACTGAAATGCACAATAGAATCACAAGTCAGTATTCAGAATATTCGATTTTGAGAGATGCATAGGTGTGAGATTTTAGTTTGGAGGAACAAAAATACAGGAAGTAGTATCAAAATGGGTACATGATAGGGCAAATCATATATTAAAGAAGTAAAATATGTATGTCAGAAAAGATGTGTATATTATGTATAATATGATATATATTAAGTTATTTGTATATTTATAATATATAGCTTATAGGATTTTATAGTCATGTGCATTGATATAATATATATGAAATGAAAAATATATCAGAATTTATAGCTAAAATATAATTAAACATGTATTTATGCTTGTGTGACTATGAGTATAAATTGTATATAATATATAACTCAATATGTAACATAAATTTTTTAGTTTTTTAATTTATTCTGAAAAATAAACTTTTCTCCTATGTATCAGAAAACCCCCCAAAATAGAAACATAAGTTCACAGACTGAATTCTCTATCCTTGTATTTATATTGAGGACTGTTAAATATGCTACAAGAGAAAAGAAACTTTCTCCTAGGAAGAAAGCTAATTTATTTTCTTTTTTAAACATAGTTTTATTGATTTCAGAAAGGAAGGGAAAGGGAGAGAGAGATAGAAACATCAATGATGAGAGATAATCACTGATCGGCTGTCTCTTGCATGCCCCACACTGGGGATTGAGCTCACAACCCAGGCATGTGCCCTGACCGGGAATTGAACCCTGACCTCCTGGTTCATAGTTCGATGCTCAACCACTGAGCCACGCCAGCGGGGCAAGAAAGCTAATTTCTAAACAAGTAAAACTGCGCTGTAAATAATATTATATGATGGATCCAAATTTATTTAAAATATTAATATGTGATGACTTTTCCATTTACCCTAGGAATAATAACAATATTCCTGCTGTTTAAAAAGTCTTCTAATGCATTTGATTTATAAGATTAAATTCATAAGAAATGTACTTACAGTTTTCAGAAAAAAACTTACATCTATATTTATGGCCTACATAGAATAGTAATTTATGGACCAGATAATCATATTTTATATTCTTTCCCAATTTTTAATTTCTCTTTTTCTCTGACTTTATTTCTTAAGTTTGACAAATATAGGTAGTCTTAAGTTTCCCTCATTCGTTCATTTATTTCTTCATTCCTTTATTCCATCATTTATTCATTCAATACTGAGCTTCTACTATAAGCAAGGTACTGGGAAATGAAGGAGGAGGGGATAGGGAACAAAGAGGTAGAGAAACAAGAGGAGGAAGTGGAATGACCAGACTCCCTCATGCTCCTGAAGCTTGTAGCAGTCCCTTAGTGACCCTCTCTCCCCGTCTCTCTCTGTCCTGGGTTAGCTTTCTCTAATCTTACACCTTTGCTTTCTATGAAGATCATTCCTAAGATTATCTGCTTGTCAACATTTCTCAAGACCGAAACCACGCCCACTGAATGGTCCCATGCTAGGGCATCATCATCTTTCTTTCTTTTCTCACTATGACCCTCTGCTCTCACTGGCACCACAATTCTCCGATACCCAGGTTCCAAATCTGAGATTCTTAAGTGATTTTTCACTCTCTCCTAATATAATGACTAGTTGCCCACACTATATCTATTCTATTCCCACAATATTTCATATTAGTTTTTCTTCCCCCACTTCTAAAACTCTAACTTTAAACCTCTATTTCTCTTGTCTGGGTTATTTGAATACTTTCAAAACTGACTTTCTCACCTCTTAGATCTCCATATCGATCCAGTATGCAACTTGCCAGAAACTTTCCCCAGAATATTACTTTAATCTTTGGGTAAATTTCATTACTTTGCCTCTAACATCTTCAGTCCCCTAGCTCACAGGAATATGTGATGACTAAAATTAGACAATGAATGCAAAGTGCTTTGTGGAGTGCCTACCACATAGTAAGAATTCCATTATAATAAACTATTTTTATATGTCATTGCCTGCAAAAACTGTGTCAAATTATTCTGCTCTCCACTTAGCTGTTCTTTTTTAATGCCTGTATTGCACAATAATTAAGAGCTTTGCAGCTAGACTGTCTAGATTCAAATCCTATGAATTCCAATTGTTATCCTTGGGTAAATTGCCTAACCTCTTGTGCCTCCATATCCTGGATCTACATAATTGCGGTGATAATATTAGTATCTACTTCAGAGTGTTATTGTAATGATTAAATAATTGATGCATACAAAGCAAGTATAGGACAAACGTTAAATATTAAATTAATGTTAGTATTATTAATAGCTATTCACAGTCTCCCATGATCCTTCACCAACATACCCATTAAGCCTTGTCTCTCACTCTTCCTGTTTATAATCTCTCTGTTTCTTCCCATCAGAGCCAATATTTATTTCCTGTACACACCCTATTGTGCTTTTCTACTGGTGTGTTTAAGCTCTTCACTTAGGCTGTCTTTGGTCCTGTGCCTTCTAGATGAAAGTTCCCCGAAAATACACCTTTCCCATATTTATATATCTAAAGTGCCTTCCACATAGGAAAAATTTAATAAGTATTTGTAGGAAAATATATCACTCGAGTATTTTAGTGTGCCACCTTGTTAGTTTATGGCACTTCTAAACAATTGAATCTTGAATTGATTTATATGTGGTAATAATCAGATGCAGAGATAAATATATAATCTATCACTTGCCCTATTTTGAACAATGTATTTGTCATTTGTTTAAGAATAATAGCATTTTTTCCCCATGAATCAGGTAAAATAATTTACTACTCACAAAGCAGCATCGGATTGGGCTAACTTTTGCTTGAACTTTTCTTTTTTGAACTTTTCTTATAGAAATTTCAATCTTTTTCTTGGTTTATGAGACTCATCAAACCTGCTTTTCAAGATGAGTAAATCAATTTACAAGCAATAGAAGTGGTCTGGGTTTGGTTTAGATTGTTTGTGTGTGTGTGCATGTTGCTTTTCTTTCATTTGTTTCAAAGTTATATTTTTATGTAGTTGTTTTAAAAAGTCTGAGTAAGTCCATGCACTGGCCAGAGGAACTGCTGGGATTCCAGCTGCCCTCCATCTCACTCAGCCACAATCCCCACTGTTTTCTATCTCCAGAAGTTATGGGAACTTCTCCCCCTCCCCCCAGCACTGAAACCCTGGGCTGGGGGCCTGGTGTGGTGCTGGGAACCCTCACTTCTCAGGGGCGACCTCTGCAGCTGAGATATCCTCCTGATTTTTAACAACCACATTTGAGTGTGGGACCAGCCGGTTCCCCTACTGTGTCCTTTCTACCAGTCTCCATGTGACTTCTTTATATCCTCAGGTGTAGGATTTCTGTTCAGCTAGATTTCAGGCAGTTCTGAATGATGGTTGTTCTGTAGTTTAGTTGTAATTTTGATGTGGTTGTGGAAGGATTCGAATACTGCATTTACCTATACCACCATCTTGACCTGAACTTCATTTTGTTCCTCTTAAAAGAACACCAATAATATTAGATTAGGAGCCACCTGATCTTAACTTCATCACAACTAAAAAGATTATATTCACCAGCAGCAGAGTTAGGATTTCAGCATATCTTCTGTAGGGGACACAATTCAATTCATAACACTTGAAGGGGCCCAGAACATGCCACTGTCACATAAATATTATATTCTTTAGGAATATTTAGTGAATTTATTCAAATGAAGGAAGGCCAAATGATGCAGAACCGAACATATTAGAAATCTATATGCAATAGAAAGTGAATATAAATTATCCAACCATATGTGAACATTTCCAGCTAAGGATATAAATACATATATCTTTTATACATACCTGACATGATGATTCTGGAAAAATAAAGCCAGAGATATTAAAAATCATCTCAAATTTTAAAGATGGTGTGGAATAAGTGTTAACATTCTACATGAATAGAAACCCGATTTAATGACATAATGTTATCATGGCAGAAGCATGGTCAGTTTTAACATTTGAAAATTGGTATCATTTACATTGGCTTTTTAATAATTAAGTTATTTGTATACACAGTATCTCAGTGTGGACAAAAACTTTTAGTGTTGATTACTTGCTATGATGTCTTAAACTTTCAAAGTCTTTTCAATATAAGAAAATAGCTGCAACATTTTGAGTGCTTTCTCATAAAATAAAATCTTAAAAGTAATTATGATTGGTCTTTGTGGTTTCTAGTGATAAGTTTTCTTATTTTTCCACATAGCATAAAGTATATTCTTATGCAGGATTTCATTAAGAGCCAGTAGTTTATAAACAATATTACCAAATGCAGTGAAGACAAGCAATCTTCACAGTGCACTTTCACCTCACTGGAGTTGAGCTGCTCCTTTGGAATATTTTTCCACTTCAATATAAAACAGATTGTTATGGTTTTGTCAGTGTTTTCATTATGGGGCTTTAAAAAAACAATTTTTATTTCTTCCACAGTTCACAGTTGTTTGGTGAGATTGTTTTTGGAAATCCAATAGTTCTGGAATGTTTTGAATAACCAAATGTTCTTTAGTAGATGAAGTTTTTCAATGCAACTGTAATAATAAGCATCTAAGGATAGCTATATTACCAATATATCCTGAAACCAAAGAAAGATGGTTTTATATATATATTAATGCTTATTAATTAATATATTATAAATATTAATATATATATATTAATGCTTTCAGAGAGGAATGAAGAGGGAGAGAGAGATAGAAACATCAATGATGAGAGAGAGAATCATTGATTGGCTGCCTCCTGCATGCCCCACACTGGGAATTGAGCCCACAACCCAGGCTTGTGCCCTGATCAGGAATTGAACCGCCACCTCCAGGTTCATAGGTCGAATCTCAACCACTGAGCCACACCCTGGCCAGGTGAAGATGGTTTTCTTGTTCCCTTAATCCACTTAATTGTTTTTTTATGTGAATATTTTCATTATTTATAATTCCCATTTCAGATCATAGTTCTGACCACCACCTTGTTATGACGCTTGAAGCCAGTTTAAACCACCTATTTTATGTTCTTCCAACTTACTTTTAAGCAGTGACTTTACTAGGGACAGCAATTCCACACAGCAGCCAAGTTTTCCTCCTGTCAACTACTGAGTACAAGAAGGAACCCGCCCCCACTCCAAAGTCTTCTATCCTCACCTACTGAGCTACAAGTTCACTTCTTCTCTTTTTCCAGAAAGTTAAAGCTACATTCAACCTCAGATTCTGCTGAGCAAAACTTGTGCCAGTTTCATGGTCCTGAGAAACTTCAGGAAAGCATAACAACAAAACAAAACAAAACAAAACAAAACAAAAAGCCCCACTGTGTTTTGATGATGGGCTTTCTGTCTGTGAAGAGCCAGAATCACCGAAATTAAGCAAATATGTGTGACTATCATGGTGTACTTTCTCAGCAGGTGGCCTACACAAGCCAGTTCATTTACTTGCTATGTCACAGCCCCAACTTCGGGGCTGGTGGGGGTGGGGGGCTATTTCTTTTTATAACAAGGATTTGGAAAAAGGATGATGAACTCTTCCTGTAGTAGATCACCTTGCATAGTTTATTGGGGCTTTTCACAGCTTGTCCAACTGTTCTATTCATGTAAGTAGTCAACTGTTCTGTAGATTTCTTATCCTCCATGTTCTTATTAGTGAATTTAAGATCTTTTTTCTAGGAAGATCAATGGAATGATCCTCAATATTATTACAAAAGTTTCATTGTAGGTAGATTTCAGATGTCATAATCTCTTGAATACCGGCTCAGCCCAACCCTGGTACCCAGGGAGTCCCTTGGCTCCTGGGTGAACCCCACTCAGGATCATTCAGATGTGACTGTCTTCAATTTATTTTAATAGAAGAATAAACCAGTGGTGTGTTCAGTTCCTTGTCCCCTGAAGACAAATGTGATGGGTGTGTTTAATTTCATTAACTACAATGCAGCTGACAAGAAAAATGTACAAAATCAGCTTTTGAGCACTTGCATTTGAAATCATTATTGCATTAGCTGTCACACTAGAATCTAAGGACAAAATATATTATGGGTGTTTTTATGAAACTTTGCAAATGCATTGATAAAATAATTTATAAACATTTGAAACCATGGCTGGGTCCTGGTGACTATTTTCTCTCCTCTAGATAAGGCTCCCTATTCTCCCAAGCACATTTACATAGTGACCCCTGTGTCAAACCCTCATCTTTCAGGGTGGAGACAGGGGAGGCTGTCTTTAAATCTGAAGAGCATGGGTGACTTTTTCATTGTGGCCTGACCCTGCTCTTGAAGTGTGATGCTTGATGCAATGACTGACTCATCTGTCCCCAGAAGCTGGTACCACATGGAGCCCTGAGGGCTCCCAGCCTCCCCTCCAGGTCCTCGGTGAGAGGAGGGCTTCCTAAACACGCAGGGCCACCCTTGCTCTGCTCGCCTGCAAACCCCTGCTCAGGAAGCCAGGGCAGGAGGGACCTGGAACATGCTTTCTGAAACGCAGTGAAGATTCTGCACCATCACCCTGGCAGGAGAGTCACCAGACGGCCGCCGCTCTCAGTGCGTAACCACGGCCAGGAGGGTGTGAGCCTTCGGTCCGCACCCTGTCTGACCATCTGTCTGGTTGTGAGATGCGCTGTGAGGAGACCAGGGTTGTGCCGCTGGAGCCCCTGCAGAGTGGCGGCTGCTGGCTCTTCCCCAGCCTGGAGGTGGAGAGGGAGCCCTGTGGCCTAACCGTGGAGATGACTGAAGGCAAGTCCAGGTAGCTGCACATGGAGGCCGCGGCGAAAGGCACGCTCCCAGGCCTCTACTAGGCCTCCCTGGCAGCGAGCTGTGGGGGGAGGTGGCCCTTCACAGTAGCAGGGGCGCAGCAGCAGAGATGGGGACCAGCTGCGGGCTCCAGTGCCTGCCCTGACTGGCCCGGGGCAGCCAGCTGCAGGGACTTGCAGGAGCTCACAGAAATATTATTTTAAACAAGGCACATCATAAATCCCTTTCCGGGGAATCTAATCTTCTAATTCTCTCTAAGATGAGAATACAGTCCCACACCCAAACATTGTCTCTGTTTCAATTCTATTTAGCTTTCCTATCAATTTTTAACCACATTTTTATTGCTGTTCTTGTTATTATTGAGTTGATAGAGTTCTTCATACATTTTTAATATTAACCCCTGAGCCAATATATGGTTTGCAAAGATTTTTTTTCCTATTCTGTAGGCCATATACAACATTTCTCCAAAGAGAACATCAAAATGTCCAACAGATACATGAAAAGATGCTCAACATCATGAATCATCAGGGAAATTCATATCAAAGCCACAATGAGATACACCTCACACTTGTTAAAATGACTATCATCAGGAAGACTAGAGACAACCAGATGTTGGGGAGCATGTGGTGAAAACACTCATGCATTGTTAATGGGAATGTAAATTGGTCTGACCACTATGGAAAACAATATGGAATTTCCTCAAAAAATTAAAAAGATGTATCATACCATCCAGCAATTCAATTTCTGTGTATACACCCAAAGGAAATGAAAACAGGATTTTGACAAGATATATGAACTCTCATGTTTATCACAGTGTTATTTACAATAGCCAAGATATGAAAATCACCCAAATGCTTATCAATGGAGGAATGAATAAAGAAGATGTGGTACATATACAGAATGGAATAGTATTTAGCCATGACAAAGGAAGATATCCTCCCATTTTCCACAACATGGATGAACCCTGAGCACATTATGTTATGTGAGATAAATAAGAGAGAAAGACAAGTATTGTATGATATCACTTATATGTGGAATCTAAACAAGTTAAAGCTATAAAAACAGAGATCTGTAAAATGTTAGCAGAGGATAGGGTGTATGTGTGATAAGAGTGATGGGACTTAAGAGTACAAACTTGTAATGACTAGTAAATAAGCCGTAGAGACTTACTGCACAGTAAATGAATAAAGACAACAACATTGTACTATAATTATGTAAGGTAATTGATGTCATTACATTAGCAGTCATATTACAATTGAGCTATTCATGTGGTAGTATGGAAAGAAGGAGCAAATAAATACAGGTAGTTCTTCCAGTACGAAAGAATCAAGGTAATTGTCTTTGGACAGGTAGGATTTTAGTGTTAAGAAAAGGCCATGAGAAACATAGGGACACCCGCTTTTCTATTTTGAGGCATTTTTACCACCATAGCTTTCATAATCAGCTACATAAAGAGTCACAAAGAAAGTACAGCCATTCCAAAAAGAAAGCTTTTTAAAATTATTTTTTATTGAATTTACTGTTATTGGAGTGATATTGGTTAATAAAATTAGATAGGTTTCAGGTGTACAATTCTATAATACATCATCTGTATAGTGTACTATGTTCACCACCCCAAGTCAAGTCTCCTTCCATCACCATAAAAAGAAAGCTTTTTAATTGTTGACCTTTCTATTGTTAAAGATTCTTACTATGGAAGGTTTTATTCCTAAGTTTACACTGAGTTAACCCAGATAAAAGAGCACCAGGCAGCAGTCACAACCAGGAGGAACAAACAAGAAAGGTGAAGTTATAAGATATCAAAAGAAGGTCCACAGAGCTGATGCCAAGAGCTAGAGTCTTTGAGCTGTGATTGGTACCTCTGATGGGAGCCTGCAGGTCTGGCTGAAGGAAGTTGGAGGCTAGGACAACCTTGGTAGCAGGAACTACGTGGGCAATGACAGTACAACTGAAAAGAAGGTATGTTCCCCCATCCTCTCTCCTTCCAATATCCCTCCAATTCTCCTGTGTCCTAACCCAACAGAAAAGCAGTCGACGAGGGAGTGTGAAAAATGTAGTTTGCAAATCTCAGCCCCAGCCTCACAGAACAGATTATAGATGAGTAGAATTGGAGCTGAGAAAGAATAGGTAAATTACTATTACATACATCAACCTACATAAGGAGAGCTGGCTTTCTTCACAGTGTATGTATCAAGTACAGAGAAGAAAACCCGAAAACCAAGTCCTCCTGCTTGGACCATATGTGGTTCTAGCTCCTGGCATACTCCTCTCCAGTTGCTGGATCAGTAAAGCAGTATATAATCTAACAGTTTAAGATCTAAGTGAAATGATATGCATGTCATGTAACAATTTCAACCACTTAAGTAAGCTGACCATTATCACGTTGTCAGGAAGAAGTGGAGTCAAGATTTAGCCAAGGCAATTTGATTCTGGAAAGACAGGCTCTAGCTGACAGGAATTTGGGTTTTTCAGACTCTGAGCACATTGGTAAATTCTATTATCCTTCCCTCTTCATGTCATAATCCAATAGTATAAACTGTCTACATCATACAAACAGACCGTCAAATGCACATAGATCTTTTTATGTCTTTGTGCCAGAAACACACATTTTTTATTCATTAAATTGAAAGAATAAATTCACCATACTCTGTTTATATCGATAGAAAAGTGTTTATCTAACAATTTCAACCATGGCAGGTATGCCATAATCAATGAGAAGCAATCAGAAAGCATAACCAAAGGCGGTCCAGCTTTTAGAACGTCAATAGGTCCCTCCCACAGGGCTATTTAATGTTGATTTTTCAAACTACACAGAACATTGATAACTCAGTATTTTTTTAAATGACAGGATATTTTTTTATTTCCTAAGAAACCATTTCTAAACACTGAGTATTCTTTATGTATCATTAAAAACACAATTCAATGTTGACACAAGACTTTAAAATTATAGTGGGTAAAAATATACTCAAAATCGGCCCTCACCATATAATATTAATGGTTAAGACAAAAGTTGACATTTCCATCATTTAGCAAACTTGACACAAGTAGACTTTCAGTAAATACTGGCAAACAAATAGGTAAGTAAATTTGACAACCGTTTTAACTGTTCCATAGTCCCCTAAATAATTTTCATAAATATATGGAAATTGCTACAGTCTGAAAAGATTAAAACTCATGACCATCTTTTTTACAATTATAAGAGATGTTGAGGCAGTTTAGTCAAGAGTTTGAGAAGAAACACTCCATCGCTGATGTTTGGATCTACAGAAGAAAATGAGTAACAGAAAACTTGCAGTTCATCTGCGTAACCACTACTCACTCTCCTACTTTCTTAACAGGAATTTTAGAAAATAGAATCAATTGTTAGACTTGATGAGAATAAAACACACACACATGTGGCAACTGGAAGCAATGCAGGAGGTCAGAAATTATTTAGTATTCCTAACAATCAAAGCTTGTAATAAAACCCAGATTTTTAGAGTTGAGACAGACAGAGGTTCATTTTCTTCAACTCTGTCATTTATAGATTAGGTTGAGGCTTGACATGAATAGCTCGCATTGATGAAATCATTTTATAGAGGAAAAACAAGCAATAATTGCAGTTTTTCACTACTAGTAGTAATATTTTTAAGTCAATCTTTGATTTACCACTGTATTAGTAATGATTCATCAGAGAAACATAATCAATGGTAAATAGAGATAAAACATAGATACATAGGTGTCGATAAGAGGAACTTTATATAAGGAATTGGCTCACCTGATTATAGAGATGGAGAAGTCCCACATTGCCATCTGCAAGCTGGAGGGCCAGGGGTATAACTCAGTCTGAGACTGAGGACCTGAGAACTTGGGGCACGAACAGTGTATGTTCAAGTTCAAAGGCCTAAAAATTGAGGGCCCATGTCTCTGATGTGATGTTAGAAAATATACATATGGATTTCAATAATATTGTTCAGTCAGAAGGCCAGAGAAGCCGGAATACCCATACCTAAGGCAAAAGGAGATGAAATGTCTCAGCTCAAGCCGAGAGCAAATGTGTTCTCCCTCCACCTTTCTGTTCTCTCAATCCCTCAGCAGAAAGGATTGTGGCACCCACATTGGTGAAAGCAATCTTCTTTACTCAGTCCACCGATTCAAATGCCCATCTCTTCCTGAGACACCCTCCCAAACACATCCAGGAATAATGTTTCTATCTGGGCATCCCTCAGCCCAGTCAAGTTGACAAATAAATTAAACATCACAACCACCAAACCCTCCATATTTATAATATGCAAATAACCAGACCGTCCTTTCCACCTATCCTAGAACATTCTCTCAAAACATATTCATTAAGATGACCAAGTCAGAATGTGAATTGCTCAAATATTCCAGAAAAAAATGTAAATGAAACAAAACAAAGTAGCTATGCAAAGTAGCTTTAAGTGTAGTTTCTTGTACTCTCTCCTCCAAGATAAATTTAAATAGTCGTCATTATAAAATATTTGTGTGAGAGCATCATTCACTCACTTTACAGAAAATTAACTATGGCATAAAATTATTGGGCACACTCATGCTCCAAACTGAGTTCTAAGAATTGTGGGGACATAGAAAGAAAGGGTACTTAAAATAGAGAAGTTATCAAAAGATTCAGGCTAGCTTTCTGGAGAAGAATCATGATGTATTTCTTTTCCCATCAGATTCACTGAGGAGAGAGCCTGTCAGAATCTTCAGGGGGGATTATAAAGAAGGGCTAGCTAGTCTGCTTTGAAGAAGCTCTCTAAGTGAATCTGATATGCCCAAATTGGACGGCAGCCATGTTGGGATGGAATACCATTTCTTTCTTTCAGATAGATATCCAGACTCTGCATTGCATCAAACTACATGAAGTCCTGTAAACAAGGGAGCTAAAGTTGCAGATACCACATTCGACCCTATACTTCATTAACTCACTTAAATGTCTTTTAACTACTTCACACACACACACACACACACACACACACACACACACACACCCCTCAGAAATGATAAGCAAATCTCATTTAGAGAAGTTATTCATTTCTAACCTTTAAATGCCTTCTATAGTAGTTTAAGAATATTTCATTTTTTCTAGTTGGAGAAGAGAATGTCATCTTCCTAAAATGCAAGTGTCCCCCAAAAATGTATACACACTTTGAATAATTGTTCATCCCAATGGGTTAATCTGAAAAGAAAGAAACATCAATTGAGCTATTAAAAATGTATATGGATACATTTTGGGGGGACACCCTATATATTTTCAAAAGTTGCTTACTGCACTTAAACCAGTAATTATTGAAATACATATGTATATTTTTCTAACAGCACATCAGAGACATAAAGCCATACACGTTTCTTTAAATGTGACAGCCCAGCCCCCAAACTATCCTGATAGTTGTGTTACAAATTATAGCATTTGTATTGTCTGAAGCCAGTAAGTTACTCATAGTAATAGTCTCTTTGGTATGAAAGCTTACCGAGGAACCCTGCCTTTGGTTTTTAAATTCGTGTTATATGCTTTATTACATTTACTAAAAGGAAAGAGGAAAAAAAAAGAGACAAAACAGAACACAAAACCGTCCTGCCCCACTGCAACTCACCCAGGGTTAATTAGAATGTTCTCCCCGGGCCCTCTGAGGCGTCAGGTGGTGACAAACGGAATGCATTCCAAGCAGCAAACAGCGCATATTAATAAGCTCTCTGCAAAGCGTTCATTTTAGATGAAGCCAACCCTAATCAGGCGTGTGCTGCCAATCATCCACGGATAAATGTAATTAACATTGCAACCTGCTTGACAGACCTAGTCATTGTGTTTACAACCTAAAAAAAAAATGAAACATAAAATGAAAACATTTGTGTCTCAGGGCCAGGCTTGTAGTCATTCATTTTATTCTTCACCATTGTGGGGTTTTTTAGTTTTGTTTGTTTTGATTTTTGCAGATTATTTTCCACAGGATGTTGTCAGACGCAGCCTCTCCACTTGCTTTATGGATATGCAGAGAAAAAGAATTTTAAACCAAGGAGTCATTTCAGTAATGATGGACAATTAAAAATATACTATAAATATGTATTGGTATTATTGGAATCAGAATACTGAAGAGAACACACAAAAGGAAGTAGAATCCCTAGTGACTCAAAGTTCCTAAAGATAATTATCCATGATTTTGCAAAATATATTTGAACTAGTATTTCTGAAAGGAAACATTTAGTCTCATAAGAACTGTTTCTTAGACACTGCTATGTAGGAGGCACATCGACTACTTTTAAAACAGAAGATGCCATTTGAAATCTGGGATCAAGAATAACTTTAAACATTAATGGGGACATTTTGTATCATTAATTATTTAATGGATATATTTCTGCCAAATATCTTCTTTAACTTCCTTTAAATTTTGAAAATAGAACTACTTTATCAAGACAAAGTCTCACCTGAATAATAAAATGTTGAACTCTACAGGCAACTAACCCTTCATCACTGCCTGAGATGCTGTTCTGCAGGAAGTGGGCAAATACAGAGTAATGGCAGGAAACCCCTGCAGGTGGAATAGAGAACTGGAGAGGATGGTTGCATACTGCTCTCCAAGCAGCGGAAGACACTCAGCAAGTGATCTAGGAAGAGCAGGGAACCTGAGTACAAATGGTTCAGGAAACAAAACCTCAGCAGAGACTGAGGCAGCTGAGTGAGGAACATCAAGGGGTTACAGACACAGAGGAGAGTTGGAGACTCTCTGGTGGTATTTTTTACTTTTCATCTCTGTGTGTGTGTAAGTAAATATACATTTTTTATTTTTATCTACACACACATTGTTTTTTTTCTTTTTTATAGTGAGAAGGAAACAGAAAACATCCCTCTGAAAGACATCCTTCTGAAAGAGGGACATCCCCCAGCAAGAGGGCACAGCCAGGCCTGCACAGGCCAGGCTGAGCGACCCCCCCCCCCCCCCCCCAGTGCACGAATGTCATGCACTGGGCCTCTAGTTATGAATAATGGAAATAAATTGAGCTTGTGAAATGCTATTCATTAATTATTATATTGAAAGGCAATAACTAATATAAATCATACAAGAGGTTTTTACAATGCAAAACATGGGTGTATATTAAAGGATATGTTTTAGATTTTAATCACTTCATAAATAGTCAATGCTACTACACATTATCAGTCAATAATAGTTAACATGATTTAGTTAATAATGTTAATTGATAACATTAATCACTATTAATACAAAGGCATTTTCCTTCTAATAAGTGTATTTTTTTAAATAATGTATATGTTGTATACTGTTTTCTCTGTATATAAGCAGATAAGAGTTAACACAATAAACTACATGTAAGGCAAGATATTCTGCAAAAACAGGAACCAGTTATCACCAATGGATTCTCATTGTAACCAGGTAGAAAGAGCACTCAGTATTGGATTCTAAAATATGAACTAGATAAATGTTTTAAAGAGATAGGTTAACTTTTCAGAATTATTCCCTTATTTTCTAAGACATTAATTATGTAGATCACTATCAAATTATAATGACACTAATAATGCATCCTAATATAATAATGCTAAGAGAGTGGAAAAATATTATACAATAATTCCATGTGATATATAATGCTGGACAATCATATACAATGTACATTCTAGAAGGAAGACACTAAAAAGACATGCAGATACTGGCAATTTGAATATGCCAAAGAGAAGCCATGAAGTGCTTCTTTTAAGTGAAAAGCTATGTATGTATATATGTATGTATGTATAGGAAAAAACAGACTATATAGGGTTCAGTACTATCTTTGGTTTCAGGCATCCACTGTGGATAAGGGGAGACTAACATGCATTAATATTTGGTAATTATTGTATTTGTGTATGTTATGCCTGTTGTTTAAAAGGTTTTAGATACTCAATGGGATTATAACCTTAGTAGTTCAATAAATTTAATGTATTAGATTCTACCTAGGCTTGAATGCTTAAGAAAATTATTTTCAAAGTTTTATGAAATAAAGATACACTAAGTATTAAGCTAAATACAAATTATGTAGTAGCACAGATTCATCAATGTACAGTCCCTCATACACAGAAGAAAAAATTAACAAATGCTACCAATGTATATCTCTACAGCTAACTTGATGTTTTTCAAATTATAAAAGAAATGTGTACATTAATTTAAATGAAAAAACTCAGCATTAGGTAGTGTAAGAGATCCTTATCTCATCCCAACCCACCCACAAAATCCTATTTGCCTGGGTAACTCCTCTTAGCATCTGGGTATATGCACTTTCACAAGTTTTCATTGCTCATCCAAACACATACCCAAATATACACTCCCACACAGTTGTCTGTTTTCAGAATTGACTCACACCATATACTATGGAACTTTATCTGTAATCTGACTTTTCATGCTTCATTTTAAATAGCTATTTCCATGTACCAGCAGATAGATATCAAACACTCATTTAAAACCTAAGTTTTTCTTATTATGTGCATACATGCACACACACACAAATGTTTATATAAATAAAATGATACCATCATGGCACTCAATTTTTAGAGAAATTAAGCACTTGTCTTGTTGGTCTTTCTGATGTGGCCATCAGTGACCCAAGACAAACAGACAATCAGGCATGACATTCTAAGGGCTTAGTTAGAGATTACCTTCCAGAAGCCCAAGGCAAAAACCAGAATTCTTTTTTGGGTAAGGTTAAATTCTTTTATTACTCAGAATTCCTGTTGACAAAGCCCTTAAGAAAAGATAATTTCAGAACTCTCAATGATTTGCCTATCAGAGATAATTCTGTTTATTTGTATGATTATGAATTCAAATTTGCAAAGAAAACAGTAAGGAAAAATACTTTCTTAGTTTTTCTAGACACAAAGGATTTTTATGTCAATGTAATATGGTATTATTAGATAATCTGATACCCATCATTCCACTCAGAGATGTCAAAGGGAGAAGACATTCTGACAACGAGGCTGAGGGGTTACTGTGTAAAGAACTCAAAAACAAAACAAACAAAAACTGGGAATGGCAGTAATTTTTACAAATAATGTTATTTATAATAGTTCATGTTTTGAAAGTAAGTACACATTTTTTAAAAATATTTTCTAGAGAGGTAGGATGAAGGAATAAGCAAGCAGTAACTGGAAAATCTATATTTTCTCTCTTGGCAGTAAAAATTGCTAATACTAATCTATAAAAAGGAGACAATAACATTGTCTAAGACCAGAACCATCCTCTTTTCTTCCATATTCTCTTGCAATTTTCTTTGGACCATAAATAGTTATATATAAAAGAAAAAACTAGGAGTATTTTACCTTTTATGTACTTAAATTTTCATTGAAGACATTGTAATAACACAGTTCACTGAATCTGCTATGCCCTTATATGTAAGGAAGCACAGGAAAAATAAGAAAGGTAACATCAAAATCGAAAAAAAATAGTTATCATGCAAAAAAATTGAATAGTGGCAATTTCTCTAATATATTTTATAAATTATTATAGTATTTTTCTCTAAGGAGATTTAGAGAACTTGTTCAGAAAATGTCCTCCAAATATGTCCCTAAACTATAAGAAAGATGCCAAAATTATATGTAACTCACTCTAACAATAAGACATTTTAATTAAGAATATATTTTTAGAACTTGGAAGGCAAATACATAATATCATGTCTTGAAAGAGGCTAGAAACCCACATAATACCATAGATCCAGCACATAGCAATAAAAAAATATTATTTCTTAATGACTATAAATAAGAGCTGATGTAATTCAGAAAAAAAAGTTCTTAGATTAATTCTCAAAATAAATGAGAAACATAATTTTTAAATTTAATTTTGAATCCTAATGGTATTTTAACCATATTAAAGATATGGGAATATCAAAGTTTCAGGTAATATTTTGCTTTCAATTAAATCCTTTGATTCTGTCTCTTGCTTAGGACTGAAAGGCAAAAAGCACAATGTATAGTTTTTTTGTTTTCGTTGCTTGCTTTTCATCTGAATGTTATCTTACCAAAGAGAGCAGGGAAAAAAGGAAAAGAGATTGAAGAGTAGCTTTGAGGGGAATTTTAAAGACAGGACAGGCAGTAACAGTGAATAAAGAGGGTTTTTGGGAGAGGGATGCATATGGGAAGGACAGAAATAACTCCAAGACACCAGAATGCTTTCACAGAGGACAGAGAAAAGCCACAAGATACTGGGAAGAGGGAAACATATTTTCACAGAGAGGATAGAGGAATGTTGCAAGATAAGGCAGAGAGAAGTAGGGGGGTTCCACGTGGGTTCTGGACTTTGAAACTAATATACTGCAAAAGAGTGACCAGTAAGGAAAGCATGGGGATCCTAATTTAAGGAAGGGTCCAATTAGAAAGAGTCATGTTCAGGGAAAGAACTGCAGCTTATATAAACCAGAGACAAAGGGACACGAGACAGGGTTTTTTATTTTTTTCCCATAAAAGAGAGAGAGAACAGGTTTTTCCTAGCAGGGGACCCCCTCCCCAGGGAGAGTTTGCATACATCTACAATAAACTCCCACATTTTTATTAAAGAAATCTTTTAGTCTGCAAATGTATTCTTCAACTTCGTAGGACAAGGACCCACGGAAGAATCCGCACCCTGAACCCCTCGTTTCAGCTTTATCATTTAGAAGTGGAGTTTGTCTCTATCCCAGATAAACCCAAACCACCCAAGGCAAGCCTAACCCAGATTTTCCTTAGAAGAGATTAGTTCCTTTGACTAGATTTTCATTACTTCTCATGTCCCAAGACCTACCTATTTCTTATTTCCTAGCTTTGACTTAACTGCTCTTTTTTTCTGAACTACTCAACTCTCTTGTTTAACCCAAAATAACACAGACAGCAAAGAAGTGCTGTTGTTGCGCTTAAGGCTTAAACTTTAAGTCTCTGTAGTAAGAATAGTTTCCTGTTTGCATATTTACTCCATTCTTTGAGGGCAGGCAAGGTCACTTAGAGGGCAGAGTATGAGATTCAGATTTAAATCCAGCTCCAATACTTATTGGTTTAATTTTGGAAATTAATGTAAATTCTCAGTCTCCATTTTCTCCTATCAAAAAAGGGAGGAAGCTATAGAGAGAGGAGAAACACAAAAGACACACATGGTTGTACTGTAACCCTCTCTGAAAACGTGCTTTTTGTGATGAACCTAAGTACCTACATGAAGCTGTATCCTGGGGATAGAGAGGAGGAAGCTGAGATATTCGTGCCTTTTATTTCTGAGGATATCATTTCTGCTTCTATTCATCCATATTTTTAGAACCACCTTCCTAATCAATAATTTATAACCACAACCTGATATTAATACAACCTGCCTGACTTATCTTTGGATGTGGGCTAGCACAAGGTACCCATCTGTCTCATTCTCCAGCTCTATGTGATAAAAATAACTTCCATACCAGAAAGGCACCAAATAAATCTGTAGGTCTTAATACTAACTGATAAGAAAAGGAATGTAATTTCCAGAGGCTCTGCAAAGCAATGGATAGCAAAATGAAATAAAAGAACTTCAAAATAACAACATTCTTTTCAAGAACCCACTTGGAGGTGACTCTGGGAGGAACACTCATTCATCATCCCTGTACTCATCAGCTTATGAAAAATTAGAGTATTAAAAAGGCCCACTGTCTCTCATAGCTATAAAGCCAGAAAATCAATCTGTGAATCATGGAAAGTAATGGCAAGTACCAGCAATGAGAAACTTTGCAAGCCTTTAACCTTCTTTTTACACATTCTAAATGGCATGGGAGAAAATGTTATTTGGATCAAAATAACATTTTTATTTAAAGTGGTTTCCAATGCGTTTTCTTTTAAGCAGATAGGCTTGATTTAAGCAAAATCTAGAAGCTGAAATTAGTGATTTTTACCTTGTTCCAAAGTATACCTTTAGAATTACTTCCTTGGTGAGGGATAAAGTATAAAAGCTTATTCAAAATCAAATTGAACAATTTTCCTCCAGAAATAAAAGATTTCTAGTCAAATGGGTTTTCAGTAACAAGTAATTTTGATTTAATATTTCCAAATATGTCTTTTGCAACTTTTATATATCCTTATGAAATTTTCAATTTGTTTTTTTATTTATTCTTTAACATCTGAATTTTTTAAATAGATTTTTATTGCTTTTCAAGAGGCCACAGAGGGAGAGAGAGATAGAAACATCAATGATGAGAGAAAATCATTGATTGGCTGCCTCCTACACATCCCACACTGGGGATCAAGTCCGCAACCAGGGCATGTGCCCTGACTGATAATCAAACCCTGATCTCCTGGTTCCTATGTCAATGCTCAATCACTGAGCCACACCAGCCAGGAAACATCTTAATCATTTTAGGAATTATTTTAACCATCTTAGCCATTCTGTTTGTGAAGAGAAGGAAAAGCACTGTATACCTAAAAATTATGATGTAATAAAGCATTTATTGGGTTTAAGTGGGGAAAAAAGCCAGTTGCTAATTACTAATTCAGAGACTAATATAATTTTAAAATTTTGTTCTAATTTTTTAATTGTATAATACTATAAGATAAAATTTACCACCTTATCTACTTTTACACTTCAGGGGTATTAAATACATTCATTAGATTGTGCCACCATCACCACCATCCGAGTCCATAACTCATCATCTTGCAAACTCTATACACATTAGATAATCACTGCCCATTGTCCACTCCACAGCCCTTGGAAATCAGCATTCTACTTTCTGTCTCTATGATTGTTGACTACCCTAAATACCTCATATATAGGGAATCATATATTATTTGTCTTTTTGTGACTGTATTATTTTGTTTAGCATTATGTCCTCAAGGTTTATCTATGCTATAGTATATGTTAGAATTGCCTTCCTTTATAAGACTGAATAATATACTATTGTATGTATACTAGAGGCCTGGTGCACAAATTCATGCACGTTGAAAGGAAATTAATTAGAAGAAATATTTTAATATCACTATTCGCCCTTTCTCTATAATAGAAGTGTCAACCAAATTCACAATCAACAATGACAGATGGAAACACACACGTGCGATTGGTGCCAGCAAGAGCTTTATATATATAAATAAACTTGCTTAATTAGACCTGCTTTCTGATTTAGCTAAACTTTTCCAGCCCAGTGAAGCAGCCCAACTTCTCTTTCAAGTAATTGTCAGCAACACAGCAGTACATATCAACACAAACCAGATTATTATTGTAGATCATGCAGGGAGAACAAAGGGTGAAATATTTAACTGTAGCAGTGCTTGACTATATTCTGTGCAGTGACAAAACCTGAAGTCATTTTCAAGTTCCACCATTTCTTGCTTCTTTTCAGTTGGGTCAAGTTTCTAAACTTTTTAAATCTCCGTTTTCTGGCTAATGAAAAGAAAATAGGATGCTACCAAGTCTCCTATCTACCTACTCCAGGACTTCTGCGAGGATCAAATGAAATGAGGCACATGAAAACGCTTCACAGACATATGGTTAAAGG
This sequence comes from Myotis lucifugus, assembly GCF_000147115.1. Lineage (NCBI taxonomy): Eukaryota > Metazoa > Chordata > Mammalia > Chiroptera > Vespertilionidae > Myotis > Myotis lucifugus. The sequence continues at coordinate 14,053,357 of NW_005871053.1, forward strand.
GTAAAATGTTTGCACCTGGCAATAAAGCAAGTCGTGTTCCTGAACTGAAAAAACTGCAAGGAGGCTAGTCACTAGGAAGAGGAAGCTGGGCATTTCTATGTGACGTCATTACACAGTGCCCAAAGCCACCGTTTCTGGGCTGGGCTGGGCTGTGGGCCGCATTTTGCGCCAGGAGGTCTTGGAAGTGTTGGCTGCGATTTGGTGGGCTGTCGCTCTGGGGTGGGGGTGGGACCTGTGTCTCACTTCAGGGAAGCCGAGTGTTGCTTTGTGGGTGACAGGTCCGAGGTGCTGTTTCTTTGTAAATGGTCAGTGCCTGTCACAGCAGCTCCTGTGTTGAGCACCTGCCTCCTGGTAGTCAGTGCACATCATAGTGACCAGTCGGAGGGTCACTTAACATATTAGCCTTTTATATATATAAATACCACAGTTTGCTTACTTATTCATTTATGGGCACTTGGTTTCTTCCACATTTTAGCTATCATGAATAATGCTGCAATGAACATGAGTTAACTAATATCTCTTTGAGACCCTGCTTTCAATTCTTTGGGGACTATACCCACAATGTAGAATATTTTGGGTTATATGGTAGTTCTCTTTTTTTTTTTTTTTTAGGAACCTCCATAATGCTTTCCATAGTGGCTGTACAATCCCATCAATAGTGCACAAGGGTTCCCTTTTTCTACATCCTTGCCAACACTTGTTGTTTGTTAATTTATTGATGATAGCCATTCTGACAGATTTAAGGTGGTATCTCATTGTTGTTTTAATTTTCATTTTTCACGATGATTAGTGATGTTGAGCATATGTCCATTGGCCATCTGTATGTCCTCTTTGGAGAAGTGTCTATTGGGTACTCTGCCCATTTTTAAAACTGGATTGTAGGTTCAAGGCAGTTTCTGAGATTTTGAATTTATAAAAAACCCTCAGGTAATACTGATGCTGACCTTCCATGGGTGACACTTCAAATTGAAAGGTTCTAGAGGTATTATTTCTACCAACTGATATGAACAACAACCAGGTTTATTATATTTCTTTTTTTAAAATATATTTTATTGATTTTTTACAGAGAGGAAGAGAGAGGGATAGAGAGTTAGAAACATCGATGAGAGAGAAACATCGATCAGCTGCCTCCTGCACACCCCCTACTGGGGATGTGCCCGCAATCAAGGTACATGCCCTTGACCGGAATTGAACCTGGGACCCTTCAGTCGGCAGGCCGACGCTCTATCCACTGAGCCAAACCGGTTAGGGCAGGTTTATTATCTTTCCAAGCTATATATATTAAATTCTTGACTGTATTTATTGCAGGCTGATGTGAGGGAGGGTATATAGTACTTTAACCATGGTTAAGGTACAACAAGCATGTAGACATGCTCATCCATCAAGTCTACGTTAATGCCGATTGCCACCCCTATATATCCTTCACCAGTTGAGCCCTGCAGCAAATATACAGTCTTTGACAGGCAGCCTCCCAACAGAGTCTGAGCAAGAGGATCAAGCACTAGAATCCACATCCCCACTTTAACCAAAGCAGATTTCTGGAATATTAGCTTCTTAATTCAGCTAGCTATGATTCATCATACTATTCAGCTCTACTCTGCAACTGTGCCATTCTAAACTATTATGTATTTTTACATTATATGGAAATACTAAGATACAAAGAGAAAGTGATATTGGAGAATGAAGAGAATTTGTCAAACTGAATTATATATAGTATGAAAATACACATAAAAGTTCAATAAATCTCTGTTCCTAAGAGGCCCTTCCTAGGCTGTTAGGGGTATATGTGTATGTAATTGCATGAACACCAATATTCATTGCAGTGAGGTTTGACCTTAAATTCATTGCTCATGTAAGAACAACAAAAAATGAATTTTATACCAAATACTATTAGGTGAATTTTATGCCAAAAGTATTAGGGCACTGACATAGTGCACTGACAAGTAAAAATAATAATTACATTTTTTACCCATTTTATAAAGGTAAAGCATTTCTATTTTATTATTCTCTGGCTCTGCCTCCTAGAATTAAATGACCTGTCTTTTGGGGTTATTAAAATAGAGATACTGCCGAAACCGGTTTGGCTCAGTGGATAGAGCGTCGGCCTGAGGACTGAAAGGTCCCAGGTTTGATTCCGGTCCCTATAGTTTGTCCTGAAGAACATACCATCAAAATTTAAACACTCTTCAGAGTATTCAAGTTTGTGATGTCCTTCCATTTAGAGTTGCCAACTAGTGATTGTTTATATATTTATATCTTAGATTTTAGATTGATTCACTTTTCTCTTACTATGACCATCCATTTTTACTCAAATATTTTCTTTTAAAATGAAAAAATCAATTCAGATTCCTAAATGAAAATATCCCTATAGTTTGTCCTGAAGAACATACCATCAAAATTTAAACACTCTTCAGAGTATTCAAGTTTGTGATGTCCTTCCATTTAGAGTTGCCAACTAGTGATTGTTTATATATTTATATCTTAGATTTTAGATTGATTCACTTTTCTCTTAGACTTTATATCCTACTTAAACCAATAATAAAATACAACCATTAAATGCCTAGTCAGAAATTCCAAAGACCTGTGGAGAAACAATTTGCTCAAAACCATTTCCTGTTAATATTTTTACTAGATCGTCTAACTCTGCAATAAAGTTAATGCTCCAGATACCTCTAAAATGCTGCAATTTTTTCCAGCGCAAGGTCCCTTGCTCTTAGGGTTTTCCTAAAGCTTAGATAAGAGTCAGATGTTCCCTCAAAAGGGAGAAGTGAACAAAGAAGAAATGTTCTGTGCCTATAATGAACTTATTTCTCTATTAGATGCCCTATGGAAGAAAGTATCAGATAATTTTGATTAGTCTAATTTATTCTCTTATCCAACTTTCCATAATGGCCTCTTAATCCCTTTCTTTGCTTCTACATGTGCCTTACCTCCACCCTACCCCATGTCACCACCCCCTAAGCTGCTATTTACACAGCATGAAAATTTATCATTTAAAAATCATATGCAGTAGTATAGCATATGAAGTATTTGTCTGTGGCAAAAAGTTGATATCTACATTCCTTTCTTGTGACAATTCCTAGTATAGATTTCAGTAAAAAAACAAACAAACATATAATGCGAATGGTTGAACTGGATTTAGGTATTCCCTGGAGTAAGACAAGGGCAGATGATGAAACCAGGAAAAAAAACAAAACACGTTTTGTCTTCTTCTACCTGCAGGAGGAGATGAGTAAAAAGATTTTGGACATAGGGAGGATTTTTATAAGGGAAAAGAGACGTTTTGGAGCATTAGATTTTTTTTTCAATAAACTCCAAATGCTACCATGGCATACGAGGCTCCAAAAGTCTGACCTCTTCTCATCTTATACTCATTCAGCAATCTAATCCGCTTCCTGATATTCCAATCAACTAAGCTTTTTTCCACCTCAGGACTTCAGCGCCTTTTCCATCCACTAAGAATCCTCTTTCTCCAAATCTCTGCATGACTGAGACTTCATCCCAGATGTCTCAGCTCAAAACACACCCATTTGAGTAAGTAAGTAAGCCTTCCCTAACTACCCCATCATTCCTGATGAACTCATCCTGCCTTATTTTTCTCATACACCCTATCAGGCTCAGAAAAAGACCTTAAGTATATTTTGGTTACTTGTTTATTCTCTCCCCTATTAGAATGTAAATTTATGAGATAAAACAACATGCCTATTGTGTTCACCACTATTCCTAGCATCTAAAATAGGATCTAGAAGATAGAAAATGTTCAATAAATATTGATGGAATGAGCGACTCAAGGCTTGTAATAACATTTATCAAAATGCTATTTTGAATGTTGCCTTTAACAAAAACAGTCTTAAAGTGGTTCTAATTTAGAAATCTGATACAGAAAACCTTCCATACTAACACACAAGGGAGCAATGACCCAGAGATCAGACACATACACAGATCAGGGGAGGAGAAATTATGCAATAGAAAGAATCAAGTTTATGAAAGGAAGAAGAAATATAATTTTGTCTTATGATCAGAGTATGATTTTATAGCTCTAGGTCAAAAGATAGATTAATTGATTGACTGTATTAATAGTCTCAATTAATGCCTCTGCCCTGTATCTACACCCTTTTGTGCTCTAATATTGTAATCTCCACACAGTCTGATTCTGAGATCAACCATGTGACTTCCTATAGCCAAAGAGATGTTATCAATCATCATTCAACCAAAGGCTTGATAAGAATATGTACCTATTTTCATACACAGTTGTACTTGTCTGCTTTGTATACTTGCCTCTCCCTGAGCACTAAACCCTACTGGAGGAATTTCAGACACATAAAAAATAACTGAGGCCCTTATAGACCAGTCAATAGCAAGCCAACCTTCCGCCATATGAGAGACCCCATACCAAATCAGCACTTTACAGCAACTACAAAAATATAAATGAGCCCAGCTAAAACCAGAAGTGGTGCACAGCTGATCTGAACACTCAAGAATTTAGGGTTTGTTATGCAGTGATTATTGTAGCAAGAGAAAACTGGGACAGTAGATAACTGGGTGAAAAAGTAAAGAACCATCCATATGCTGATGATACAAATCCATAGCTCTGAATCCATCTCTCTAAGCCACTTTTCTCTTGAACATAAGACTCATAAGTAATACTCCCAATTTTTATATTGATAATGACAAGAACAGCGGCAAACTTTGTTGAGCACCTGTTTTGCCATGCACTGGTATGCATTTTCTATGAAATATTTCATATAATGTTTATAACAACTGTTTATATACAGACAAGTTGAGGCTTATACAGGGTGAAATATATCTTCAAATATCCCCTAGCTAGTAAATACCAGTAGATCTAGGGCTCAGATCCAGAAAATTCAGCTCCACAGTTTGTGTGCGTACCCACTAGACTCTTTTCCTATAGTTGTAACCGTTGGCCAGAATGTCCTGAGGATAGCTCAGAGACAATATGTACAACATGAGCTCTATCCTCTTTGGTCTTCAATCAGCCAATTTTTCCTGCTATAAATTTTATCTTACCAATAAAAAATCCAAAGTAAAAAGAGGGTCAGATCTTAGAAAACATTCTCACCCTGCTTGCCTCCACATCAGTTAGTAGCAAGGTCCTGTTTATTTTAACTCCTAAGTATCTCAGCTACTTTGTCTCCTTTTCAGCATGTCCACTGTCCTTCCCTAGAATAGAATCTCACTATTTCTTAAAACTTTCTAATAGTTTTGTCTCCAATCTGTCCTCCTTTCCACCCTCCTCTCTTATGCTAGAATAAGTTTTCCACTATCCAACTCCTACCCTTTCCACTCAAGATTTTTCAGCAGATCCTCATAGCCTTTTATATATTTAAAGTCATCGTAATCTATAGGCTTCTTCATGATCTGGTCTCTACCATGCCTTCAGTTGTATATCTATCCATGTTCCCCTAACCACTTCAATTCAACCATCCTCAATTACTTCAGTTCCCTGAATATACTATGCTTTTTTGTGTGTGGCACCATTTGTTTTAATTTACTAATCCCGCATATTTAGAACCTCTTCCTTCTACCTTGCTGATCATCTTGTACTTATATTTCAGGACTATCATGCTTCAGTGCCTCTTGAAAGCTTTTCTGGAAATATATTTACCACAGTCCCAAATCGACCATCCGATCTCTTAAGGCAATTAGGAAGGCCAAGATTGCGCATGTCTCTATTATGGTTATCACTCTGTATTGTCATTTTTGGTTGTCTTGTTGGCCTCTTTGCACCAGACTGAGATCTTCTGAGTGCAAACACAGGCCTTGTTAATTGTGGTGTTCTCCAATCTGGCACAAAGCAAATATTCAATGAATGCAATCGAGATGAAAGAGTGAATAGATGCATGAAGCATTTTTTTTTCTACTCAGCCTAGGAACAAGTCATTTGGTCAATGAAAGTTTATGAAGGCATTCTTAAAAGGAGAAAGGAAGCATTTAAATTAGATTAGTAACTAACTGCAAAGGAAGATTCTATTAAAATCTTAACTTATCCCTTTCTAAGATGGTGCCTCCTTTAATACAAAATACCTATGAACAATTCTGATACTAGATCAAGAGTTTATGATGATTGTATACATTACTATTTATAAGTACCAAAAGGAATATAAAATTAAACATTGCCTTGTCTGACACATAATATATAATTACTGTATTTCTCTTTCTTCTTTATCTATAAAATATTCCTTGCAACAGTATAGTACAATAAACTCTTCCCCTTTATATGGAACTACATATAAACTTTAATTATGCTTTGTTTACTGTATAGTAGATCTCATTCAACAATGCATAAAACATTTATCTATTGATAACACCAAATATTATTAGAAAAAAAAATACTGAACTGCCATTTGGAAAGTCTATGCAGAAAATAATAAGAGAATTATAGTCAACTCCTTCTTTAATGCTGCATAACAGTATTCTATAATAGAACATGAAAATGTTCAAATCAGGCATTCACTGTGAGCCTTCACCAGGTATGGGCTCTTCAGTAGCTTTGCCCACCATGGAGAACACAAACCAACTGTTTGTTTAGGAGGAAAACTATTAATCATTTCAATGCATTTCATCCAAATACTAGTCACTTCACTATTATACTCTGCAAAACAGTTTAGTGAATCCAAAGTAATATAGGAGAAATGAAGCAATTATTTAAAGATATTTTCTGGAAAATAAAGCATATTTAGGAGAATAAGTAAATAAACATATATATTATTTATTCATTATTATATTATTTTCCATATAATTGTATTGAAAATATTAATAAATACTACCATAAGAATAAAGTGTTTTGTGTACTCACAACTATAAACCTACTTCTGCCTACCCTGCATACTACTGTAGCACTAATGTGTATACTAGAATGGGATCCTTCTGTTGGAGAAGTGGGATTCTTCTATAATTCACTATATAATGATCTGAGTGTCTTATATTTACTAAGTAAGGTAACTTCTCAGTTGATCAAATAAATCAGATTTGAATATTGTCGCCTATAGGAAAAAAGAGCTGTCCATACTCTATGAAAGATGGATGCCCTGGACATAGTCTTCACTTCTATGATCAGATCAGTATTTTGGAAAAGTAAAATCTACACCAGATTTATTAAACATGTTTAATATTTTGATCCAACTTATGAGTTATATACTAGTATGGGATTAATTATTACAGCCCATGAGTAATCTATAGACTAATGAAGTGAACTGAATATTAAAACAAAATAATATGTACTTTGTCATGTTATCAAAGGCTTTTACTTATTATAAACACTTATTTAATATGAATATTTTAGGTTTTTCTCTTGGCATGTTTACTTTCTTAGATTCAGGTATATCCTTTGATGCCAGACTAGCACCAACCTATGGATTAGCATTGAGTAAGCCAATGATATAAATAGTGCTGTCAAGGCTGAAGGCACAACAGAACCCAAGATATGAAGGGCCCAGTAGACTTGTGATGATTAATTTAATGTATATGTAAAGTACTTAGCACAGTGCCTGGCTACACACTCAATGCTCAATTAATGTTCATTATTGTTGCTTTCATTTAAGATCAAAATTTATATTTTCATTAAACCTCCATGACATAAAGTGACATTGAATATGTTGAACTGTATCGATAAATTTTTCATATAGTGCATTTTTTCATTTTGGGGGAGGCAGACCAATTTCAGTAATTTTGGTCTGCAATGTGTATTGCAACAATCTGGCTCCCCAATATTTAATCAAATGCCCTTTCATTTACATTTAAGTTTTCATAAAACATGTACACAGAGCTAAATTATACTAATTTGATCATATTTCCATCAGAAAGCATAGGCTGGAAGAAAATGAAAAGTTTTGAAATATGTTGCATTTGATTTTTAAAATCTCAAATCTGCAACTTGACAGCTATGACCTTAACCTTTTGGAAATTCAGTTTCCTTGTTTATCGACATATCCCACACACTGTTAGTGAATGTAACCACATTATGCAGATAAACCATGTGTCTGAAATATTTGGTGCACAGATAAAGAAAGGTAAATTCTTATTTTTGCTCCCTTTTTTAATTCCCAATGTGAACCAGTAAATTAGACTTTGTTTACTATTTCAGTGAATTTTTTTCATATATATTGGCACCAGAACTTCAAATGATTTAGAGTTTGTATTTAAAAACAGCACTTTATTTTGTACTCTCAACACATGTCTTTGTTACCTTACAGTTCATGTTTATGTAGTGGGGAGTTGTGTCTGAGTGAGGCTGGTAGAGTCAGGTGCACTTGGAATGTATACACTAGTGCACTGTAAACCTGGAATGTAAATTAAGAAGGGATACCTATTTTATATTAAAATAAGGAGAGTTTGGGATTTAATGCATGGCAGATTTATTTGTGGTTAAGAATGAGGGCTCTCAACTCTTCCACTTGTTATGTGTAGCTTTTGGCAAACTACTCTTCCTCACTGAGCCCCAGTTATGGATAATGATAGTAGTTACCTCATAGGATAAGAATTTAATGAGAGGATGCAATGGCATGCTTATCATAATGCTCAATAAATAATCACAGTGACACTCAGAGCATAACAATACCCTTGTTTTACTTATAAATAATAAATGTAGTAAAATATATTTTTAAATCTCTGAAAACACTGGGTATTAATTACCCTAGGATAAAGTTTATCAATCCTTCTCCAGGAATACTGATTGGTTGTCATTGCCCATTTACTTACCCCTTTTCCCCTCTCCAATCTTCTTTCTAGATCTTTCCCATGCCCCCTCTAGTAAAACCCTTCTAATGTAAATCAATCTTCCTATACATCCAAGTGTTCACAGAATGCTACTTATACCCCTTTGTCTGAAACAAAATTTTGCTTTTTCCTGCTGTAACTTTCTTTTGTTCTATCAGCCATTCTTCTGTATTTCAGGCATTGGATCAAATAGCCATTTATCACTTCAAGACTATTATTCTTCCTCTTTGATACAGAAAAGCCCTCTTTTTTCAAGGTTCATGACAGGTATTCTACCCTCTATCCAACCTGCCATGTGCAGACCTCCTAGCCATATGACCTTGTTATTTAAAATCTTTAACAACAGGCCTTCAATTGTTCAGTCTTCACAGAAGCTTCTAAGGCGAGGTATAAGTCATTCAGCAGTTTAATCATAGGGACTCTCCTCCCTCCCATCTCAAAAGTCTTTACCTCTCACACCATAGGTACCTACTCTCATAGTCACACTTTGGACCTCTCCAAATATGTATTAATGATACTATATGCCAAGCACTTCTGAGTATACAGCACTGATCCAGACAGACAAAATCCATGCTGCAATGGGACTTACTTTAACGAAGGGCTACTCTAACCACAATGTTCATATACCCTATTTCAAGTGTACTTCTTACTGTCCTCTCTGATATCTCTGCATACTTAATAACCCTTAACTTTCCTCCAGGGTAAAGCCTGGTCATGGCTTTACTTTTTTCTACAAACTCCATATTGTATCAAGGTTTTAATCATTATCTTGTTTTTACCAATGTTCCTCATCTTTGGGCACTTCCAATCCACTACTTTATTAGGCACACGATTCCTTTGCTATAAGCGTCAGAGTCCTGCTAGATAAAATCACATAACCAAGCTTACCATTGTGACATTAAAGTGCCCAGCTTCAGATAGGGTTTCAATTGAGTAGGCCAGATGGTTTTTTGTTCATGGCTTTAAGTTCTTAAGTCCTTAACTTTATCATTCTACTCAAAGACTCTGCTACTCCTTCAAATCCTTATCTATAAGCAGATGAACCTTCTTCCTATTTTACAAGAACATGAAATCACTCAACTGTAAATTTTTTTTGCTACCTGTAATTATCCCTACATGTCTTCTCTCAGATTTTCATTCCTCAACAAGTATTTATTGAAAGTCTACTACATGTCAAGTTCTATTCTAGGACCTTGGGATACATCAGAGGATAAATATGGCAATGTTGTCTTCCCTCATCTAGCTTCCATCCTAGTAAGAAAAATGGGAATGACACTAATAATATTTGTGTTATGGGTCAGTGTTACAAGTGAAAGCAAAAGTAGAGCAAGGTTAAGGGAATTAGAAGTGCCAGGGTGCTTGAAATATTAAATGCACTGATCACAGGAGGCCTCATTAAGATTAGTTTTGAGCAAAAGCTTGAGAGATGAACAGTTCACTGAATCTCAGAATGAGGCATCAGCCTCAAAAGAAGAGAACTCACTTATCTTACATAAGGTTGAATTCTCCATCTCTACAGGTATTCTCCATGTTTGGCACTTGTTCAATGCATTCTTCTTCTTCTCTCCCGTAATTTACAATATTTTCTCCCCATAAACATAGTCTGACCTTTCTACATTAAATAAAGATAAGAAATTCTCTCTTACCCTGGACTGCATCTAGTTATTTCTTCGTCTCTTACCAGGTGAGTTATTGGGAAAAACAAAACAAGCAAACAAACAAACGGCAGATGTTACAATCTGGCAGTCCATAATATCAACGTGCCTCACAGATGTATTCATTTTGCCATAATCGTGTTTTGAAAAATGTACTTGGACAATTTCATACCTGACACATATTTTGATTTGACCATGATCCCTCCTATTCCCTACCTTTCCCATCCATTTATGTTACCTGTTTGGTGCCTAAACAGACTGGGGGACTTTTGGATAATGACTAGTATATTAATTACACACTTATAAAAATTTCCAAAATTAAAAAATTAGCTAAAAAATACAATGTACAATAATAATGAAGAAATTTCACATAACATTTGGGGATTTGCCTTCATCATTATTGGTAATTGATTAATTATTGTACATAATCTACCTTGCAACCAGAATAACATTGTTTTTCTCAATGAATAAAAATATTTGAATCATTTTAATATCTTAACCTTCTTTGGTATTCAACAGCAACTTAAATCTAAAATCACATGTCCACAACCCAACTACATGGGAATCATCTTCTGAGTCATGCCCAATCCTAACAGTGTAATGATTTCTACTTCCAGTCAGAGAATATGCCTCCAACATACGGTAAATAGGGATGAACAGTGCTATATTGATTTCCTCAGCAATTTGGCTATTTTTTTGAGAAATGGCACAAATAAGTTATCTATGAGCAATGCAATCCTGGTAGAGAGAGAGAGAGAGAGAGAGTGTGTGTGTGTGTGTGTGTGTGTGTGCGCACGTGTGCGCGCGCACACAATTATTCTGGATAGAAAATCCTTAAGTTCTTGCTATGGCAGCAGTCTTCTTTTAAACAAGAGTCTGATTTTTATACATATAGGTTGCAATGCTTTTATCCTGTTCCCTTGGTACAACGAATTAGATTAAGGACAATGTACATAAACTAAATTATCCACAGGGTCACCAGTAGAAAAGCTCTGTCCATGGCTAACTCAGAAAGATAGTCTCTTAGGGATTTGGTGTGCAAGGGATAAAGGTATAGATAAGAGACTGAAATAAAGAGATGAAGATAGAGATAAGAGATGGGGGAGAAACAGAGAGGAAAAGAGAGAAAGGTGTTATTTGGTTGTGGCAGAAAAAGGTAAATGAGTGATAGGGAGAATTTTATTGGAATAGTATAGTGTTAGAAAGAAAAAGATCCCTAACGTTAAAGGGTCAATAAGACCACTGCATCATTAGAGTTGCTTGAACCCTCAAAGCCATTCTAACCCTCCATGAGGAACATGTATCTGGCTGAGCTGCATTCTCTAAAGAAAAAATGCAGGCATCCACTGACAGAACAATAAAAGCCCACAAAATCCTGGCTCCATCAAGTAGATATATATGCTCTACACAAATATCTGCTAGGAACCACATTATGGCTTTTCAAATTTAGATATGAAAGTAAAACAGTGAGAAAGAATAAGAACATTCCATGCACAAGGCACCATTCAAAGATGAGGAAACAGAAAGTAGAAAACAAAGAATCTATAAAAATATTATCTATACTAATAATAGAGGAATATGCAAATTGTCTGGGACGCCATCACAGTAACAGTAACGACCAAACAACAGATTGCATGGGGCGACAAGGCCGGCAGGGGGGTTAGTGAGGGATGACCAGATGACTGGGACACCGTCACAGTAACAGTAATGACCAAACAACAGACTGCATGGGGCGACAAGGCCGGCAGGGGGGTTAGTGAGGGATGACCAGATGACTAAACAGCGGGGGGGGGGGGGGCAGTTGGGTGCGACTAGGCCAGCGGGGGGGGCGGGGAGATGGGAGCAACCAGGCCGGCAGGGAGGGCAGTTTGGGGCGATCAGGCTGGCAGGCAGAAGCAGTTAGGGGTGATCAGGCAGGTAGGCAGGTGAGCAGTTAGGAGCCAGTGGTCCCGGATTGTGAGAGGGATGTCCAACTGCCTGTTTAGTCCCAATCTCCCAGATTGGAGAGGGTACAGGCTGGGCTGAGGGGACGCCCTCCCCACCCCATGCACGAATTTCATGCATTGGGGCTCTAGTTGTAATATAAAGGAAAAAGAGCATTTATATGAAGAATCACAGAAAAGTCCATTTCTAAAAATTATATATATATATATTTTTTACCAAAAACAAATTCTCAAATGTTTGGTATTCAATCTCTATTCTGGGATGTGATAAATATAAAATTAAGTGTTTTTTGGGGTGGTTTTTTTTTGCTATTTTTTTTTGTGTGTGTTTTTGCAATTTTGTCTAGCTAAGTAAAAATTAGGCTGTGGCCCTGGCTGGTTTGGCTCACTGGATAGAGCATCGGCCTGGGGACTGAAGGGTCCCAGGTTCGATTCCAGTCAAGGGCATGTACCTTGGTTGCAGGCACATCCCCAGTAGGGGGTGTGCAGGAGGCAGCTGATCGATGCTTCTCTCTCATTGATGTTTCTAACTCTCTATCCCTCTCCCTTCCTCTCTGTAAAAAATCAATAAAATATATTTTTTTTAAAAATTAGGCTGTGTCCTTAAAGGCAAGCTTTTGTTATTTTTGCTGTTGTCATTGGTTATTGTTAGCAAAAATATAAATAAATAAATAAATAAATAAATAAATAAATAAATAAAGCCATTTAAATGTTGCCACTCTATCTAGAGTTCCAGAGAGAGAGCAAGTCAACTTGATATAGACAACCTGTGTTTAATTATTTGGGCTCTTCAAGGGCCTCCCATCTTAGAACATAGCTCTCTCTCATCAAATGAGTTTCATTTATCCCTCATCACTCTGCAATAAGTGAAAAGTGTTTACATTCATTTTTAAAATTCAGTAATTTTAATGGAAATTATTATGATGCATTCTATCTCAACCCAAGATACCCAAATAAGATTCAGTTAGAAAAAAATATATTTAATGATAAAAATTAATATAAACAATAACTAAAAGTGAATAAACAAATATGCACAATTTAATACAAAATATATTTTTTAATGTTTTTATTTTATTTATTTGTTTATTTATTTTTGTTGTTGTTGTTGTCAGTCCTCAGCCAAGGATATTTTTTCCATTGGTTTTTTAGAGAGAATGGAAGAGAGGGAGGGGGTGGAAGGAAGAGAGAACCATTGATTGGCTGCCTTCTACATGCCTCTGACTGGGTTTTGAACCAGCAGCCTCTTGGTGCGTGTAATAATGCTTAACCAACTGAGCCCCATAGGTCAGGTGATACAATATATATATTTTTGGTGAGGTGCTTGTCAAAGGAGGAAGAGAGTCTTAATAGTGGATGATAAAGGAGGTTGAAAGGGAACCATCTTTTGTCGATGAATTATGCTTTCTGTGCCATGTTGTTCACTTTTTTTTTTTTTTACTTTTTAGGACTCGTGGTTACTTTATACTCAAGCTTTACTTAAAAATTAAGGTATAGCCCTGACCGGTTTAGCTCAGTGGATAGAGCGTTGGCTTGCGGACTCAAGGGTCCCAAGTTCGATTCCGGTCAAGGGCATGTACCTTGGTTGCGGGCACATCCCAGTAGGGGGTGTGCAGGAGGCAGCTGATTGATGTTTCTCTCTCATCAATGTTTCTAACTCTCTATCTCTCTCCCTTCCTCTCTGTAAAAAATCAATAAAATATATTTTTTTAAAAATTAAGGTATAACACAGAGAACAACTTTGGGGCCAAATTAAGGCTAAACAAAGGAGGTGCTTTCAAATACATGAATAGAGCATGTGCATTCAACAAATAGATGATTGTAGAAGATGCTACCCTTCTATCCCTCTTGCTCCATGTAGTTACACAAATCCACACAGGATGGGTCCATCCCAAATGATGCACAATTTACATTTGTCCTTTATGTTATTCTCTGAACAAAACCCGTGTGCCACATAAGTTGGTGAGTGCATCCAACCAAAACTGTGATATAAAAATATCACATTCCATGTCCCATCTATTAAACAGAGTGTTTTGAGAAAAAGTTGATATGTTAAATGAGTGGCCAAAAGTGGTTAATCCAACCGTTTTATGTGCATGGAGTCTATAAAATTCAATGTTCTTGGTCTCAACTCCTACATATTATCTGGCCCTTCCTACTGCTCCATCTTTATTTGTATTACTCTGCCTCTAACTCATTCTCCTCCAGCCATGCTGACCTCCTTTTGTTCTCCCAATATGTCAAATATGCTTTTAAGGGTTTTGCAATGGCTGTTATCTCTGCTGACAAAGCTCTTTACTCCACATGTTGACATGGCTCATTCTTTACTTCATTGGTTATCTTCAACAACAAAATGCGAGCTTCCTTAAGACAAAAACTTGGCCTGCTTTTATCATAGCTCTATCCCCACTGCCCTGGCACATAGTAAATGCTCAACCAATATTTCATGTTGTTGACCAAATGAATGAATGAATGATATGCCTTTGTTTGGGTTTTGTTTTGCTTGAAGATAACCACACTGCCCATACCATGTTGAATAATGGTGCTTGAGAATAACTGGGAAGATGTGAGCAAATTTGAATAAATAATCCAGGAGCTTTAAAATGTACAATCTCAGAAATAATTCACAAATATTTTCTATATTCTTATGAAGATTATCTGGTTTTTAAAATATTCTCTACTGAGAATTACTTTGCTGTATTAAGACTTTGCACATGTAACTTACTGGGAAACCAGCACTCATCGATATTTTGTAAATAGGACAATTTTAAAAAATAAATTTTAAAGGTGTTTCTTGTAAATCTATCACTTTTTAAAATATTCACTTAGCTTTTCATTAAATATTAAAGTATTTCATTTGGATTGTGTGAATCCAGGTGATTTATAGATAAAATTGTATAACTATACTATATTCATGTTCCTATGTTATCCATGTATTTTGCCACTTGATCCTCACAATCACACTGCATCAGGAAGGACAGCCACCATATCCCTAGTCTACACATAGGGAAACTGAAGCTAAAAGTTTAATAAACAAGAGAATGAGCCAGGAATAGAAGTTTTATATATACATGACTTCTGGGCAGTGCTTGTTCTTTCATTCCAAATCCATTTCTTAAAATGCTCTTAGACAATCAATGACATTTCCAGCAAAGAATCATAAAGCTTGAAGCTAGTAATCATATCCTCATTAGAGAACCCATTTTTAGCTAATCAGGCTCACAGGAAATAGCCTTACCCCTTACAGCATTTTAAAGCAATTCCTTACAAATTGCTCGTTTGCTCTGTATTTCACACGGCGTAAAAGAAAATATCCGTAACTCCATGCATGCAACACACAACATGTAAAACTTCTGAGCTCAAGGTGAATCCCTAGGTGCCTACAATAGAAATCAGTTTGGAGAAACATTTATGAATAGAAATAAACTGAAACACTATCTTTTCTCATTCTGTAAAAATGGATTTTTTTTCTTTTTACAAATATAATGACTTCTAATAGAATATGTCCCATAAAGTATGGGTTTTAAAAATTACCCATCCTTCTAGCAGGTCTGGCTTTCACAGAAAGTCATATTTAAACTTTACACAATCATTATTCACTTCTGTCAGTGTAGTTCAGGAATCTCATATTCTATGGGTTATTTATGCTTGGAAATTGCCAACACTGTCAACAAAAAGAATATCAGCCAGATATCTACACAATTTTTATTCTGTGTATGTGTAGTATCAAATGCAAACCTTGGCGTATGTGTGTGTGTGTGTGTGTGTCTGTCTGTCTGGCGGTAAATTGCTGTTTATATTGTCCACAATAAAACATAAGTAAATGTATTAATATGTAAATTTAATTTCTGCAAAAATTTTTTTTAACCAAGGTAATCTCTAACCAATGCCTCTTAGGTTAATTTATACAGTGGGGCCTTGACTTACGAGTGTCCCGACTAACGAGTTTTTCGAGATACGAGCCATCTCTCGGCCAATTTTTTGTTTTGAGTTGCGAGCTAAAATTCGGGTTACGAGCCAGCTTCAGATACCCCACCGCTAGTTGGCGCAGCGAACATCACAGTGAACGCCACAACATCAGCCCAGCATCACGTATCTCACTCATTCACTGTTGATTTGACATATGAGTAATTTGAGTTACGAGCTCCATCACGGAACGAATTAAACTCATAAGTCAAGGCCCCACTGTATGTAGGTCATTTTGAAACAAGGCAAACCTGTTTCATCTGCTTTACATTAGCATGGTTTCCTAAAAATTGCCAAGCTGGGTCACAGCTGGGATCAATGAAGGCCAGCATTTTGTCTTTGATGACCAGAACAATCCAAAGCAGGACAAGAGTTGTCTTCTCAAATGGTATCATAAAAAGATAAAAACCCACTCAGTATGAATGTTCATGTCCTTTAAAAAATAAGCTTTTTTTAATCCTTCTCAGACACAGAAGGGGATGAACGGGAAAGCTGTGTGTGTGACAGTGCTCTAAGGAAATAAGGCAAAGTCATCATGAGCCAGATGCATGTAGTACCCGGCCCTGCGGGTGCCTTTGTGAGGGTGACCAGTCTCCAACCGGGAAAGAGGAACTCAGACCCTCCACCTGTGAAAAAAAGGGGTCACTAACCTCAGGATCTCATCTCTTTAAGGCAGAGCCAGAGAACTCCCCACGAGTTCGACAGAAGCATTTAGACTGTTCTCAGGCTGCCGGCAAATTTAATTTCTTAGGCTCCTTGGGGGACCCAGCCTTAGCCATGTTGTGTTCTAGGTTGATAAGTATTATCAGACTCATATAATTAAATATCATTTTAACAAATATAAGATATATGAAAACGTGCCTGGCACATAGTAAGCACTTAAAATATTAGCTTTTTAAACATGTGCAGTAGCAACTCCCCAACAGAATATGGGATGTATCCACTTTCCTTCAGAAATAATAGCTACTTAGTCAAGAAACATTTATATAGTATCTTCTCCCTGTATCCCAATTCCTATATGAGCCCCAGTATTGTTTTTCAGTGATGAACACTTCCCTGAGCTTCACATTTGTGTATAACTTCCAATAGACATCACTACTTGGATAGCTAATGGATATCTCAGTCTTAATATGACTCAAACAGAATTCTTAATTTCTTCCCACCTCCTCTCTTGCCAGATCTTTTCCATTAACAATGAACTGGAGATAATGCATTTACATTTATTCTAAGTTGGGAATGGTTAAATTTATATAATTATAAAATTCCTTTTGTGATATGCTTGATGTTACAAAATTTAATCTTATGTACACCTCCATATTACAAGTTTATAACTACAAAAAAAGATAACATTTAACAGCAGCATTGATATTAACAATACTGCTTGATTTTTATAAGATTGTTATTTAAGGGAAATGGAGGTGTCATTCTTATGCTAAGTCTTACTCTTCTAAAAGAATTAGTCTACTGTTCATTTACATTGTAAGTCTTCTTGTAATTACAGTACCCTGTTAACAAGAGCTTTTGCTTTTGCATTATTTGAAAATGCTTCTAAGTGTTATCTTGGTTCTGTTCTATTCTGAATGGTTATATCCTTGACATTATTATAGATTAATCTTGTTTAAAGCAGCTTTATAAAATGGTGATTTAAATTAAATGTATATTACTTGAAATTATGCTTCTTGGTAAGGTTTAAAGTCTATGTTTATAAGACTTTAAAATGCATAAAGCAAATACTATATACTTGCCACAGATATAACAGTGTCCCACTTGGAAAGAAAGATGCTATTGTTTATGTAGATACTAGCTGTTATATTCACATTATTTTATTTTCAAATTGAGTTTTTAATTACTCCTGATAGTTATTATTAGAAAGTAATCTAGTCATACAGGAGTCTAGGCAAAATAAAAAGTATTAGCTACATCTTGTAATACTTTTGTAGTTCTATTTTTTACATTTATATCTTTAATCCATTTTTTCCCCTGATTTGTAGTGGTATATGGTGTGAGGCAGGGATATAAATTTACATCATTCTGAATGAATAGTCTCTCTGTCAATCCTGTTGTTTTTGAATTGTGGTTCTTTTTCTGGATGTGACTGTCTGATTTTCAGTAAACTGAAACAAGATTTCTGTTTATATACATATTTCTGAGCCTTGCATAAACATGTAATATAAATACATGTTTATATACACCATGTTGAACTATTTTATTCCTCACTACTATTTATGGCAAAATTACAGGCTAGTTCATCTGCTCACCGGGCTTGCAATAGCTTTGAAACAGCTCATCTTCTGCCACAACTTGGCTTTGCTGCTGCCATACATTTCTTTAGATGTCCAACAGAGGGCTCGACAATGAAAGATTATTAAAATGCTTCCTGTACCCCACCATTTATTTTCTGAATCCCAAAGATATGAGAAAAAAAGATTGATGTAGGAGAAAAATCAACAGAATTTTGAAGTTCTGCTGTTATGTTCTTATTGAGCATCTTCCCTGGACAGGTTGTTCTAAATCTACAGGTCTCAAAATTTTTCCCATCACAACAGGTGTTATTTACTTTCTTATGAATAATATCCACTCACCTTTCCAATGTTAACCATAAATTGCTCCCTGTTCTCTATAATTCAAACAAATATATGCAAATGAGTGAGAAGTACATTATCACGATTAACCTTGAATTAGCTATAATTAAATTTAATAAAACTAATTTATTGCATATTCATATACCTGATTAATTATTTAAAATATTACCTATTACAAATTGTGCATCGATTTCTCTAAATGATCTCTAAGGTCTCTTCTACCTCTAATACTAAAGAGCCTATACAAACACATCGATCTTAGCCAGAAGATGAAACAAAGTAGATATTCTCTGAAGATTGCTTAGGCATAAACTGTTAAACCAGTTACCCTAATAACCATAATTAGTTTAAACAGTCCATGAAAAGTGAGTGGTGCTGTCCCATCAGCATCCTCATTGACTCCGCTCCTGCACAATGATCTTACATTCCATGGATCACTTGGTTGATTAAAGGAAAAAAATAAAAAGCCTGTTCAATTTTGAGAGGTCTGCAGCATAATGCAAATTCAAAGAAACATATCAAATAAAGTGAAGACCTCCTGTGAGTTCCTGCAAGGAAAAGCCATTGAGGAACAAGGTTCCCCTGGTAGAAACCAAGGCAGTACTTTACGGCCTTTTGCCGGATGTTGGACAGCAGTGTTTACCGTTGCCCTAACTACGAGTGAGTTTGTATGCATGGTAGGACCATGCATAAGGTAAGATAAATATTTAGAATTTTTTTTTCCACAATCATTCATAAACAAATATAGTTAACATATATCCTTTGTTTTCTTATACTCAAGGTCCCCAGACAAAAGCAGGCTTCCTTGCTTTCTTGTTGTAATAATTAAGCACATTCTGCCTTTTCCCTCAGTATTCTTTATAATGACCATTCACTATATTGATGGACAGATATTACTAGTATTTTCTAGTCAAGGGGCAGATAACCTATAGATAGGTCTACATATTAGCTTATATAAGTTTCAGACACATGACAAAACCATTAGAATTTCAGTATATCTTTGAGTTCCCCTTGAAAAGGCTTGACCCTTTCAATAAAAAGCAAAACAATGGTGAGCCTCTTCTATATTAATAGCTCTTTCAGTAATGATAACATCACCTTCAAGAACTAGGCAGTAATATTGCTAATAAACAGCCTGTATGGTTAATACATTAAAGAGTTTATAATTAAGCTAATGTTTATATAACACCAGTCTTTTCTCTGCCCTCTCATAAATTCATGTGATTGTTATTCTCTATAGCCTCTGTCATCTGAAATAATTTGACTTTTTCACATCTCCTTTTAGCTTCTCCATCTCATTTACAATTCTATCTCTAAATAGATTTATCCTTCTCTGGTAATATCTCTTATTTTATTTCTTTCACTTCATATATCAGATCTTGCTATTGATAGTCCTGAATTATTCACTGTATGCTGTTTTTATACACTGCTAGAACTACACACGTGTTGTTTTATAATTTAAGAGCTCATTCAGTTACTGTGAAGTTTGTCCGTGATAACTGGTGCAGTACTTGAAAAGTTCTCTTTCATTCAGGACTGAACAAAAACTATTTAAAAGTCAATTTTCACAAAATTGACACATTAAGAATATAGAGCTCTTAATGCATATCTAGGCAATCCAACCTGCCATTTGATATGTCAGGCAAAATTCCAATTTTCATAATTAAACTGTTCAACATTTTATAAATGAATTGCAAAAGAAAATAGTGTAAACATTTCTAAAAGTACTTATACAGGTAATGTATCACAAAAATGCCCACAACTATTCAATAAACATTACATATTAGAGTTTGTGGACATGACAAAATCAGTGCTTACAATATACTCAGTGTCTTGCAATTTCACCTCTTTTCTCATAATTCTCTAGAAACACCCATTTTCTTTTCTTTTTTTTAAAATATATTTTATTGATTTTTTACAGAGAGGAAGGGAGAGAGATAGAGAGTTAGAAACATCGATGAGAGAGAAACATCGATCAGCCGCCTCCTGCACATCTCCCACCGGGGATGTGCCCGCAACCCAGGTACATGCCCTTGACCGGAATCGAACCTGGGACCTTTCAGTCCGCAGGCCGACGCTCTATCCACTGAGCCAAACCGGTTTCGGCATAGAAACACCCATTTTCTGATTGCCCTTCTAATGACTACATTTATTACCTCAGTGCAAATTAACCTGGATGACATCACAATTGTTGGAATATATTCAGAATACATTTTGATCAAAGCAAACGAAGCTATAAATTTAACAATTTGTGTTTTTAAAATATATTTTTATTGATTTCAGAGAGGAAGGGAGAGGGAGAGAGAAAAACATCAATGATGAGAGAGAATCATTGAATGACTGCCTCCTTCATGCCCCTCACTGGGGATCAATCCCACAACCCAGGCAGTCTGATGTTCTATCCACTGAGCCAAACTGGCTAGGGCCATTTTGTTTTTTTGTAAATCATTTTTAAATTCACATGTCAACCAATAATAGCAAACATAGTGAAAATTTCATTTAAAATAAGTATTTTATCACTTAGGTTGTGAATAGATTTCGTTGTAAGAGTCCTTTTTCTAATGAGTGTATGTGTATGTCTCTCTCTTTATATATATATATATACTAGAGGCCTGGTGCACGAATTCGTGCACAGGTGGGGTCCAGCCCACCCACCCCGATGGGGGCCGATTGGGAGTGGGGCCGGCCGGGGGGCGGGGCCGTGGGTAGTTGGCTAGCCGGCCCCACCCCTGATCAGGGTGGGGGGGCCGATCAGGACCCCACACTCCCCCATCGGGTTCATTGGCCAGCCGCAGTGCGTGTCATAGCAACCGGTCCTTCTGGAAATTCTGGTCGCTT
>NW_005871053.1:14075173-14117290 GCF_000147115.1 Myotis lucifugus
CCTTCTCCCCTTCTCGCAGGTGGGTGCTCTGCCCATCCCATCTTCTCCCTAGCCCTCCTAAAATATGGATATGAAGTATTTATGCACTCATTCATTCATTCACTCAGCAAATAGTTATTGAGTTTCTACTAGGCACAGTGTTGGGAGTGAAAATATGATGAAAAATCAGATATTGTCTCTGATTTTGAGGCACTAACACTCAAGTGAAGGAGGAGGGATATCACAAGTAATCACATCATAAATGTAACAGTCACAGCCCAAATGAGTTTATTCCACTATACTCTAAGTACCAGGTGTCCTGGCTAGTCATAATTCCATGTGCCCAGTGCTTATAATAGTGCCTGTCGCATAGTCAAAGTTCAATAAGCATTAAGTTCCATGGAGAGATATGAGCTGGAAAAATGAATTTTGGAGTAATTGCCTCTAGGCAAATAGACTATAGAGTGAATAGCCTGATTAAAGAAGAAAGCTGAGGCACTATATGTTTTGAAACATGAAGAGATCTAAAAATACTGGCAAGCACCAGTAATATTTACCAAACAATTAGTAAGTTCTACTTCTCAACTTATCCTAATATATATATATATATATATATATATATATATATATATCCATCCATCCTAGGCTGGAGTTTGTCAATTCTAACATCACATTAAAATCAACTTGGGAGACTTCAAAAAAATTGATGTATGGAGGAAGCCATGCCCAGGGAGTTTGATATAATTTTTTTTTCATCCTTACCTGTGGGTATGTTTTTACTGATTTTTTTTAGAGAGGAAGGAGGGAGAGAGGGAAGGGGAGAGAGAGACATCGATGTGAGAGAGAGATACATCTATCAGTTGTCTCCTGTATGCCACCTGACCAGGGATTGAACCCACAACCTAGGTAGGTGCCCAACATAGGGATTCCCACATACACACAACCTAGGTATGTGGGAATCCAACCCACAACCTTTTGGTGTACAGGATGATGCTCCAACCAACTGAGCCACTCGGCCAGGCCAGTTTGGGGTAATTTTTCTTGAATAGACCACCTGTGATTGAGAATCACTTTCCTGGAAAATACTCCTGAACTTTTTCTTCTAGGTGGATATTAACATTTACAGCATAATGCCAGTCAATTGGTTTAGAGTGACATTGTTTTTATCTCTGTTTTATTAATTATGTATGAGCCACTAACCACAGATTGTTAAACAAAGCAATAATGAAACTGCTTCATGCAATTAAAAAAACATCAATTATAAGAAAAAGAATTTTCACTCTTATCATTCCATGAAGCCACTTTCTGAAAATTAAACTACAGTCTTATTTCCATCCAATCACTTCTTATCTTCCTTCACTGATGCTAATGAAAATGGTGTTATTTTGATGTTCAACTTTTGGCTCATATGTCAGGTACACCTGCAGGTTAATGTTCTTATTGATTATATCTTTCAACATACTCCTACTCCAAATACAAATTGAAACAGCAAGTTTAACCTTATGTTTATTATTTTCTTTAAGGTACTGTGATTTTAATGATTTTTCCCATCATTTGCTTTGGAAAAAATATTGTATGTTAGATTTATTGGCCATCAGCTTTTTTAACAACATTAAAGAGACACAAAAAACTAGAGTTAGCCTCACTTGCAAGTGCAGTGAGATTTAAGGTGTCTGACAAATGTGTCCTCTCACCCAAAATCTCTCCCTTAAATCCTTGCTATTCTCACATATCCCATCATTAAAGGGTTACATCATTTTAAAAATAACTACTATTATCCTGTCAAAATGCATATGCGTGTGGAAAGGACACAGCCCTTAATCTGTAACAGTTATTAGCCCTGGGGTGAGGATCAATTTGTCAACTGTCACCTTTGAAAATGGAGTGCAATCCAGTCTTCCGTCATAGAAGAGGGAACAGGCTTTAAGAGAGATAAAAGGGAAGCACTCAGCATTATTGCTGAGAGAGGACGCAATAATGGTACCCTGAAGTCAAGGAGGCTGCGTCCCAGAGCCCCTGGCAGGCCCAGGATGTCTAGAGGAGGAGAAAGATGCCGAAAATGTGCCATTGACAAAGGTAGAGATAAGAAATATGGAAGTAGGCGTTTGCCTACCTCCCAGTTTTACTTACTTTCAAATTCTCCTTTAGATAACACTGCTATCTAAGTGGGAAAATAGAAAAAACCTGGCGTGGAAGATGGCTGACCACTCTGGTTTTCACTGTAAAGACATCCGGACGAGAAGTCACTGCGGTGTGGTTGAATGAGCTGATTTGAGTCACCTGGGTTCAACTATGCCAGCTTGGACCTGAAATGGCTACGTGAACTTGGGCAGTTTCTGAACTTCCTTATTTTTTTTCAGTTCCCTCGTCTAAAAAATCAAAAAATTAAATGTAAATTAACCAAAACATAATTCATGCTCAATAAAAGGTGGCTTGTTGTTATTATCAACAGCAAGGTACACACTCTGCATTAAAATACGGCTTTGCCATCTCATATGAAAAATGAGAAAGAGGGACAACATGAACTCTAAGGATATAAACAATGCTCAAATTCTGGGACTCTGAACATCATTCTTATAAGATTGCATATAAGAGAATATACACTATCTTACATTGTCAGTAGATATAGATATGAATATAGCTATATATTCAGGAGTGTAAGTAAAATAAATGGAGACTTTTATGATATGTGATATTCTTTTAAAAAATTAAATGATTAAAAGACCTTAACCAGACACTATGTTTATTAACTCTAAGGATATAAACAATGCTCAAATTCTGGGACTCGGAACACCATTCTTCTAAGATTGCATATAAGAGAATATACACTATCTTACATTGTCAGTAGATATAGATATGAATATAGCTATATATTCAGGAGTGTAAGTAAAATAAATGGAGACTTTTATGATATGTGATATTCTTTTAAAAAATTAAATGATTAAAAGACCTTAACCAGACACTATGTTTATTAATTGCCTCATTCTCCCATGCTTCCTAAGAAATAACAAAGTATCTACTTAAATGCCCTTAAATATATCTTTAAGTCTACATAGAATTTTATGAAATGAGATCTAAAATGCCTTCTTTCATGTAAAAACACGTGAGTATAACTACAGAAAATATTCAAAGTTTTAGCTATTTTATCTTTTAATTGCAGATAATTTGACTAGAGTAAATATAGATTGTGTACCACACAATGCGTCAAATTTACCTACTAAAATGCTGCAGTTTTTTTCCTTTATTTTTACTGCTTAGGGCCACACATATTTCTTACAAAACTTATTTTTTTTAAAAATCCAAGAACATTCTATTCTGAAACACACTGAAATTATTATTCACAAAGTATATCTTAATTTTCTTATGATTTGTTTTTATTAGATGTAATTGACAGCTTCATACATTGTTTGCGGGTAGTTTTTATCGCGCGCTAACAGGTGGCTCTACTTCTATCTTAATTTTCTCATGATTTGTTTTTATTAGATGTAATTGACAGCTTCAGCAGTAAAGTTCTCCTCTGAATCCCCGTGGAAAGTTACTGCTACTGGGAATGATCTAGCACCAGGTGAAACCATCAGGTGACTAAAAATGAGACAGATTCTGTGCCATGTATCAGTGATGCTCCCCTAAATTTGGGATACAAATAAAAAGCTTAACACAAGAGAGGTTTTCCCCTCTACGTAGACATGATCCTGTGCTTGGGAACCACACATAATGTTTTGCTACTTTCTTCTGTGACGAGTCCAGTTAACTGAAACTAATCTGTTCAGTAAGAGCATGGAGAAACCCTGGGAAATGGGCCAAGTAACCCCAGAATTTTAATTCAGCCACATAACATTTGTCAAACCTGCTTCATTTCGCAAAAGGTTAAACATCTGCCAGCATCTAGCAGTAGGTCTGTGGTGTACTATTATCGAGACTCCAGCTAATGGGGGAATGTTCGCTCACTGCTATGCTACCTGCTTCAAGGAGAAATGTGATTGTAGTTTTCTTAGTGCCTCCGAATTTTCATCTCATCAGCTATACAATTTTCCTTGTTCTCATATTTAATTTTAGCAAAATCACAAGTAATGGCCAAGGAAAGGGATAATGTCAAGGTAAAAATCGGTATCTTTAATATGCTGTACAGTTATGCTCATTTTAGAATAAATGTTGAAAAGAAAGATTTCACTGATTTTCAAACAGAATTATTTTTACATTTTCTGATTAAATTTCCCCATAACACCTTTGAGATCCACAGTTATTCTTGCTTGATCGTGGATTGGTCTTTTCAGCTATATCCTTCTACATGAATAACAATGATGCCAGCAGTCGCAGCAGCAGCTGCTGCTGGGAAAACCGCAAGACTCTGTAAAGTAACTCGCCTGCTTTTTACATTATTCAAGCACTAAAAATAGGAGATCGAATTATAAATCTAGAAGACAAGCTGTGCAAGCCAGAAGCTAAGACCCTTGATGTAGATACAAAGATCTTTAAGAAACTTCATGTTCAATTATTATTTTTATTAGACTAACAAGCCAATGATGAGCACAAGGGAATGTGCCACTCACTCAAGCTGTGAAGTTCTGAAAAGGTTAGGCACAGCAGATGACATTGTGTGCAAAATAATGTTCATCATTTCTTGTGACTTAGAATGTAGACAGAAGGGTGTGTGTGTGTGGAGGGGGAAGCTGATGTCAATTTATTGTAATGAGAATTTTGGAAATAGAATAAATGGTATAAAATACATTTGTACGTCACATCCTAATATCGCATTGGTTTAAGAAATGCCTCTCGAAATATTTTTTGTCTAGCCAAATATTATGGAACATTGAGCTTTTTCATTCATTGTGCAGTTTTATATATAACAAGAGGGGAAAAATTTCTACCTTTTTTTTAGTATTAATAATGATAAATTGTGATTTCTATCTTACCAATTGCATTTTTTTTTGCAGTTACTTTCAATCCTATCACCTTCTCTTGATGCCCATTTTATTTTGGACACATTATTTACAGACCAGACAAGAGTTCTATAAACCAGTGCCAAGACAGTGTTAGAATATGCAGCACAGATTTCTCAGTGGGTTGGTAAAAGGAGGACATACTAGGAGAAGAAACAAAGCCTTGTCAAAGAAGAGATGAGGAATAAACTTTGCATAAATAAATGCATTCAGATTAATAGTGATACAGAGACAAGTATACAATAATATTTCTTAACCTCGGAATAATTTACAATCCCTTCACCAATAAGATATTCAGGACGCTGTGGGAACAGGAAGGAAAAAGCACCGCAGTGTACTGTAACTATGTGGGAACGTGACTACAGCACTTTATATAGAGTGGAGTGAGGAAAGAAAATCTTTGTGGAAAATTGGGGAGTTAAGAATGTTCAAGACAGAGTTTAAGGCTGGAGGATAAAGTGACAAGATTTTCAAAGTGAAAGGCAATCAAACTGATAGTTCAAGAAGGAGCTCTGAGTAACCAAGGAAAAGTTATGTTTCACAGAGGTAGTTCCTATTTCCTCATCCCAGAAAGTGCAGCGAGCCACACATACAATTATAAAAGTTGGGCTACTCTACTGGACTCCACATTTCATAACATTGTGCCCTTGCAATGCAGGGTGGCAATCCCCAAGGAGACCCACCCCACACCCACCAGTGTAAAAGCAGGCCACTGAATGACAATCAGGTGAATCCATTCATGGAAAAGAATGGACACTTTCTAGTCTTACCCTCAGAAAAAAATAGAATGGATAACATTTGTATCCAAAAGACTTACTAGGATTTAGGACCCAACCACCTTTTAAGAGCAATATTTTTTTAAAAAATCCTTTTAACAGAAACCTATACCCTTGCTGACCTGGGAGTCAGACTCTGGAATAGTTTGCTCCCTTCCCCCTCCCCCCTCCCCCCCACCGCCCGCTTTAGTTTTGCCTTTTGCTTGGACTAAAACAAGTGATTTTATATACTGGAAGGAGTTTTCAGTTCGTACATTTGCCTTTCCAAAGGCCTATAAACAAATCAAAACCTAACTACAGGTGCAGAGCTACCCCCACTCACTGGGAGGGAACCTATTCAGATCAAATGCCTTAACCTCAATGTCATTCATACTTTCTAAGCTAATGATAAATTATTGTATCTAATTTTTGTTTGTTTCAGGTTTCATTTTTTGCCCTTTTCATGTTCCATGACCTGGTATGCTTTATCTCCTCCCAAGTTCTTGGATTATTTTTTTCTTTGTCTTTTCGCAGATCATTTACTCAAAGCTAGATGAAGATGTTGAAAGGCCTTAGCACTGAAATGATGATGGCCCACAAGAATGTGAAAACAATTGTACCATAAAACACAAAACCATTAAAACTGAAGCCTAATAATTATTTAGTAATCCCATTGCTCTTGTTCCATTTCTTTTGTATGTTTTAACTTTACTTCTTCCTGGACCTCTATCCAGGTATTTAATTTCAGATCATGATAAACTAGTTAGGGAATGAGGACAAGAATGGATTAAGGAAAAGAAAAGGGGAGGAAGGAGAGAGGAAAGGGGGTTACAGTGATCAATTAGGAATACATGTGATAGCAAGATATTTTAAAGTTGTCTCTTTACTAAGATATAACTAAATTGAGTCAATCTTGTTGCTGCTTTTGTTTCATTTTGTTTAAGCCTGATAGATGGCTTTATTGCTTTCACATTAGCTAATTGCTTGTTATAGTATCTGCCCTTTGGTTAGTCTACCTGTCCTCTACCATCAGTGATTTGCAAAGTGTGATCCTCAGGCCAGCAGTATCACTATTACCCAGGAACACGTTAGAAATGCAAAACCCAGGCCCCGCCCCAGACTCAGAAACAGACAATCTTAGGGTTTTGTACCCAGTGGTTTTGTTTCAACAAGCTCTCTAGGAGATTCTGACACATGCTGAGTTCTAAGCACCACTGCTTTACACATCAATTAGCATGGTTTTGTTCCTCTGCTTAAAGTGCTTCAACTTTTCCTATTTCATCTTCAAAATACAATCCAGACTTCTATTTTAACATAAAAACCATCATGTGGTCTGATTCATATGTTGCTCCTATATGCTAATCTTCCACCAAACACAGCATGCTAGCCACACTGAAATTCATTTATTTCCCCTTGTTACCTATGCATGTTATTTCTGACTATTGGAAAACCTTACATATTATTTTAGATCCAGAAAATTTCTACTTCCTCTTCAAGTTTCTCTCAGTTACTGCCTTTTCTGCATTCTTTTTTTTTTTTTTTTGAGGAGGAGAATATCCATTGCAAGATATGCCATTTTTGTATTG
This sequence comes from Myotis lucifugus, assembly GCF_000147115.1. Lineage (NCBI taxonomy): Eukaryota > Metazoa > Chordata > Mammalia > Chiroptera > Vespertilionidae > Myotis > Myotis lucifugus. The sequence continues at coordinate 14,082,434 of NW_005871053.1, forward strand.
TGATTTTTTTGTATTAAAATCACTTGAGAAACAGCCAGTGCAAGAAGGACATTCTGACTCTCTTGTATCCCCCCCGGAAGTAGAAAATAAATATTCCACGTGAAAAGTATCCCCCTCAGAGTGGAAGGTATTCTTAGCACCAGGAACAGGGAACTTAGGCCCAAGAAGGCTGTATAAATAAACCTTGTTACTTCCTCACTAATTTACAACCCCAAGCCCAACCTCTCTGTTTTGTCAACGCTTCACAATTTTATTCTGTCTTTGTCTAAAAGGTATAAGAGTTCCCTGCTTTAGTCATGTTTTTATATCTCATATTTTTATGGAGGCTCCCATACATACAAAATTAATTTTGGGTTTTTTTCCTGTTAATCAACCATATGTCAATTTAATTATTAAACCAGCCCCCTTCCCCCCCCCCCCCCCAAAAAAAAAACTAGAAGAGAAGAAAAATTTTTTCTCTCCAACACTTTTTTTTAGATAGAAACTTCTTAGAGGAAACGGAATGTATCAAATGATGTCCATTCATTCTTGCACTATGCGTGCCTGTACCTATAGGGTGAATAACTGCTTCCAAGGATCACCTATTGTATGATCTGAACTTCCCACAATACAGTTGTGAGCCATAAAGGAAAGAGTTTTTAGACTAGATATGGAAAACAAGTCAACAAACAAAAAGAAAGTGGAAACATGCGTGCAGAAGTATACATGGATGTTTCAAATTCAAAATAATGGAACAAACAATGTTTAAGTTATTATATGAACTTGTAACAATGTGAAGGGCCAAGAGTAAAGCACTGGTTAGGAAACCGGCGTGGTAAATTGGTTCAGAGCTGCTGCTAGTGGAGGGTTTTGCAGAAATCAGCCATTTTTACAGTTAAGTATAAAGCACGAGGCCTTGCCACAGAACACATAAGACACTGGAATTGAGAAGTCTGAATAAAACAGGATTGAAAAAGGCAACACACTAAGAGAAGCAAAAGACTGGAAAATACGTTACAGCCAAAAAAGAGAGATACTACCACCGCCCACCCCCTAACTGCCCCCTCCCCAAAAAAGCTTGTGTTTCTCATCTGGGACTTAGTGTGAAAAAACAATCTCAGGAATCTCTGAGAATAGGCTTCGTTCAAGTACATTTATATTTTGAATATACAATGTCAGGAAAAACTGCAGAGCAAAACATCTAATGAAAAGGGTTCAGGACTTACGGTTTCAGTTCTGACATGTAACGAGCTTGGAAGTCATCGCTGAACAGTCTAACTTCACCAGCTCTTCCTAGATCCATCTGAGAACTGAGGTCACAGAGCAAACTGCTGCCTGAAAACTGGAGAACAAGGTAAATATAAAGATTCACAGCCAGATCAGTTAACCAACTGCAGCCAGTAATTCACGGGAACATTTAAGTGGTAATTGACTAATTCCTGGAGGCTGTGTGGACTCACTTGAGAATTTAAAAAGGCCTGGGGGCCTGGTCTTAAAGGAGCCCCCCCCCCCCCCCCCCACACACACACACACACTTGCATAGGTTTTACCTTCAAGAAACTCATCAAGGAAAACTACCAGAGATTTATCTGTTCTGGGAGAAAGGCAATATAGACAACTTCATACCCCTCTAAGCCTTCCTAATTTACTTAACAGGAGAGGAAAATAGTCTTAGAAAGGCTTTTGAAGATAACGATCCAGGGACTCAGTACCACAAAACAAAACAAAACGAAAAACTTGATACTTAATCACTAGATTATATAATGCTTTCCATTCCCATTCAAGTATGTCCCACAATTCTGAAAGGGTTAAAGACAATAAAACGGGGCAGAGAAAAATTTACTGTGCTTAGCAGATAATCTTGCAGAAAGCTTGCAACTTTGAGCACACCTTATAGCCCAAATAACTACTAGCCACCTGACACTGGGAGGAACCAAGTTCTGAAGGACCCTTCCGTCAGCAGAACGGCTTGCAGCCAGCAGAAGTTAATAAAAACCTGTTTCTCCCTTCTGTCTTCACTGACGCCATTTTGTCGGACTCGGCCCACCTGCACCCAGGTGCCCGGCATAAAAATCTCTTGTGATACATTATGGCCTCATGTCACAGGTGTGCTACCCTGGCCCACCCCGAACCTTTCAATTTCTATATTGGTCTTATTTCCATTCTTTAATTTCCTCTCTGAGATTTAATTGGCACATTTTCTATTGACTTGTCTTCAGATTATTAACCCTGACTTCTGCTTTGTTGAATCATTCAATTCAAATATTATATTTTTAAGTCCAGAAAGCCCATGTTATTTTTTTTATAGATTTGAGTTTTCTGCTTAAGTTAAACTTCTTTTAATCCACTTTTCATATTTTACTGTGTTTCATTTTTAATGTCTTTGTCCTGCTAAGTCCAATGGATATATGCCATCTGTGGGTCTAATTCTACTGCCTATTTCTTCTCGAGATTTTTAAACATATATTTTCTACCAATTTGCATAACTTGTGGCTTACATTTTATATTAAATATTGTGCATTTAGAAGCTATAGAGGTTGTAGATGATGTTATTTTTCCCCCAGGAGGGTCTCCTTCTGGCTTTGCCAGGCAAATAGGATGAAGTGCTGACTCCATCCATTCACTTAGGGTTTAAGTTAGGTGGGGAGCAGGGTGCATTTTTAGATTTAGTCTACTTCCAATTCTTCCTTATTCCTTTGATACGCCCCAACACAATCTTTTATTTTAGAGCCTAGCAAGTCTCTGTTGCCTCATTCCTAAAAGACAGCAGAATGTTCAGTTCTGCATGTCAGTGTTTTTGAGCATACCTTTTTAGGTTCTTGTTACATGAAGCTTCAAAATCTCCCACACCACACTTTGTGGGTAAAACCAGCCGTGTATATAGGACTTCTCTCAACTCTCATTCATCACACCAACTAGAATGATGGTCAAAATATCTGTTGGCTGTGCTGAGGGGAAGGTCAGTCAGCAGACCTGCAAATTCTACTCAAATGCTTCTTCTCTGTAGTTTTCTTTTGCATTCGGGGTGTTTTGCCATTCAGTTAAAAAAAAATTGTAGTCAAATTTACAGTGATAATTTATGGCCTCTTCGTTTGCATTATGTTTCAAAAATAGTCTGTTTTTCAAAATATTAGAAAACTGTTTGTTCTCAAAACGATATATTTACATTCTTGAGCTATTTAATCCATCCAGAATTTTATGTGTAAATGTATTTGTTAATACTATTTTATTTATTGATTATCATCATTTATGGCCATACTTTATCTTTACACCATTTATCAACTATACTGACATAAATATATCCTCATTTATTTAGTATCTTTTCCAACCAAGTAGATATCATAAAAGCTGATACACATCTTCCTCATATCTTAGTATCCCTAGTCACTCCCACTGTTCATCACAAAGCCAGCATTCAATAAAGATTTGCTGGATGAATGCCTGAGTTACTGAGCTGAAAATGCATTGGCTAGGTGGGGATTTTGGAAAACATGGAATATCTTTGAGGACAGACTTGTTCCTTCTAGCCTACAGCTTTCCCTTTCCAAGAGTGAGAAAGTTGGCTATCACCATCCACCTTACATTTACTTATTTGTTCAATCCCAGTGTACATATTCTTTTTATTCTGAAATAGAACTTACCTTACATGATATTACAAAGCCTCTTAGCATCTAACAATATTTTTAGAAAGATGCAAGATATTTGCTAAATTAATGAAAGAATTAGAAGTTTAAAGTTAGAGAAAATTTTAGTTATAGTTTTATCCTAAAACTGTCTGTTATTTTTTAAGTGTAGTGTTTTATCAGGTGACTTTCATAGCTATATGGAACAAAAGACAACTTCCATTCAGACTGGCCAACCTCCTATCTGAATAGGAGAAAATAAAAAGGAGAAAGGCACATTTGGGTAAAATCAGATATAATAGGTTTTGCTCCACTTCCTGAAAATACTCCTGAAACACATAGTCATAAGAATGGACAAGCAGGTTTCTTCCCCTTAGTTTCTCGGCTGCATGGGCAAAATTTCCTCAGGGTCTCTGGAGATTCAAATGCTGCAGAATAAATAGGAGCCTGGCCTATTAAGGGTAATGGATATAGGAATACCTGATTACACCCTACTCCCACTTCCACATCTACCCCAACACTAGCTGATCTCCAAGGACACTGCTGTATTGTGCTGAGATCAGGGGAGCACTTCTTAATGGATTTTACTAAAGGCAGTTAAGTCTAATCAGATTGAACAACTAATCAATTATCATCATTACCTTATTAGCTAAAGCACAGAATACACCATTTCTTCCAAGTAATTTCTCAAGAAATTTAACCACAAAATTTTAGATATTTCCATAAAACCTAATTTTAGATATTTCCATAAAGCATATTTTTTTAAAAAAAGAGGAAAAAATGCACTTAACCTCCACACCCTGTCAGATGGCTTGTTCTAAAATCTTTCCATTTTAACCAATAGTTTGCAGTTTGACCGACATTCTTAATTGTCAGCTGGGCAAAGAAGGCACCATATCAGGTATTTATTACAAAGCACCATCTTTTACCTTAACTGGAAACACACAGCCAGGAGTCCTGTGTTCTCCTCAGAACAAAAGACAAAGTGTATGGTGTGCTGAGATGGAGTTGGGGGGCAATTGGAGTTTATGGGCCCAAATATGTCTCCAACCACTACCACATGTGAGTCCAAATACAGCATACACTGTACATGAAACATTCATTTAATATTCCAAATCTTACTTGCTAGAAGATATGAGCTTTTGATTTATTAATGGACTTGGAACAGGAAAAAAAGTATAATTTGCAGATAAAGGACTTTCATCTTTATTGCAAAATAGAACTAAGTTAGGAATAGAACTGGATGGACATAAATTTAATCATTGGGGTGGGTGGCTGGGTTGAACTTCATTATATGTGAAGAACACATAAGTAAAGAATAGGATTTCAATTAATTATTTTATAGGCTAACTTAATTGTGTTTTTAGCCTTTTTTTTTCTTTTTGTTTGGAATAATAGGAAATTTTGTGACCTGTAAAGCAATCTGATTCTGTAATGGGAATAAAAGTATTGATAACAGCAATGCAGTATTGGATGTAAATTGATACTTTATCAGTAAAGCTTAGATTTCATGGTTTATTTGCATCAAGAATGTGAAGATATATTTTCTTTATACATTGTTAAGAATATATATACATGGTTATAGTGTACATTATCATTCATTTGTTTAGTATCTATTTCATCTTATCTCTAGCAAAGTTCCTTTTCTTTTTGTATAGGTAACAGTTTTTCCCTCATATGTTCTCATATATTCCCTGTATGTAGGGAGAAGCTGCCCTCACCTCCAGCTGCTCAGTTGGGCCTACCCTCCCGGCCCACCCTCCTCATCAATGATTGGTTTAAGAATGTACATGTGACACAGCTTAGACCAAGGGATGTGAGAAAAGATTTTCTGGGAGACTGACATAATAATTCCTTTATCTTCTGGAAATAATTCTTTAAACAACTTTTGCCCATTCTCTTTTATTGCCATGAATTGATCTAAAGTCTGGGACTAATTCTGTGGTCTTAGTAACAATCTCATGATGAAACCAACACAATGTAAAGAGACAGAGGCAAAGAGTTACTAAGGAAAAGAGTGAAAGACTGAGTTTACTTAGCCAACAATTAATATCAAGTTTATAACGTAAAAAGTTTTATGTTAATTGTTCCTGAGGGCATCTAAAAGATAGAGTGAAAGTAATTTTTCTAAAAATAACAGAATTTTCCAAATGGCATTTCTTTCCTTTTTTTTTCTCTCCACTATTTAAGAGATCAGAGAATGGGTCTTTTAAATTATTCTAGAGCTTGCCTTTGTCTTGTAGCTTTTCCTCTTATCACAGATAGATATCAAGATTATGTGTATTCTTGATGCCAGAATGTGAAAAATTAATTTCTGCTGAAAATTGAACTTTGGACTTTCATATCTCAAAATTTGAAAGTAGAAATTTTATCACTTCAGCTTAAGAAAATTTCTAATAGCTTTTTATCACTTACAGTGATGTCTCCTAAACAGGTCCTTTTGTCACAAATATGATAATATTCTGTTTTTTCTTCCAGGTGTTGTCATACATTTTATGTGTATAAGTCACTGGAATTTGAGAACTCAAAGCGTCCTAAATATTATCTACACTGCATAATGCAATTCCTATTTGTGAGAAGATGAAGTACTATTGGAAAACCAATATATCATGGTCTATTTTGGTATTAATTTGAATTAATCTATCTTGCTGTCATGAGGGTATTGATATATTGTTCCTTCTGAGATAGTCCTTTATTGGCTTCATCATATATCAAATCTATGCACCACAGAAATCTATGTGTGGATTTTAAAATAAAATATCTGTTTATTGAAATATTTAAGTGTAAAATATTCTTCTATGTACTGGGGAATAATAAAGCTAATACAAAGGGACACATATGAAGAGCTGAGAATACAATAAAGACCTTGTCAACAAAAGAGATAATAAATTAGTGAAGATGGGGAGAAAATTTGGACAACAAATAATATAAAATAAGAAACAAAACTGGCTTTTTTGTGTGTGTGTGTGCATTTAGTTTATTTTTCATTTGTTTTTTGGATAACAGTACAGAAGCAGCTAGATTCTAAGTTTTGAATAGAAAAATGTTTCTATGTATTATATTCATTTTAATTAATATCACATTGGAATGTTTAATAGTGGAGTGTCCTGGTTTTGACATACAAATACTTCTAAGGTACAGAAAAAGTATAGAAAAACATAGAAAATGTTGAAATTATTTTTAGTTGGTATAATTTTTGCCTTATAATTACAGAAAAGTGCTTCATTAAATTCTGCCCGTAGTCAAGAAGTGAGGTCACTGCTCTTGTCAGAAAGTGAAGTCACTTCTTTTGTCTGAGGAGATACTCAGGGTACAGGGCCAAGCAGTAACCTCACTCCCTGACAATGGAGCCCAACAAAACTTGGAACCCTGGTAACCAGGCAGCCACATGCTGAAACAGCCCCTACCCAGCTCACTTGGAGAGAGACATTGACAAGGATGGAATGTTTGATTGTTGTCTGTTGTGTCCCGAGGCCAAGGCCTCACAAAGGGCAGCAGTGAGGGTATGTTCTGCTTCAGCCACCACTGGTTTAGGACGCAGCCTGTGGCCCTTTTCATGGCAGGGCCCAGAGTTAACAGAGGGAGACCCAGGGTGGTTTTGTCCGGGCCAGGCCACCACTCTGATCCCTCCTGAGCAGTCCTTTGTCCCCTCCCCCTGTGTGTGTAAGGGTGTGCACATAGAGAGGACCTGTCCTGAGCAGAACCAGGCAGCGGAGGGGCAGAAGCCTGGTGGGCCTGTCATGTTCACACCCCAGGTCGAGGCTGGCTGGTGGATGTGGAGTGTGGGCGGTGCCCTCTCCCCAAGGTCTATCCTGAGCCCGGAGGTGAATCTCATTTCCCCTGGGTGGAGTCTGTGCAGGCACAGGGCTGGGCCTGATCCAGGAGCAGAATGTCCAGTGGGCAGAAGCAGCAGCAGCTAGCACCTGGAAGGGCTGGAGGCCTCCTGACCAGCTGACATTGCAGAGCTCAAACCAGGACATGGAGGAGCAGCAGCTGGTTGAGAATATCCCTGCACCATCTCCACCAGTGAGGGCAGGTAGGTCATACTACAGAGGGCCGGAGCAGGGCTGAAGTGAATGTGTCCCCCTGGGGGTCTGGGCAACCAGGGCCCATAGACAGCTGGAGAAGGACTATTCTCCCCCAGGCCCCCAGACTCCACAGACAGCTCACGATTTCTGACTCTGACCTGGAGCACTGTGCCCAAACCTGGCCAGAGGACCTGTAGCCCGAGGAGACTGAGCCCAAGGGTGAGAAGGTAGGGAAAGTGGGGGTGGGATGGGGAGTGGAGATGCATGCAGCTTATGGGGAGGGGTTGGTGCACACACGCAGGGAGCACCCTAGAGACTGACCAGGAGCAAAGACCAGCCTCAGACCACCTACATGCTGGACCACTGGCAGGGAGGACATCCTGTGGTGGGTCCTGGGATGCAGCTTTCTGGAAGGCTCTGGCTAGTGTTATGTCTTTGGGGACACATGGAAATGCAGGCACGTGGGTGATCTTTTCTCCTCTTGCGACTCCAGCACTGGTCCAGAAGGCAGGGGCAGCTCCTGCTCCAGCACCCGTTGTCCATCCTGAGGAGCCGGATGCACAGCCGGAGGGGTGTCCACCTGCACTGGTCATGCCACCTCCAGCAGCTGCTCCAACTGCAGCTTGGGAGCTGGGGTTGGCCTGCACAGCATCTCATAACTGAGGCCCACCTCTCCTGCCTGAAGAACCCTCCCTCCAACCTGCCCTGGTACCTGCCACAGAAGAGGCACTGCCTCTGAAGAATGCATCAAGCCCAGCTCTAGAGCTGCTGGTGGGCGGAGACTGCTCGCCCTCTCCCATCAGAAGAATATGTTTAACACTCGCTCTTTGACCTTTTTCTTTTATTGTCTTTGTTATGTTTTTTCTTTTCTCCCTGGCATAATTCAGTTTTTTATTTATTTTATTTTTATTATTTGGGTTTGTTGAGGGGGGTGCTTTTTTTCTTTTCTTTTTCCTTTTTTAGCCTTCATTTTTTCACTGTGTAATTCATTTTAACTAATAAATAAAAATTATTGTTTGTATTTTAAGTTATACCATTCCTAAGAATGAAGTACATTCACGATGTTGTGTGAGCATCACCACTATCTGGTTGCAGAACATTCCATCACCCCAAAAGGAAACCCTGCACCAAAATTCCTCACGCCCCCCTCCACCTGCCCCGGGCAACCCCTGATCTGCTGCCCTGTTTCCTTTACCTGTTCTAGACGTTCCCTGTAAACGGAATCTGTCCATTAGTGCCTTTTTGCATGTGCTCACATGTTTTTGTTTGTATCGAAATAGCATTTTTGTTATTTGAAAGGGGAATCCCAGATAAATTAGAGAGGAGATGTAAAGGGGAAAAAAAGCCCTTTTCATAAGTGCGTGCATTATCTCAGGGTAGAGTCTGCTATTCTAAGTGTGATCCCAGGGCCAGAAGCCAGTCAGGCAACAGTTGGCTCTTCCTGTGCCCAAAACAAAAATGAGAAAAATACAGAAATCTGAAAAGACAAACCACAAGCTGGAAAGCACACCTCTGAACCCAAGACCAGAGAAAGTTTTCACATCCCTGAGGTGCAGCTCTCACCGATGCATGTCAGAGATGCCCAACCTCCCCGATGGGGACCCATGCACTGTAAGCACTGGGGAGAAAGCATTGTCACCATCAGACCGGCAGGCTTCTGGCCTAGTGGCAACCAGCCTTGGGGACAAAGTTAGGCAGCAGAGGCCCCAGCAGGTCTACTGGATCCCCAGTGGGGGGCATGCAGGAGGCAGCCGATCAATGATTCTCTCTCATCATTGATGTTTCTATCTCTCTCTCCCTCTCCCTTCCTCTCTGATATCAATAAAAATATATTTTTTAAAAAAAAAAAGTAAAAAGAGAAGCACAAACTCATTGGTAAAAAAATTCAAGGAGTTGGTCTCCTTCTTTTTGGGCAATGAAATTTTAATTGTATGAACTTACAAGCAGACAGCAAAACAAACAAAAAAGGAGCAACAGCCAAGTTTTCTGTGATAACCAGATAATCATCCATAGAACAGAGATCTTAGCAAATGGTCAAACCACAAAACCAAATTTCTCTCCATTGTTATCACCAATGGGGAATACATTCATATGCATAAATCAGAAACAAAAACAAATACCAAAGGAGGAAATAAAACTAGGGTCAGAATAGTTAAAATTGATTGCCACTGGAGAGTCACTTGAGGAACCAAGAAAGAATATGCATGGATTTAAACAGCCCAAGTCATACACATCTCCTACAAGGCCATCTATTTGGCTCTCCCATGAGTCCACTTGGGCATCTCAGTGGATGATCTCCAAAACAAATGAGATATAATTTTCAAAATTTAAAAAGGCATGATTCTCATACAATATAAAATGGATACATGCCAAAAATTTTATTTAAATCATTAACTAATAAGGAATTATGAGTTACAGATACTTTAAAAAGCTAAGAGTATATAAGGTTAAAATGTTAGGATAAGATTTCTGTATTACATGTAAAACTACTTATACCTAACAGGTCTACAGATAATCATCTTTAGTGTTATTTATTCTTCTGGACAGACATGATTTGCTTCTCATCCAGACAAAAATCCACAAGCTAACCTCTTAACCCTTCCGAGTTAAAAATTGCCTAGTCAATAGTCAAGACCAGCACTGAACTGAAAAAAGACCAATGATTTTTCTTGGCTATTTCAATGTAAAGTAATTTTTCTGACAGCTATATATAATACATTTATGTATTTTATCAAGCCTCCATTATATTTGCTTCTGGTTTGTCATTCACAAAACTTTAGCTTCTACTTAACACTGTGGATTCCAAGGTCTTATAGATAAAAAAAAAAATGTCCCCAAGAGGTAAAGTATAATTAAAACTCTACAGTAGTGAAATAGACCAATTTTTTTTAAAAAAATATACTTAGTTTGTTAAACCATCAAAAAATTGATTCTAAAACCAGTTAAGCTTGTATTTTGGAAAGCCATAATAGTTAGTCTGGATTATCCACATGGTCTCTTTCATCATTTGAGTAACAAAACAAGTAAATGTGCTGAAAAAAAATAGCTTCACAAGATAGGTTGAAATGATAGTTATGAGTTCTATGCAATTGAAATTATAAACTATCTTTTCTAGAGTAGCTTTTTTCCTATAGTAATCTAACTTCAAGGCTTTTACTTAAATGACTAAACCCACCATACAATCTCAATGAAGCTTTATGTGAGAATTAGATAAAATAAAAGAAATTATTCCAGATGATTATAGTTTTCAAATGGTGCATTCTTAGCATATGAATATTCTTTCTTTATCACCACATCATTTATATTGATATTATCACTATATTACATTTTAAGTAATAATTTAGTTCAACTTATTGGACATTAATTACTTCCATTAATGTTCTCTAGCCTACATTTTATTCTAACACCAGCAAATATTGAACGTTATAATGCTTAAAGACCTCTCTTTCTATTCCCTGCAATGAATTTCTTTATCGTCATCCAATTTCCTCTTATCCTTGGTCTTAATGTGAACATCATGGGACATTTTTTTATGTTTTTGCCCGGAGCCTCAATACAGTGTAGAAAATGTAGAATTGTGTGGGTTTCCAACACCGTAACTACCACCCAATCCACATCTTTTTTCCCCCAGTTAATAGGCTGTAGCTGTGCCTGGCGAGTAAGTAGAGAATATAATTGTCAGGTCCCAGCAGCATCACTCCATTTTGGAAAGAATCCATATTTTGTAATTTTCCTAATCTTTATCAAAAATGTGACTTTGTCTCATTTCTTCAGATACTGATTTTAAAAAATATATTACTGAGTAAATAATTTGCTAATATATTAATTCATTGTCCTTTCAAAAAAAGCACATTTTAATAAAGGCCTCCTTTGTCTAATGAAAAGCGGTGCCTCCCATAAAAATTCAGGTTTATTACTTTCCTAGGGCTGCTGAAACAAATGACCACTGACCGGGTGGCTTAGAACAAACATGTATTTCCCTCAGTTCTGGAGGCTAGTCAATGCCAGGAGAACCATGCTCTCTCTGAGGGCCTTTCCTTAGCTCCTGGTGTTGCCAGCAATTCTTTGTACCCCTTGGCTTATTGAAGCATCATTCCAACCTCTGCTTTCATCATCACAAAGCGTTCTCCCTGAGGGTTTTCTGTCTGTGTCTTTTCTCCTCTTCTTATAAGATCACCAGTCCGCCCTAACACTGTGTGACCTTCTCTTAACTTGATTACATCTGCAATGACCCTATCCCAAAATAAGATCACATTCACAGATACCAGGGGTTAGGATTTCAACATATCTTTTGGGAGCACACAATTCAACTCACAATAACAGGTGCTGTCCCACAATCTTCAAGTTCTTCCCAGATAGTTAGAGAGGCTCTAGCCCCAAACATTGGAAAGCATGCAGTTTAAGTTGTCCATCAACTGCACTTTTCATATTACAAAGTGATTATTCTTTCACATCCTTTTTGTTTGAATGTAGACATGCAAGGCTGTTGCTGTCAATATTAGAACCATATTGAAGGAAAATTAAGGGAGGTGTGCTAGATCGGTATTGAATAGAAAGAATAGCAATAATCTGCCTCAATCATCATATGCAAATCTGTCAGGTAAATTCTAATTCCAAAATGTTTGTTTCAGTGTTAGTGACTAGAAGCAGAATAAACAGTTTGATTTGTAGGCGGCTTGCTATGCTTATGATGTTAGAGCATTTGAAATATACTATTGAGAAACATAAACTAAGAAGATTTAATATGGAAATCATTGATGCAGGCTCAGGAGGAACACTTTTTCAAACAATAGGTGCATTTTATTGCTGCTTTTAGCATTCACTACATTTTCAGCAGTCTTTCCATATAAACATTAAAGATATCTTAAGGAGTAATTTATATGCAAATATATGGATATTAAATATCACATGATTGTAAAGCTATTAGATACTGTTTTTAAGGCTACAGGAAAAACTAATTTCTGCCTGACTAATTCATATTTTTGATATTTCAGTAAGGGTTCAGCTTAATTTTACCTTTGCTTTATGAGAAAATAATTTGCTAAGCATATTTATCTTCTGAAGAAATTGCTCTGCTTATGTGACAAATTGTATACATATTCCTTGTAGCCTGGAAACATTTACATATGAATAATTGATATGCTAATTATAAATCATTCTTAGCTGTTAGTTAAATTAAGTTTCCAAGTTCCACTTCTACAGGAAACTGTCTAGTTCAAGGCTGAATATAGTATGGTAGATAGTATCATAAAATGGCATTTCTATATAAGAAAAGCTTTTTAATACAGTTTTACTTATTCAAATAAACCTATTCCTATTTTTAGATGAAACAACTTACAAAACAATGCTTCCTTTATTAGATGCTATTCCTGATTGATAATTTTTTCACATTCTGAGAAAGAAAGCAAAATTTGAGTAAGTTGATGGTTTCTATAAATGAGTAGAAAATGACACCTGAACACCAAGGAATTTATCTTGTACAGTGAGGAACAAAATACAGCTTCATTTGTTAATGTGAAAATAATCAGGTAATTGTACTAGATTGGGTTCTGTTAGCACAAATACGGTACTGGAGATGTGCATGTCTAACATTGCTCAGCAGGATTTAGGAGATGAGGGAAATGTGGTTGAATCCATTACAGAAATTTATAGAGCAGAAATTTTAACACAGTCTAATTTTGTGACATGAGTCCTCAAGGAGTCAAACAGCTAGTGATGGTTATTGAGAATAATGGAGAGAACTCATGCCCCAAAATGCTGGGAGGAAAACTGAGTTCTTGGTTCAGGCATTTCACAGAGAAGCAGAGCAGATCACAGACCTGAGGCTTAGACAAGTTCCACTGAACACATGATTGCCATTTCACCCAACCCTTGCTTACTCCCTCACCTGTGCATGAGCTGCTTCAAGCCTGAAGATCCTTAGAGGACTTAAAAGACTTCAAAGAAATTGGGAGAAATACTGACAACCATTCAGCATACTAGATTGATCACGGATAGCATGTCATCTTAATGTCCACTTCGCCTGATAATGTCCGATCCATTTTTTTCTTTTTTCTTATTCTTTATTGGTTAAGGTATTACATATGTCTACTTTTTTCCCCTATTGCCCCTCCCCCAGCACATGCCCTCACCACCCCCCTTGTGTCTGTGTCCATTGGTTATGCTTGTATGCATGCATACAAGTCCTTTGGTTGATCTCTACCCCCTCCCCCCACCTTCCCCTGCCTTCCCTGTTCAATGCTTCTCTGTCTCTGGATGTATTTCTGTTCATCAGTTTATGTTGTTCATTATATTCCACAAATGAGTGAGATCATGTGATATTTATCTTTCTCTGACTGGCTTATTTCGCTTAGCATAATGCTCTCCATTATGTCAGATCCATTTTGTATGGTTATGATGTCACAAATTCCTCAGATTTGTACAACAGGAAGTTCATTGATATTTGTTACCTGTACTTTAAACAGGCTGTCATTTAAACTGAGGCTTGAAATTAGTGAGGAGAGTTTTACCTTTGGGTTAGCTCTCATAGAAAGAGAAAGATAATTGCTATTTGACCACACTTGATTTAACATAGGTTTTTGTGACCCCAAATGATCCTTTTAACTTATAAAAGCAGATCTCCTGAAAGATTGAACGATTATTTATGTTGGGGGGGAAATGTTATTTGGTGTGTTTATATTGATATTTTAATATCAAGTGGCTGTTCCTTTAGTGGTTGTGTCATATAGATATTACGAAGATTGTGGTATGGGATGGCTGCTTCTGAAAACCCTAGAAGGGGCTCAGGGAAAATGAGAATTACAAGTTTTTGAGTGTCTGGGTCAGATCATAGGGGGAGGGAGGTAGAAATTTAAAATCTCTATAAAATCTCTAAAAGGTTCTTTGTTTTCTACAGCCACAACATAGATAACACTGCGTCTGATGTAAGGGTTACAAAGTCGCGGTGTCATTTAAATGTGGAACTTCCGCAGGTCTCTTCACTGACATTAAGACATGGCATGAAAGACATTGGAACCTAAGGTACAGAATGATTTTGGTAAAAGTAGGTAAGACCAAGAAATCTGAATCCCTCCTCATAGAAACAGCCACTCCATATCTGAGAGAAACAGCATTACTGTCCATAAAATCTTTCACCTCAGGCACTTGCCCCAAGGATGCCTGATTCTCATAGAGACCCAACCTCGCCACCTCTCATTGCCAAGAGCCATACCAAGAGATCTTTATCCCATCATAGCCCAAATGGAGATGTAAAGATAGCCTTCACCCAAAAGAACTGCAGAAACTTGCTAATGTAAATATTAGCAAGGTGAACATGCCTGGGGAAAGGGAAATACCCAAACCTTACAGGAAAGATTGGAGGTTGTCTCTGAACTAAACCTAATTCCTGGAGACGCAAACTCCACTATGATATGCTGGTCAGAATAAGTGGCATTGGGAGTTAGTTTAAAAATGAAGATGTAGTCTGAGCCATCTGACAAGACATCCAGTGCAATCATGGCACATGTTGTGCTTCTTTCCTGGTCCTACAATGCATACGGAGTAACTAGAAGAATACCTACATTTGTTCCTGTGCAGTGAGGGTCATTATGGTAAGTGTGTCAAGAGGAAGCCATTAAGTCACACCTGCACCAAGGTATTAAACTACAAGCAATATTTTATCCCAGGAGACTGGCAGAAATCAATGCTATTATCTAATAGTACCTGGAAAATTTAGTGCTGATGATTACCACTGCATGCCCATTAATTTCCCTTCTTGGCTAAAATGCCAGAGAGGCCTTTCAAAATGATTTGATATTATTGCAAGCTTAATCAGATAGATTTACCAATCACGGCTGTGGTGAAAAAATAGGATTATTTATGGATATAACCAATATATTTTGACACATCTATGTTGCTTTCTTTAGACTTCCTATCAACAAGGATAATCATGCTCAGAAACAGCTGAACACCTTGACTCTTACATCAGGATATGTCAACTCTTCTCCTCCTGGTCGTACTGGAATCGAGAGGGACCTTGACCATCTTGTTATTTCTCAACCAAGCTGGTTCATTATAATGATGACACTATGCTGATTGGCCTGATAGCAGGACATGACAAACTCACTAGCTGCCTTACTTAGTAAGACACATAATGCAAGAGGATATGAGTTGAACCTTGTAAAAGTTAAGGAGCCTGATACATCTGTGCAGCTTCTAATAAAATGGAATATGTTGGAATATTCCTTCTAAAGTGAGAAGCAATTTACACCATGCCCTATGAAGAAAGAAGCGCATGTTTTGTTGGATTCTTAGGATAACGGAGGAAAACACATACCATTGTGGACTACGCTACTCACCCATTTTCCAGCCAGTTTAGCATGAGATTTGTTGAATAAAGGACTCCACAGAAAGCCCAGGCTACAGTACAAGTATAGAATTGGAAATATCAGTAGAAAAGGTGGTATACAAAGCATCTGGCAAACTATGGGGAAATAAAGGGTAGGATTTTGGATTAAGGACAGGTCTTCTTCTGCACAGCTCTCAGGTTGCTGCTGCAACCTGGTAGAGACTGATCTGGGCATGATTGATGGATTCACATTAACTGTTTTTCATGGCCTGGATATTATCTGATCCCTGAATGATAAAGTTGATATGAGCAGTAGCATCCCAAGCTTAAATGAAAATATGTGTTGAAAGAATGAATAAAAGTTACTTTCTGTCATTTTTGAAACAATTAAGAAATCATTAAGAACACTGAATTTTAGG
The DNA here is from genome assembly GCF_000147115.1 of Myotis lucifugus. Taxonomy (NCBI): domain Eukaryota; kingdom Metazoa; phylum Chordata; class Mammalia; order Chiroptera; family Vespertilionidae; genus Myotis; species Myotis lucifugus. The sequence continues at coordinate 14,098,809 of NW_005871053.1, forward strand.
AAAAGTGTATTAATTCATATAGTACTAAAGGAAAGAAATAGTCTAAGGGTCCACTAAATAGCAGATGGTGATCCAAAAACAAAGCAAAACAAAACTGGCTGCCTTCATGGACCCTCTGCTATACATTCTCTTTCTTTCAGCAACAAATAGTTGCATGTAGAATTACCATATCTGGCATATTTTTCCAATCATTCATTATTCAGATATAGATAGATAGATAGATAGATAGATAGATAGATAGATAGATAGATAAATAGATAGATAGAGAGCCTGGATTATAAACAGTGGATTTTAAATGTTTCTACAACATTGGATGTATCTATAATAATACAAGTGTAATATGCTAATTAGACTGGATGTCCTTCCAGACAACCTTCCAGACGAAGCTGGGGCTGCATGGGTCCTGGGTACCTGCCGGCGGCCAGAGGGAAGCCCGGGTCCAGGTGCCAGAGGGAAGCCAGTGCTAGCAGCTGGGGGAAGGCTTACTCTTGCATGAATTTTGTGCATTGGGCCTCTAGTAGGTTGATAAAGGAAATGTTTAAAATTTCACTGTTTCAGTCTCTTCATCTCTAAATAGAGGTAGCTTAAGTTAATAATTTTAAAAGAACTATTAGTGTTCCTCATGAATTTAATGACTTTTGTCCAAGAATTTTTCTTAAAAATTAAACAAAAGGTTGTGTTTACTATCTTTATGATGATGAATTGGATTAGAGATGCTTAACAAATTTTAATAAAACTTAAAATTATTTAATGAAATGCAAATAGATTTAACAACCTATGTGTTCTGCAACCATGAAGAAAGGATGTAAAATGATCCTAGGTTAATTAACACTAGATGCTTAACCAGTCTTATCTAGTCTTTTGAGCTTAAAAGCATAAGAATTTTTAAAATTTTAGATATTCTCAGCTTGGTTTAAAAAGGCTAAAGACACTAAGCCTCATTTAATGAGGCTTACCTAAAGTTAATGGAGCTTGAAAATTTTAATGAAGTTTGAGTTTTAATAAAATCCCCTTTCTATTTAAGATCATGAAGATTTTTCTTAATATCTGGAAAGTAACTTAATTCCTAAGGTGATTATGAATATTATGAAAATCTATTGATAAATCAAGATGACTTCTAAAAGATATAATATACATTTTAGACTTGAGGAAATGGGCAAATCAGGGAACTGAAATTGTGAGTATTCCAATAAAACAGCAGATAATATAATAGTCTTAGAATTCTAAAGGGTCTTTTCTTCCACTTAATTTGATCATTTACCCAAGGCAGAATCTCTCTATGTAATATCTGTGAAATACTGTCATTTAGCTGTAACCTTGAACAACCTCTGTGATAAGCTTACTACTGTACTCTAGAAAGTATGAAAGTTCACAATGAACTTTTGACCAACCATTTAAGACAACTAATTATTTTACATTAAGATATGAAATGGTATTATCAAGCCAGCCTGACTTGCATTTGAATATTGACACCAGCAGTTACCAATTGTATTTATACACATAACTAGTAATAACACATAGTACTTAAAAACTGTCTTCTAGACTGAAGACTCTTAAGTTTATATTAAAGCACCAATGCTTACTAGCTGTAATGCCTTAGGAAAGTAATTTAAACTTCTCGGAGCCTAGATCACTCAAGAGGATTTAAATGTCTTCATGGAATTGCTATGTGACAAAGTGTGAACTATTAATGAATCTGGATAAGGGATATTTGGGAATTGTCTTTACCATGCTCATACATTCTGAATATCATAGAATATTTCAAAATAAAAAAAGCAAATAAAATATAATAAAAATAATATGCAGTTCATATGAACATCAAAATTGTTTTTATTTTGTTTTAATCTATTCTGTCAATTGTACTTTTAAATTGGCATGTTTAATCTAGTTAAATTTAATGTAATTATATGATTGATTTTGTTATGTTTATTTATTTATTTTTTTAAATATATTTTTATTGATTATTTTTTTACAGAGAGAAAGGGAGAGAGATAGAGAGTCAGAAACATCGATGAGAGAGAAACATCGACCAGCTGCCTCCTGCACACCTCCCACTGGGGATGTGCCCGCAGCCAAGGTACATGCCCTCGACCGGAATCGAACCTGGGACCCTTCAGTCCGCAGGCCGACGCTCTAGCCACTGAGCCAAACCGGTCTTGGCTGTTATGTTTATTGATATGTTTTCTATTTTCTCCTCTGTTCTTTGTTCTTTTGATCCTTTTTTTCTGCCTGTTTGTTTTGAGTATATTCTTTTTTTTTCATTTCTTGAATTAATATTAAACCAATTTAGGTATAATATAAGATGCTTAGAAAAGTAATTGTCCCTGTTATTCCCTTGCTATCCTTTTGCTAGTATGTGCAACTTATTAGTATGTTAAAAACCTCATAACAAAATGGTATTATTTGTGCTTCAAACAGACAATTATATTTTGAAGAAATTAGAAAAATTATTCTATACTAGAGGCCCAGTGCATGAATTCATGCACAGGTGGGGTCTGGTGGCCTGCCCCGATGAAGGCCCATTGGGCCGGGCCTGTGCAGGGAAGGGTCGGCGGATGGTTGGTGGCCAGCCCCGCCCCTGATCAGGGTGTTGGGGCCAATTGGGGCTGGTTGGCTGCCACAGTGAGTGTCATAGCCACCGGTCAATCTGGTCATTCTGCCTATCCGGTAGCTGGGCTTTTATATATATAGATACACTCATTTACCATTCATAGTGTTCTTCAACCATTCCTATTGGTATACCTTTCCAACCTGTTTAGACTATAAGTCTGTCCTTAGCATTTCTTATAGCACAGAACTGTTGACCTCAAGTCTTATAACTTTTGTTTATCTGAATATGTCTTTATTTAACCTTTACTTTGAAAGAATATTTATGCTGGATATATAAATCTAGGTTTAAATAGTTCCCTTATTGCTTTTGTTTTTTGGGAATCTTTTTTTTATGGTTTCCATTTTTTAAACCACTTTAAAGATATCATTCCATAATATCAGGCATGCTTTGTTTATAATGAGAAGTCAGCCACCACATTAATCTTTGTTTTCCTATTGTAATATGACTTTTTTCTCTGGATGCTTTTAGAATTTATAACAGGAATCGAGACTGCAACCAAGATATATGCCCTCGACTGGAATGGAATCTGGGACCCTTCAGTCCACAGGCCAATGCTCTATCCCCTGAGCCAAACCTGCTAGGGCCCAGTTTGTACTTCTTAAGCCCTTCACCCTTTTCACCCAGCCCCCAAACCTTCCTCCCACATGGCACTCATCAGTTTGTCCTCTGTATCTATGAGTTTGTTTCTGTTTTGTTTATTTATTTTGTGTGAGGTTGGGTTTTTTTTAGATTCCATATATAAGTGAAATCATTTGATATTTGTCTTTCTCTCTCTGACTTATTTCACTTAGCATAATACCCACTAGGTACATGCATGTTGTTGCAAATGATAAGATTTCATCCTTTTTTGTGGCCCAGTAATATTGTAATATTCCATTGTACACTACATCTCTTTTTTTTAATTGATATTGTTAGAGAGAAAGAAGTGGAAAGAGGGGGAAGGAGAGAAAGAGGGAAACATTGATTTGTCGTTCCATTTATTTAAAATCTTGGCTCATAGTAAATTTTTATTTAAACACTTTTATTTAGATAAGGTTAGTCTACTGCAACAGAGACCAAGAAATTATGTTTTGACTGACTGTTACAGTGGTCACAACCAACTAAAAAATTTTTTAAGGAAATATATCTTTCAGAGAAATGTTCTTAATAAAGCCAGAGGTTAATTTTTTCTAAATAACTTAAAGTAATTCATCTTAGTAATATTTACAAGGATTAAATTCCTAAATTCAGTCTACTTTTTCTTTTTCTTTAAAACAATGTCAATATTCACCAATATTCATTCTTCCAGTATATTGCCCAATGTGTATTATATCTAAAAGGTTACCAACAATGGTGTTACATTCATACCTTCAATGTCTAATGTTTTTCTCCATTAATTTCTTACCCTTGTGCTCTTTACATAGTCTTATACATTGTCAGCTATGGAAGACTGACGGATGAAGTAGGTGTTTCAGAATTGGTTTGTCCATTTTAAATTTTAGAATAAGTCCAGAGCTGGAGGAAGGTAGAAGAGATTAGGATGGGAAAGTAATTTGTAGATCAGAGTTCTTGAAAAAGGAAATTAATGAGTCATTTTTATTAAGAGGGCTACAATGTTCTTTGGAAAAGATTCAACACCCATCATGTCCCAACATGTGGTATCTCCATTGACCCTTTTTCTTGCACTAGTCACTATCCAACAGTCTTTTTTAAAAAAAAACTTTCTGAACTGAAATGAGGGACTAAAGCAGTAATTATTTTTAAACTAATTATCTTTTTCCTTGACCTAGATGGCATTAAACGATCTCATCAATATTGGACACAGATTATAATATGCCTTTCTGTAGTTTTCTTAAGATTCTTGTGCATGTATTTTATTGAGCTTTTGGATTTGTTGGTTTAAAATTGTCATCAAATTTGGAAAAATTTTGACTATTATCTCTTCAAATATTTTTTCTATTCTCTTCTTCTCTTTTGAGATTCAGTTACATATATTAGGCCACTTAGTTCTTAGCTCCTTTGTTCATATTTCTTAAGTCATTTTTTTCTGATTTTCATTTTGGATAGTTTCTACTGTACTTTTATCTAAGAATTTTTTTAGTTTTCATTTCTAGAGGTTTTTATAGGAACATTTTTTATAGATTCAATATCACTTCTAAATTTGTTCAAGTTTTATATTTTTCAACTTCTCGGCCATATGGAATATAGTTATAATAACCTTTTTAATATGCTTGTTACAAATTATATCAGGAGTCAGTTCTGGATGTTTCTCTCTCTCTCTTTTTTGGGGGTCTTCATTATGAGTCATATTTTTTCTGCTCTTTGGTGTGCCTGGTAATTTTTTACTACAAGTCAGACATTATGACTTTTACCCTTTGGGGTGCTCTTATCCCCTATGTATTTTTGAAGTTCCCCACCCCCGGGAAACTCTTATAAACTCTTTGAACTTTTCAAAGCATACTTTTAAAATTTATCATCTGGAACCAAATTAATCAGGGTTAATTTTCCTTACTATTGAAGCAATACCGCACTACTGAGGCAACACTCAATGGCCAACAAAATATAAAGTTTTTGGACTGTGAGAAGACCAACTTTTCCAGATCATGTGCAAGTTCTCTGGATTGTTCCCTTTGTTTATTTAAGATGGTGATTTTCCTGATGTCAGGTATTTTCTACTAAGCCGAACACTTAAATGAGTCCCTCTCAAAATCTCCAGAGTAATCTCTCTGGAGTACCTCCCGCCTCTCCAGAACTCTACTTTGTGTCATATGAACACCTTGGCCTCCCTTGGCTCTTAGCTCCATCTCCTCAACTCAGGAAGGTCACTAGGATCCTCCCTGGTCCCCCCTCCCTGTGCTGCATCCTGGAAAGTCATAGGCAGTAAGTGAAGGCAATTACAGGACTCACCTCATTTTCCTTCCCCTTTTGGAGCTTAGGGATCACTGTCCTGTGTTGCTGTGTTGCCTGATATTCCATAATTGGAAAAAAAACTCACACACACACACACACACACACACACACACACGTTTTCATATGAAAGTGTAAATCCTGCTATTCCATTCCTTCTGGGCTGGAAGCCATAGTCCCCTGTGATTTTATATTTTATTTGGAAACCATCTCATATTTACAGCAAATAATCACTTTAAAAATACAAAAATAGCTGTTGAATCATTTATATTTATATCTCAAAAATAGGCAACTTGTGAGACTTTTTTAAAAGAAATTAGGCTTGATATTTTTCAAATGTAATAGTTTTCATACTGCTTCATAACCATTTTAAATTAATAGTCCTAAAGTAAGGAAACAATCCAGCAGTAATTTTTTTTTCTGAGTGGCCTTTGCTATTTTCAATGGTTTCAAATTTTAGCAGAGAATCTTCATATTTTCAAACAGAATAAATTCCAGTGGTTATTTTAAAATAATAATATGCACCACTTAAAGTGTGGTCAGAGAGCTTTAGTTTAAGTCTAATTAAAAAAATAATTTAAAACTCACTTGCATTGCTCTTTGCATGCATCATTTTAAGTTGTAATTCTTACAAATTATGCCTAAGGTTTTGAGTATTGGATAATGTCAAATTTATATATTTTTAAATGAAATATACAAGGTCATATATAAACCAACATAAATCTTGTTCAATTCAGTCTTCTAGAAAGCTGAATTTGAAGTCCATACTTTATATAGAATAATTATTTGGGTGTTACAATTAGGAATGGATAGGAAAATAATTCTGTCTCAGTGATAATTTAATTCAACTGCCTGTGAGGCCCACAGACCAGTCCTTATAAGTGAAGTATTCCTTTAAATATTAGGAACAAAATGTATTCATATTATAAAAATATAGAATAATTCCTTTACTATATTTTTAATTTGTAAGATATTTCTCAAGCAGAGATGATCTATTTTAAGGGAGATGAACTTGGTTAGCATCATAAAGTTTCTTTATAAGATTACATATTAATCAATTAATTTATATTCGAACAGCTCAACTCTCAGTCTCATTCAATTTGTTGTACAATGAAGTTCTTGAATTTCTCTCCTATGCCTCTTTTTTCAAAGTAATAAACCTCAAAGGCAAATCAAATTAAGTTCTCTATGCTTTTTAACACCCTATTTTCAAACTGTTATCTTGTGGTCTTGCTTATAAATAGTAGACTAGAAATAGAAAAAAAAACACCAATAAAATTAATTCTCCCAAAACACAGAAACTAAGACCAATAAATCTACAATGAAGATACTAAAAATGGTCAGCAACCTTTGATCTGTTAAACTCCATCACTTTCTGCCTTTCTGGATAGTGTTTACACCATTTCAGCAAGGCCATTTCCTCAGGCCCAGATTTCCATACCACTTTCGAATAGCACAAACATAAAATGGTCCTGTAATGGAATAAAGACAGCCTCTTCAATAAATGGTGTTGGTAAGATTAGACAGGTACATGCAAAAAAAAAAAATGAAACTAGACCACCAACTTACACCATACACAAGAATAAACTTAAAATAGATAAAGACTTAAATGCAAGTTATGAAACCAAACAAATATGAAAAGGAACCATAGGCAGCAAAATCTCAGACATTTCTCAGAGTAATATGTTTGCTGACACGTCTCCTAGGGCAAAGGAAACTAAGGAGAAAACAAACAAATGGGACCACATCAAAACAAAAAGCTTCTGCACAGCAAAATAAATCATCAACAAAATGAAAAGGGAGCCCATTTAATGGGAGAACATATTTGCCAATGATACATATGATAATGGTTTAATTTCCAAAATGTATAAAGAACTCATACAATTTAACCAAAGGAAGACAAACAATCCAATTGACAAATGGGCAAAGGACCTAAAAAGACACTTCTCCAAAGTGGACATACAAATGGCCAAGAGATATATTAAAAAATGCTCAAAGTCACTAATAATCTGAGAGACGCAAATTAAAATGATAATGACATATCACCTGCCAGAATAGCTACCATCAACAAATCAACAAATGACAAGTGCTAGTGAGGATGTGGAGAAAAGGGAACCTTAATACACTGCTGGTGCAACCACTCTGGAAAATAGTATTGAGTTTCCTCAAAAAATTAAAAATGGAACTGCCATTTGACCAAGTGATTCCACTTCTAGGAATATATCCCAAGAAACCAGAAACACCAATCAGAAAGGATATATGCACCCCATTAATATCTAATATGTATAATAACTAAGATTTGTAAACAACCCAAGTGCCCATCAGTAGATGAGTGGATAAAAAAGCTGTGGCACACTTAGGCCATGGAATACTATGCAGCAATAAAAAAAGAAGGATCTCTTACCCTTTGAGACAGCATGAAGGGACCTGTAGAGTATTATGCTAAGGGAAATAAGCCAATCAGAGAAAGGCAAGTATCACGTGATCTCACTCATATGTGTGGAATCTAATGAACAAAATAAACTGATGAAAAAAATAGATCCAGAGACATAGAAACATACAATAAACTGTCGAACCACAGAGGGAAGGCAGGAGTGGGTGGGTGGGTGAGAAGAGATTAACCAAATAACTTATATACATATATGCATAACTCATGGACACAGACAATCGTGTAGTGAAAGCCTGGGGTGGGGGAACAGGGGGGTGGAGTCTGGGGGGTGTGGTGCAGGCTAGAAAGCATCAATGGGAAAAAAAGAGGACCTTTGCAATAAAGATAAATTTAACACATAATATTTATATTTTCAATTAAAATTTATCTAAAGCATGGAATGAGGCTCTAACACCCATGCAAAACTTTGTACCTACAAGTATTAAACTTAATTTCACTTATTTTCAGAAGAAATTTTTGAAAATATAGTAATTCAATGGTTTTCCAATTATAGTGACAGGTATATTTAAATTTAGGATGGAGATTTCCTAATTGCCAGTTCCAGTAATTAGTATATATGGTATAATTAAAGTCCTCTGTTAACTTCTCTAACACTGCCCCCCACCTCTCCATGTCTTTGTCTTGTATTCCACATCTTCCCTCAATGGAAATGCCAATAAAATATTACTATTATGTATAATCATAGTTGAGGTTGTGTCAAATAATTCTTAAGGAATTTTTCTCCTAAATAATACCAGTATTCTTAATGGAGCTCACTAAAGTCAAATATCTAAACACAGAAAATAACATTGCAATGGGATGAGCCTGGTATTAAGAAACCCACCCTATGACTAAACCATTCACTTGCATGACTGTTGGGAGTATTTTTGGAGTGGACTTAGCCAAGATGCTTCAGTGGCACTGGGAGAAAGAAGGCAGTAGGCTTGATGGAATCTGCAGATACAATGACATTAAAAATATATAATTTGCAAAACCTTGATATAATAACCAAATAGAAATCAGATTTTGAGCAATACAGGAGAACTATTATATATCCCTAATATAATTCCAACGTTTTAGAGCAAGCTGCAAGAACAGGACAGAATCTGGGCCAGGTAATCAAAGCATGAAAAATTATATGTTGCAATCGATACATAATAATGTGGACAGACATTAATCTACTGGAAAAAGTTTAGGCAGACTTTAGGTCATCCGAACAAAACAAAGGAAAGATCACGGATGCCAAGTTAGAGTAGGCAAATGAGGGATAGCCTTCAAATATATCTGGAACAGGAAGCCATAAGAAGAAGACCACACAAGGTCATAGGCATGAATAAACTGGGGCTATAGAATGAAAAATAAAGATAAGAAAGCCAGGAAAACTGTTTGGGAGCTGTCACAAATAGGAGTCCCAAGTGGAGCTATGTGGAAAGGGAACCCATTCCAAATACAAGCATGAAGTAGGTAATTGTCTACTAAGTTTGATTTCAGATGCATGGGAAGTTCTTCCTATATTTTAAAAAACCTCCTTTATCCTTTAACTGAATGTTGCGTTAATATTTAATACCTCAAGTATTTTGTTTAAAGTTTTGACCCTCCATAGAAAAGAAATCTGTTGTCAATTCTTTTCACCTCATCAAGGTGACATTAAGATTTATGGTGAATCTCCAGTCTTCAGAAGGCTGGAACCTATAAGATAGGTGAACCATACCATGCTTTACATACTGGTAGTTTCAACCTTTCTTCATAATATTTTATACTGTATGCATGCTTCTGTATTTCTGAAAGTAACAGTGAGTTAATAATTATGTGTATTCATATCTTCCTCATCTAATATCCTCATTTTAAATCCCTAAAGGAAGACATCATAACTTTTTGTTAATTCTTTATCCTCAAAACCAAGTATGGAATCATGTATATGCTGGGCATTCAGTATGGGTCGATCTAAACTTAACTAAAGGTAATTTTGTTCAAGAAAAAGGAGTAATTTTCAGCCATGGAAATCATGCTATTAATTCTCTTTATGGGCATACAATCTGAGAAATGCTTTATTTTTAAATTTAAATAACCTCTTTTCTCTAAGTTGTTTTAAATTTCACTGTCCTCCTTACAAAATTAGTTGGTGTAAAGAACCTAAATTATGTTTCTACTTCTGACTCACTCTTTATCCTTGGATGCCACTTCTTTTTTTCTAGATCTAAATTCCAGATAATGCTATTGATTTTTTTTTGTGTGTGTAATGTAGAGTGATGCCCTTTATTCACTTTTAGTAGGGCATGCTGCTTGAAATACTTTTCTAGTAAAGTAATATTTTTGATGCGGTATTGAACAAGCTACCATATATCTTTTCTCATATATTATGGAGTAAACATATATTGTAATATACATACATAAAGAGTCACACCTGTTCATCTTTCAGGCCAATAGATTCTATTTAGCTGCAGATTGGGGAACAATTTGTACAACTGGAAAAGAGTAAAGCTAAATGGTTTATGTCTTGTTCACATCAACAAAGTGTTTGAAACAAATGAGTTCACAAATAAATGTGGTTTATAAAAGTGTCTAAAAAAGGTTTTGTACAATAATAACATTTTATCAAGACACCAAAAATCTTTGCCAGGGAATTCTAAGCTTCATGAAACAGTTTCATCAAGTCCCATAACAACTTTTCCCTTTTTGTCAACTACATTTTAATAAGATACTTTGAGATAGAAAAATGTAGATGAAGTCAGATATGACACGGTTGATCTTATTTCAATCAGCCTATGCTAGCTTTTTTTTTTAAGTTCCTTTCTCTGAATAGTATATTTTCCCTTTTTAAGAATATTTATTAGTGGCTAGAAACTAACCCATTCCGACCTGCACAGACCACATCTTTAGATCCTTACGTCCTCTCAGCTTCTTCTGAGTAAGCAGACAACTCCATGACCTTGCAACCTGCCACAGACAATTGCATTAGGTGGACAGTCAACCAAAAACGGGTCCATTGTAATGTGTCTCCAAGGAAGGTGGAGTCATTAGCCAGAGAGTTTAGAAGATGCAGTCTGTGCACCAAAAGAGTTTTATATGGCTGTCACTGGGCCGCCATGAGCAACTTAACCAAGGAGATCTGATGCACACACAAAAAAGGATGAAAGCAGCTGATCCACAAAAGAAGCAGGGATGAGTGAAAATATGAACCCCAGAAGAAAGACAGAGAACAAGAAGCAGGGACAATAGTATCTAATTATTTTATAGTTCTTGGTTCGTATTTCCATGACTAAATTCTATCTGCCCTTTTACTGGAAATTCTGTAAATGTTCTAGTTATCGATGTTCTTCCTCCCCAGAGCAGAATTCAAATTCATGTTTGTACAGCCAATAACGAGGACTATATAGGCCTCAGAGTAAGCACTCAAAAAATAGTGATTGATTAAAAGATATACATTTTAAAGATGTTAGCTGGCTTTAGATACTTTGGTTCCAAGGAATCAGGTAAATCAAATTTAGCACTGTTGTATCTGACAGAATCATCACGGAGAGAGTCCTTAATATGGGATAGGTATTGGGCCAATGGTTTTACATTATCTCATTTTATCCTCCAACAAACCTGGGAGTTATGTGCTATTTCCAGAACTTCACAGATGATGAAACTGAGACTTAAATAACTTTCTTAAAGTCATAGAGGCAGTAAGTGGTGAAGCTGGAATACAAATTCAGGTCTGTCCAACTCCAGACTCCATCTTCTTTTCATATTTAATTCATGTAAAGTTGGTCAGGTTTGTTTCTGTACTGAGTTAATGACTAAGCTTCTTTTCTAGTATAATGGGAGATTAAAATACTCAGATAAAGACTACTGAGGATAGCTTAGAATATTTGTAATTATAAACTTGTCCAGTTAATATAATGAATGGATATAGAATTAAAGAACCTATGAAGTCAGAAATAGCTAATTGCTAAAGACTAAAAGAGGACAAAAATAGTTCAAATGGAATTTAATTTATTATAGGAATTAATTTTGATTGTGCCTTATAATGAGTAAAATAATATATGTTTAATGTATTTAATTCCAACATTATTATCTTTTATGAAGTTAAAGTTGTCAACTTCTTTGTTGAAAAATGAATATGTACTTAGTAGTCTCAAAACCTGTCAGACACAATAAATGAATAAATACCTCTATGACAATTATCTGGAAAAGATAATTCACAGAAACGAGTATTTCTACAGCATTGTTGTAAAAACACACACTACAAATAGCTACTACACATTTGAGTAACTCTTTCTTCTTATTACTAACAGATTCATGTCTGTAATATAAATATTCATGCAAACTTATAAGAATTACGTTATTTTTCATGTATTTTCAGAATTTTATTTTTTGCCAAGAAGTGGTGTAAAATTGTACTTTCCAATGAAGAGATTGACCCAAATTAATAATAGAGATAAAGTACATTAAATCCCCAAGTTATATTTTTATAAAATAAACCCATAAAAATAAGTTTGACTAAATTACTAAAATATCTATCAAGCAATATTATTTGCAATTATGTTTTGCTAGTATTTCATTTTAAAAAAGGTGACAAGTCCTAAAAGCTATAATTATGTCACTTTATACTTTAAAAATCTTGACTAGGAACTAGCAGATTAACAATAATTTACATAAATTTAGAAAAATAATTTTTGAAACATCACTTTGATGAAAGATATTATATGAAAATTAGACTATAGTTATACATTTGAAAACTTTGAGAAAATGATTTCTTTTAAATGACTTTAAGAGAATCTCTTAAATCTTACAGTTACTTATTTTTTTTTTAGTTTTTTTATATATTTTTTATTGATTTTTTATAGAGAGAAAGGGAAAGGGATAGAGAGTTAGAAACATCGATGAGAGAGAAACATCGATCAGCTGCTTCCTGCACACTCCCTACTGGGGATGTGCCCGCAACCAAGGTACATGCCCTTGACCGGAATCGAACCTGGGACCCCTGAGTCCGCAGGCTGACGCTCTATCCACTGAGCCAAACTGGTTAGGGCTTTTTTTTAGTTTTTAATGAAAAAGAAGACCAAAAAGACCAGTTCATTCTTTGAAACAGCCTCTGTATGCACATTAAACAAATATCAATTATTGAGAAAACCTGGAAAGAAAAAAATGTAAAGTATATCAATCCTCAAAAATAACATAAACACCTCTGGCACCAGAAATGGAATTGGATGTAAAAAACAGAAAGCAGCATTGAAACTTAGTTCTATTGGGCAGCAAGCAGAACAGATAAGGAATAGCAGAGATTTGAAAATGCCTCATAAAGGTGGACACTAAATTCAGGCTATTTGTACCAGGCCTATGAAGTGGGGCAAAGAAAATCTTTAACTTTTCCCCAAAAATGACTTATATAAAGAGGCAAACCTAAGGACATGAATAAAAATAGAAAAATGCTCCCACTAAGGATAAGTACCAAGCTGTTTGCTGGGCCATGACTACATCTTAGGTTTTCCCATCATTTCCAGGAGAGTAAAAGGCAACCCAAAATTCCATAGCAAATGAGAAAAAATATGCTGAGAACAACAACTAACAAAATCAAAATTCAAGAGATTATCACTACAGATATAGTACAAAATAATAAATCTAAGATAATATTAAAATAAGTGTGTTGCAGATTCTCAAAGACATAGGTGAAAGGAAACCATGAAACACAAAGCAGGACAATATAAAAAACAAATAGTTGGAAATATCAGGGATTAAAATGTAATCATTAAAATTTAAAAATTAAGAGATTGTTTAGGTTGAAAAGGGGCAAAGTCAAAGAAAGGAGTAGAGTTATTTGCTTATTATTGTAAACATGCACACCAAACTTAGAAGAGCTAGTAAAATAGTAAAATCACCCAAAAAAGGAAGTTCAGAGATATATGTAAAGGGACACATTTAGTAAGATGTTCTAATTTATCTCTAACTAGAGGCCTGATGCACGAAATTCGTGCACTGGGGGGGTGGAGGGGGGTGTCCCTCAGCCTGGCCTGCGCCCTCTCACAGTTTGGGAGCCCTCGCAAGATGTCTGACTGACAGCTTAGGCCCATGGGGAGTGGGTCTAAGCTGTCAGTTGGACATCCTTAGCGGTGCTGCGGAGGTAGAAGAGGATCTCACTACCACCGCTATGCTTACCAGCCAAGAGCCCGGCTTCTGGCTGAGCAGCACTCCCCCTGTGGGAGCGCACTGACCACCAGAGGACAACTCCTACATTGAGTGTCTGCCCCCTGGTGGTCAGTGAGCATCATAGTGACCGGTCATTCCACCATCAGGCTGAAACTGGCTCTCCAACATCCCCCAAGGGGTCCCAGATTGTGAGAGGGTACAGGCCAGGCTGAGGGACCCCACTGGTGCACGATCGGGGCCGGGGAGGGACTGTGGGAGGGCTCCAGGGCATGTCTGGCCCATCTCATTCAGTCCCTATTGGCCAGACCCCAGCAGCAAGCTAACCTACTGGTCGGAGCATCTGCCCCCTGGTGGTCAGTGCACATCATAGCGAGAAGTTGAGTGGCCTTAGCATATCATCAGCATATTATGCTTTGATTGGTTGAACGGCTGACCGGACAACTGGACACATAGCATATTAGGCTTTTATTATATAGGATAAGAATTCAGAAGAAAGACAACTGAAGAAGTATTGGAGAAATTTTTTGAAGAGATAAGGCTGAGAATATTAAAGTACAATTGGAAGACATGAATCTTTTGATGGAAAGTACACACAGAATAACAAGCAGTATAAACAAGGATTAATCATGATATCAGTGCACTGTGATGATATAATGATAGTAGTGCAGTAATAAACAACAGTAACAATAAATAATTAGTACAAAAATAAGTAATAAAAAAGAATATTGCATTTAAAAATATATCAGGAGGTGCTCCCTTCTCCCTAAAGGCCCAATAAACTAAAATTATCAATATGTTTCTTCAAAATAAAGAATTAAATAAAACATTCAAAACTCCAAGTAGCAAACATCCAATGTTAAGGGTGTTTTTCTTTCCTTTTTCCCCCCTCCCCTTTTTTCCTTATTGGAGCTCAGTTTAAAAGAACTGAGTTAATCACACTTTTAAATTAAACAGCACATTGCTATCATCTATCTCTGCCAGTCACCTGTCCTATTTTATTTTTACCTTTCTTTCATGGTCACTATTCCTATCCCCCTTATCCCATAGCTAAAGTGCATGATCTCTGTCCTTAAAAATAACTTCATAAAATGTGTAAGGTCTTTTGTGCATGTTTCCAATTGACCTATATGATGTAAACCTCATTCTGTGCACTACTTTCCTAATCCAAACCTCTAACTATAGGTTTTTCATGTTGCTGCAACTTGTTCTTTTATTCTTAACATTTCATAACAAACCTTAGTTAACATCCACCACATTTAAACATCCATCTATTAGCGATGGACACTGAGGTTTCCACCAACTCTGTCACAACAATCAAGACCACTGTCAGTATCCTTGTCCTCACCTATGTATCAATGTTTCTGAAAAATTCTGTATGATTTATATATAGGACCATAAGATCATAACCATATTAATATTTAATTTAGAAAAAATACTTTCCAGATCACTTTTCCGTGAAAGTTAGCACTCTATACACATTCACTAACACTTCAAATTTTTCTCCTTCTTAATTATATCTTTCTGGTAAAAGTAAAGTGATCTCTCACTTTTTTAATTTGCATTTATATGATAATGAGTCTGAGAGTTTCCTTGTGTACTAATTAGTTGTGAAGAAGTCTGATCTATGGTAGCTTGTCTCATTCACTCACCCATTTATTCCCCCATTGGAGTTTTAGTCTTTTCCTTGATTAAGTTATTTCTATATAATAGATAGCAGAATTTTTTAAAAAATGCATTGTATTTATAAGCTAATTGAAATAAAATTGATAATATTGGACACATTTACTATGTTATGTAATTCCACCATGAGTGTAATGTAACTTTTTGTTTATTAAAATTTGTTTAATAAACTTCATACAACTTTTAAAAATAAAGATTGTGAATTCTTGCTAAGTTAGTTTCTGTTTTATAGCATTTGTTGATTTTTAGTTAATTTAGATAATACTGCTGAATTTAAATATATATTGAGTACAGGATACATTGATATACTTCATATTTATATACATAAATAGATGTTATTTTAACATTGTTTTCTCTATTACCACATAGTTTTTGTTTTTTTCTTTTGGTTTTATATAAAACAGACTATAATGCCTTGAACACACTAAAATGCCTGGCATTTATTTCTCTTTTCTAAATTTTAAAGAATTGTTGAAGTCTATTATGCAAAAAAAAATCACTCTGGATTGCGGTCTGTATATGAGAATCAAGAGTATGGCACAGTAAAAAAAAACAATTTAAATCAGAGCTGGTTTGGGAGAAAATCCAGATCCCTGGCCCTATGAGAAACATTAAGTGAGATTTTAGCCCCACCTAGTGTCCAATAATGGGATCACATGTTGGAAATGAAAACCTGTCATGGAAAAGACAGATTAGGCAGCGAGAATAAAGCTGGGCAGTGACTCAAGCAAGTACAGTCAAGGGAGGTTACTATGTTTCTTAGTTACTGTCATGAATAATGACCATGTAAGAGTAGCCATTCTTAGGTATAAGGAATTTTCCAAATATTTACAGGGCCAAACAGTAGAAGTACTCATTCATACGCCAGCTTTAAAATTAGGAAGGTATGAGACGATAGAAACCTTGATTTGGTCAAAATAAGAATGAAAACTAGTATGGCAGTAACACCTTGGAATAAGAAAGTTCACACACATCTAAGGACAATTTTACATATGCATGAATGAGATTTATCAAGTGTTTTTTAGTTTGTTTTGTTTTGGCAAGTGGAAGATTTCAATACACTCACTTGGAATTGGATTGAGATAATAGATGAAAAAAGTAGGTAAAGACATTGAGGCCATCGAGAATATATCAGTATATTTTATTACATAACTATGTCTACATATGGGGGGCTTAACTTCACCAAATAGAGACTAATGCTATATCTACAAAACATTTACAAAAATTAATCCTGCACTTTGATAAAATAAATGTCATAAATCCAAAAGTATAGTGTTTATATGTCACATACTCATAATATAACAAGGCTTAAAAATTTTAAATGTATCATAATTATTTTGGAATTAAGAAGCACACTCTTAACTCTTTAATCAAAGGAAACAGAGAAATAAAATTATAAACTAAAAAAACAATTAAAAGGAGTATACTTTATTACAGAACCTAGGGGATACAGAAAAAGCAGGATTAAGAAAAAAAATGTGCCTGTGGTTGCAAAATCTCAGACATATGCTGAAGCAATTTCTTCACCGATACAGCTCCTAGGGCATTGGAAATTAAAGAGAAAATAAACAAATGGGACTACATTAAAATAAAAAGCTTCTGCACAGCAAAAGAAACTATCAACAAAACAACAAAAAAGCCCACTGCATGGGAGAAAATATTTGCCAATGTTATCACCGATAAGGGTTTAATCTCCAACATTTATAGGGAACTTAAACAACGTAACAAAAGGAAGATAAACAATCCAATCAAAAAATGGGCAAAGGACCTAAATAGACACTTTTCAAAAGAGGACATTTAGAAAGCCAAGAGACATATGAAAACATGCTCAAAGTCACTAATCATCCGAGAGATGCAAATCAAAACAACAATGAAGTACCATCTCACACCTGTCAGAATGGCTATCATCAACAAATCAACAAACAAGTGCTGGAGAGGATGTGGAGAAAAAGGAACACTCATGCACTGCTGGTGGGAATGCAGACTGTTGCAGCCACTATGGAAGACAGTATGGAGTTTCCTCAAAAAGTTAAAAATGGAACTCCCATTTGACCCAGTGATCCCACTTCTAGGAATATATCCCAAGAAAACAGAAACACCAATCAGAAAGGATACATGCACCCATAGGTTCATAGCAGCACAATTCACCATAACTAAGATCTGGAAACAGCCTAAGTGCCCATCAGCAGATGAATGGATTAGAAAACTGTGCTACATCTACACAATGGAATACTATGCTGCTGTAAAAAAGAAGGAATTCTTACCATTTGCAACAGCATGGATGGAACTGGAGAGCATTATGTTAAGTGAAATAAGCCAGTCAATGAAAGAAAAATACCACATGATCTCACTCATTTATGGATAATTAAGACCATTATAAACTGATGAACAAAAATAGATACAGAGGCAGAGCAACATTGAACAGACTGTCAAACTACAGCAGGAAGGCCGGGGAGGGTTGGGGGGGGGGGGTGGGTAAGAGATCAACTGAAGGACTCGTATGCATGCATATAAGCATAACCAATGGACACAAGACACTGGGGGGTAGGGGGGGCCAGGGGAAGGTCAAGGGGAGAAAAAAAAGGAGACATATGTAATACTCTTTGTAATACTTTAAGCAATAAAACAATTTAAAAAAAAAGAAAGAAAATGTGCCCTTACAATACTCCATTATTAATGAAGATTAAAAATAAGAGTTGGTATATACTTTAAGCCAAGCATGTCAAACTCATGCCTCACAGCTCG